>NW_024070196.1:9027175-9408491 GCF_014754425.2 Oryx dammah
CATGCATTCCCAAACATGAACCCCCCTCCCACCCCCCTCCCCACAACTTCTCTCTGGGTCATCCCCGTGTACCAGCCCCAAGCGTGCCGTATCCTGCATCAGACATAGACTGGCAATTCGATTCTTACATGATATTATACATGTTTCAATGCCATTCTCCCAAATCATCTCACCCTCTCCCTCTCCCTCTGAGTCCAAAAGTCCGCTATACACATCTGTGTCTTTTTTGCTGTCCTGCATACAGGGTCATCATTGTCATCTTTCTAAATTCCATATATATGTGTTAGTACACTGTATTGGTGTTTTCCTTTCTGGCTTACTTCACTCTGTATAATCGGCTCCAGTTTCATTCATCTCATCAGAACTGATTCAAATGTATTCTTTTTAACGGCTGAGTAATACTCCATTGTGTATATGTACCACTGCTTTCTTATCCATTCATCTGCTGATGGACATCTAGGTTGTTTCCATGTCCTGGCTAATATAAACAGTGCTGCGATGAACATTGGGGTACATGTGTCTCTTTCAATTCTGGTTTCCTCAGTGTGTATGCCCAGCGGTGGGATTGCTGGGTCATAAGGCAGTTCTATTTGCAATTTTTTAAGGAATCTCCACACTGTTCTCCATAGTGGCTGTACTAGTTTGCATTCCCACCAACAGTGTAGGAGGGTTCCCTTCTCTCCATACCCTCTCCAGCATTTATTGCTTGCAGATTTTTGGATCGCAGACATTCTGACTGGTGTGAAGTGGTACCTCATTGTGGTTTTGATTTGCATTTCTCTAATAATGAGTGATGTTGAGCATCTTTTCATGTGTTTGTTAGCCATCCGTATGTCTTCTTTGGAGAAATGTCTATTTAGTTCTTTGGCCCATTTTTTGATTGGGTCGTTTATTTTTCTGGAATTGAGCTGCAGGAGTTGCTTGTATAGATTGTTTGTCAGTTGCTTCATTTGCTATTATTTTCTTCCATTCGGAAGGCTGTCTTTTCACTTTGCTTATATTTTCCTTTGTTGTGCAGAAGCTTTTAATTTTAATTAGGTCCCATTTGTTTATTTTTGCTTTTATTTCCAGAATTCTGGGAGGTGGATTATAGAGGATCCTGCTGTGGTTTATGTCAGAGAGTGTTTTGCCTATGTTCTCCTCTAGGAGTTTTATAGTTTCTGGTCTTACATTTAGATCTTTAATCCATTTTGAGTTTATCTTTGTGTGCAGTGTTAGAAAGTGATCTAGTTTCATTCTTTTACAAGTGGTTGACCAGTTTTCCCAGCACCACTTGTTAAAGAGATTGTCTTTACTCCATTGTATATTCTTGCCTCCTTTGTCAAAGATAAGGTGTCCATATGTGTGTGGATTTATCTCTGGGCTTTCTATTTTGTTCCATTGATCTATATTTCTGTCTTTGTGTTAGTACCATACTGTCTTGATGACTGTGGCTTTGTAGTAGAGCCTGAAGTCAGGCAAGTTGATTCCTCCAGTTCCATTCTTCTTTCTCAAGATTACTTTGGCTATTTGAGGTTTTTTGTATTTCCATATATTTGTTCTAGTTCTGTGAAAAATATCGCTGGTAGCTTGATAGGGATTGCATTGAATTTGTAATTGCTTTGGGTAGTATACTCATTTTCACTATATTGATTCTTCCAATCCATGAACATGGTATATTTCTCCATCTATTAGTGTCCTCTTTGATTTCTTTCATCAGTGTTTTATAGTTTTCTGTATATAGGTCTTTAGTTTCTTTAGGTAGATATATTCCTAAGTATTTTATTCTTTTTGTTGCAATGGTGAATGGAATTGTTTCCTTAATTTCTTTTTCTACTTTCTCATAATTAGTGTATAGGAATGCAAGGGATTTCTGTGTGTTGATTTTATATCCTGCACCTTTACTATATTCATTAATTAGCTCTAGTAATTTTCTGGTGGAGTCTTTAGGGTTTTCTATGTAGAGGATCATGTCATCTGCAAACAGTGAGAGTTTTACTTCTTCTTTTCCAATTTGGATTCCTTTTATTTCTTTTTCTGCTCTGATTGCTGTGGCTAAAACTTCCAGAACTATGTTGAATAGTAGTGGTGAAAGTGGGCACCCTTGTCTTGTTACTGACTTTAGGGGAAATGCTTTCAATTTTTCACCATTGAGGATAATGTTTGCTGTGGGTTTGTCATATATAGCTTTTATTATGTTGAGGTATGTTCCTTCTATTCCTGCTTTCTGACCTCCAGGACAATATGAAATGCTCCAACATTCGAATTATAGGAGTCCCAGGAGAAGAAGACAAAAAGAAAGACCATGAGAAAATCCTTGAGGAGATAATAGGTGAAAACTTCCCTAAAATGGGGAAGGAAATAATCACCCAAGTCCAAGAAACCCAGAGAATTCCAAATAGGATAAACCCAAGGCGAAACACCCCAAGACACATATTAATCAAATTAACAAAGATCAAACACAAAGAACAGCTATTAAAAGCAGCAAGGGAAAAACAACAAATAACACACAAGGGGATTCCCATAAGGATAACAGCTGATCTCTCAATAGAAACTCTTCAGGCCAGGAGGGAATGGCAAGACATACTTAAAGTGATGAAAAAAATAACCTACAGCCAAGATTACTGTACCCAGCAAGGATCTCATTCAAATATGAAGGAGAAATCAAAAGCTTTACAGACAAGCAAAAGCTGAAAGAATTCAGCACCACCAAACCAGCTCTCCAACAAATTCTAAAGGATATTCTCTAGACAGGAAACACAAAAAGGGAGTATAAACCCGAACCCAAAATAATAAAATAAATTGTAACGGGATCATACTTATCAATAATTACCTTAAACGTAAATGGATTGAATGCCCCAACCAAAAGGCAAAGACTGGCCGAATGGATACAAAAACAAGACCCCTCTATATGCTGCTTACAAGAGACCCACCTCAAAACAAGGGACACATACAGACTGAAAGTGAAGGGTTGGAAAAAGATATTCCACGCAAATAGAGACCAAAAGAAAGCAGGAGTGGCAATACTCATATCCGATAAAATAGACTTTAAAACAAAGGCTGTGAAAAGAGACAAAGAAGGCCACTACATAATGATCAAAGGATCAATCCAAGAAGAAGATATAACAATTATAAATATATATGCACCCAATATAGGAGCACTGCAATATGCAGGACAAATGCTAACAGGTATGAAAGGGGAAATTAACAACAACACAATAATAGTGGGAGACTTTAATACCCCACTCACACCTATGGACAGATCAACTAAACAGAAAATTAACAAAGAAATGCAAACTTTAAATGATACATTGATATCTAGGACATTTCACCCCAAAACAATGAATTTCAACTTTTTCTCAAGTGCTCATGGAACCTTCTCCAGGATAGATCATATCCTGGGCCATAAATATAACCTTGATAAATTCAAAAAAATCGAAATCATTCCAAGCATCTTTTCTGAACCATAATGCATTAAGATTAGATCTCAATTACAGGAGAAAAACTACTAAAAATTCCAACATATGGAGGCTGAACAACACGCTTCTGAATAAACAACAAATCACAGAAGAAATCAAAAAAGAAATCAAAATATGCATAGAAACGAATGAAAATGAAAACACAACAACCCGAAACCTGTGGGACACTATAAAAGCAGTGCTGAGGAAAGTTCATAGCAATACAGCTTTACCTCAAGAAACAAGAAAAAAGTCAAATAAATAACCTAACTCTACACCTAAAGCAACTAGAAAAGGAAGAATTGGAGAACCCCAGAGTTAGCAGAAGGAAAGAAATCTTAAAAATTAGGGCAGAAATAAATGCAAAAGAAACAAAGAGACCATAGCAAAAATCAACAAAGCCAAAAGCTGGTTCTTTTAAAGGATAAATAAAATTGACAGACCAGTAGCCAGACTCATCAAGAAGCAAAGAGGGAAAAATCAAATCAATAAAATTAGAAATGAAAATGGAGAGATCACAACAGACAACACAGAAATACACAGGATCATAAGAGACTACTATCAGCAATTATATGCCAATAAAATGGACAACCTGGAAGAAATGGACAAATTCTTAGAAAAGTACAATTTTCCAAAACTAAACCAGGAAGAAATAGAAAATCTTAACAGACCCATCACAAGCACAGAAATTGAAACTGTAATCAGAAATCTTCCAGCAAACAAAAGCCCAGGTCCAGACGGCTTCACAGCTGAATTCTACCAAAAAATTAGAGAAGAGTTAACACCTATCCTACTCAAACTCTTCCAAAAAATTGCAGAGGAAGGGAAACTTCCAAACTCATTCTATGAGGCCACCATCACCCTAATACCAAAACCTGACAAAGATACTACAAAAAAAGAAAACTACAGGCCAATATCACTGATGAACATAGATGCAAAAATCCTCAACAAAATTCTAGCAATCAGAATCCAACAACACATTAAAAAGATCATACACCATGAGCAAGTGGGCTTTATCCCAGGGATGCAAGGATTCTTCAATATCCACAAATCAATCAATGTAATTCACCACATTAACAAATTGAAAAATAAAAGCCATATGATTATCTCAATAGATGCAGAGAAAGCCTTTGACAAAATTCAACATCCTATTTGGTCTTATTCTTCCATCCCATCTCATTCAGATTCCAGCCTGTTATATTTCACTTTTATTTATTTTCACCAAAACAAGATATCAGCAAATCACTAGATCTTGAGGACATTAAAACTTTTTTTTTGGTGGGGGGCGGGGGGAAAAAATCTCAAACACATAGAAATAGAGAAAATAGTGTAACAGGCTCAATGTACCTGTCAGTCAGTTTCAACAGTTATCAATAAATTAATACATTGCTGAGGCTTCCCTGATGGATCAACAGGTAAAGAATCCACTTGCAATGTAGGAGACATAGGGTTAGAAAGATCCTCTGGAGGAAGAAATGGCAAACCACTTTAGTCTTGTCTGGAGAATCCCTTGGACAGAAGAGCCTGGTAGGCTACAGTCCAGAGGGTGGAAAAGACAGAACAACTAAGCACAATCGTGCTTCATCCCTACTCACACTCACCACACTCTTTCATTATCTTGAAGCATATCTCAAACATTCTATTGGTTATTTTATATTTAACTACATATCCCCAAGAGATAAAAATTCATTCTCATAAATTATAAACACCAATTGATGGCCATACTTTAAAAAAGTGATAATTATTTCACAGTAAAGTTAAACATCCAGTCAACATTCACATTTCCTCAGTAGAAGTTCATTAAATTTTTATATTAGGTAAAACTGACATCTTTATGGATGTTGGGACTTTCAATCCAAGGAAATGTAATATCTTTCTGATTGTTCAAATGTACTTTTCAGTTGTATTTTTCAGTTCCACTTTTAACTTTGTTCTGTTATATAATTTCTTTTTCCTTTATGAAAATTCCTAGTTTTTCAGTTTGTTTCAAGGATTTTTGTAATTGCTTTACATGGTTTTATAATGGCTGCTTTCAAGTCCTTACCAGATAATCCTAGTATTCAATTCACCATGTTGGCAACAACTGCTTATCGCATTCAACTTGTGAATTCCTGATTCTTGGTCTGATGGGAGATTTTCACTAGAATGCTGGACATTTTGGCTATTAGGTTAGAAGTCTCTGGGACCTATTTAAATCTTTTATTATAAGAGATTGTCATGGTGTTTAGGTTCAGCAGCCAGATCCTGACCTACATTTATAGTTTGTGGTTCCAATGACAATATCATTTCTAGAAGCTTTGAAGTGCTATTTTGATCTGCTTGATTTATTTAATACTATGAGGATGACACTGGTCTCTGATGGTGGTACTTGAGGAGACAGGAGGAGCTCCTGAGGGCTGGGCTAGGCACTGGTGCCACTAGGTAGGGGAAGGGAGTCTCTAGTCCACAGAGATTAAATAGGCTTCACATTCTGCTTGTTGTGATGGGATCAACTTATGAGGCTACCTAGCAGCCCCGGTCTCTTGGTAATGAAGAGGAATCTCAGGTCAGGAAAGCAGATAAAAAGTCTTCATGGGCTGAGAACTTGTTGTGGATCATCCTGGTTGATACTCCATTGGTCTCCTGGTGTCTCTTAGTGGGGTAGGAAGGATGTGCAATAATGTTTTAAATGCTTTCTCAATCAGTGATGTTTTAGTTCAAAAAAAAGGTCATGTAGAAGTTTCTTTTTTCCAAAAGAAAACTATTGTTTCTCTAGGTCAAGTGGTCCCCCATTTTTTTTCTGTAAAGGTTATGATAGTAAATATTTTGTTTTTACAGACAATAAAGTGTTTGTTACAACTACTCATCTTTACCATTTTAGTCAAAGCAACCATATATAATGTATAAAAAAATAGATGTGTTTCAATAAGACTTCACCAACTTTGGTTTGATGAAATAAAAATTCACATTTTAAGGCAAGACAAGAAATATGTACACATAAAACCTATTCTCTCCCCTTTGACCTCCTCCCTCCCCTATAGCATGCACTATGCATCTGTATTGTATGTCAACAAGACCTCCCCAACAGCAGAAGTATATGTTTTACCACAAAGATCAATTTTTTTCCTTCTGGCACCAGCCAGAAGATAACACCTCACAAGATAACATTCCTTTCTCAATCCTATAAATGGCCACAATGACCTACCACTCATCTTGTACATGCAGACATTTTTGGTGAGCTTTATGTACAGTGCCAATATATCATTTCCTTTCAGGTTAGTTCAGTTCGGTTGCTCAGTTGTGTCTGACTCTTTGTGACTCTTTGTGACTCCTCCTGCCTTCAATCTTTCCCAGCGTCAGGGTCTTTTCCAATGAGGCAATTCTTCACATCAGATAGACAAAGTATTGGAATCTCAGCTTCAGCATCATTTCTGCCAGTGAATATTCAGGACTGATTTCCTGTAGGATTTCCTTTGAAGACAGCATTTCCTTTGAAGACAGCAACTGGTGCAGAACAGATGGTTGGACAACTTGGGGGAGATACTGGTTGTAGCTAATCGATGCAACCTAATAGAAGTTCTTGCTTAATAGTCTCTGATGGCCTTATTAATGTTACTAACTATGTTACTTTTTTTTGCCTGTTTTCAAGATTATTGTTTTTTGCATCAATAAATGTGTGACTGAATCTCAGATGAAATAAATGATAACTTGAAACAATTGACCAAATATATAGTTCTATAACATTGATAAGTGTAATAGCACAACTCTAGATATGGGGAAAAGTGACAAGGTGGAAACTTTTTCTGGAAAGTAACAGACTAGTAAGACAGGTGACCTTTGCCAACAAAGGTCCATCTAATCAAAGCTATGGTTTTTCCACTAGTCATGTATGGATGTGAGAGATAAAGAAAGCTGAGCACCGAAGAATTGATCCTTTTGAACTTGGTGTTGGAGAAGACTCTTGAGAGTCCTTTGGACTCCAAAAAGAGCCAACTGGTCCATCCTAAAGGAAATCAGTCCTGAATATTCATTGGAAGGACTGATGCCGAAGCTGAAACTCCAATACTTTGGCCATCTAATGCAAAGAACTGACTCATTGGAAAAGACACTGATGCTGGGAAAGATTGAAGGCGGGAGGAGAAGGGGATAACAGAGGATGAGATGGTTGGATTACATCAACAACTCAATGGACATGAGTTTGAGTAAATTCTGGGAGTTGGTGATGGACAGGGAGGCCTGGCATGCTGCTGTCCATGGGGTCACAAAGAGCTGGACATGACCGAGCAACTGAACTGCACTGTAATGAAGATAGGTGGCCCAGAGGATTTTGGTCATTGTTAACAGAGTCTAGTCCAGTAACTTGCAAACTGAGTGGTCTATCAACAAAATTCTCCCTGGGAATGACCATTCCTAGCCCCATGGGACAAATCAGTCATGAAATGTATCCAAAACCCTGGTCAAAATGAAGACTGAAAGGGAGGGGATTGTAAAACAAAGAATGTTGCCCATCATCCAGTTCTACAAGAATCAAGTCATTAGCCACTGTGGATGCTGACCTCAATACACCCAGAAAAGAATTCAAGGTGAAGATCAGAATGAGGCACCCTGTGTGCTGGAAAAACTGGCAAAACTGGTTCTCAGATAGTTATTTTCAGGAGAAAATGCTCTTAATGAAATTCTTCCCATATTTAGAAAAACACTAAAGTCATTAACTGCCTGCTGCCTGCATCAAGCAGCAACCTTCCGTGGAGATGTATGCTTGACTGTATATACCTCTTTTGTTAAAATTATGTATATACTGAGCTTCCCCCTTATTTATTTGTAACAGTTCTCAGAGCTCTCTGAGAGACTGTCTTCCAGGCTACAATCCTCAGTGCAGCTTGAATAAAGTTTTCTATTTCTTTGTTAGATTACTGATCAATATTTTGTCAACAGGCTCACAGCCTACAGTTTACAGAACTTTGCTCAAAGTTTTAAAGCTTATTTCATAAAGTAATACAAGTAGTTTCTCATAACTCATTTTACATTTCTTTTGTTATGGCTATCATTTTGTAATTTCTCCCTTTTGCTCTTACGTTATACAATAAGTTGCCCATTTTGTTGAGGCTATTTAATAATTCTACTTCTTTCATGACCCCATGGATTGTAGGCCGCCAGGTTCCTCTGTCCATGGAATTCTCCAGGCAAGAATACTGGAGTGGGCAGTCATTCTCTTCTCCAGGGGATCTTCCCAACACAAGGATCAAACCCAGGTCTCCACCACTGTGGGCAGATTCTTTACTGTCTAAGCCACCAGAGAAGCCCCTTTAATTCACCAACTTTGTTTTTGTCTTCATTAATTCTTTTCATTATAGGGGACTGGAATGCAAAAGTAGGAAGTCAGAAACACCTGGAGTAACAGGCAAATTTGGTCTTGGAATACAGAATGAAGCAGGGCAAAGGCTAATAGAGTTTTGCCAAGAGAACTCACTGGCCATAGCAAATACCGTCTTCCAACAACACAAGAGAAGACTCTACATATGGACATCACCAGATGGTCAACACTGAAATAATATTGATTATATTCTTTGCAGCCAAAAATGGAGAAGCTCTATACATGCGGGGGGCACTCCACAGAAAAAGAGAGGCAGTGTCTCTTCCCTCAGCAAAGCCGAGGGGTCCCAAGGAGAGGTGAGCCTGCTGTCCGCCAACCCAGCCCCTCGGCGAGCGAGAGACAATCAGATGCGACAGGGGTTCTGTCTAAGCAGTTCCGGTTTATTGTTGTAAGCTCTTGGTTTTTAAAGGCAAGCAGGGAGGGGTTTGTGAGGGACTTTCCATAGTTGCACCAATCACATTAAAGGTCAAATCATCATGTGCCATCATTATAACAGGAGTCTATGGTGATCACGTGCTGTCTACGTGCACAGAAATCAAGAAAACCAATCAAGAGTTTTGACAGACAACTTAGGCCGCGCCCTCATCTCTTCTGCCAGGTGCCATCTTAGCTCTAAACCGCAAAGCTAGCCCTTCTTTTTTAAGGTTTCCCATTTAGGGCCCCACATATACAGTCAGCAAAAACAAGACCAAGAGCTGACTGTGGCTCAGATCATGAACTCCTTATTACCAAATTCAGACTTAAATTGAAGAAAGTAGGGAAAACCACTAGACCATTCAGGTATGACCTAAATCAAATCCCTTATGATTATACAGTGCAAGTGAGAAATAGATTTAAGGGACTAGATCTGATAGAATGCCTGATGAGCTATGGATGGAGGTTCATGACATTGTCCAGGAAACAGGGATCAAGACCATCCCCATGGAAAAGAAAAGCAAAAAAGCAAAATGGCTGTCTGGGGAGGTCTTACAAATAGCTATGAAAAGAAGAGAAGTGAAAAGCAAAGGAGAAAAGAAAAGATATAAGCATCTGAATGCAGAGTTCCAAAGAATAGCAAGAAGAGATAAGAAAACCTTCCTCAGTGATCAATGCAAAGAAATAGAGGAAAAAACAGAATGGGAAAGACAGGAGACCCCTTCAAGAAAATTAGAGATACCAAGGGAATGTTTCATGCAAAGATGGGCTCAACAAAGGACAGAAATTGTATGCATCTAACAGAGGCAAAAGATATTAAGAAGAGGTGGCAAGAATACATGAAAGAACTGTACAAAAAATATCTTCACGACCAAGATAATCATGATGATGTGATCACTCACCTAGAGCCAGACATCTTGGAATGTGAAGTCAAGTGGGCCTTAGAAAGCATCACTACGAACAAAGCTAGTGGAGGTGATGGAATTCCTGTGGAGCTATTTCAAATCCTGAAAGATGATGCTGTGAAAGTACTGCACTCAATATGCCAGCAAATTTGGAAAACTCAGCAGTGGCCACAGGACTGGAAAAGGTCAGTTTTCATTCCAATCCCAAGGAAAGGTAATGCCAAAGAATGCTCAAACTACTGCACAATTGCACTCATCTCACATGCTAGTAAAGGAATGCTCAAAATTCTCCAAGCCATGCTTCAGCAATACGTGAGCCATGAACTTCCAGGTGTTCAAGCTGGTTTTAGAAAAGACAGAGGAACCAGGGATCAAATTGCCAACATCCACTGGATCATAGAAAAAGAGAGTTTGAGAAAAACATCTACATCTGTTTTATTGACTATGCCAAAGCCTTTGACTGTGTGGATCACAATAAACTGTGGAAAATTCTGAAAGAGATGGGAATACCAGACCACCTGACCTGCCTCTTGAGAAACCTGCATGCAGCTCAGGAAACAACAGTTAGAACTGGACATGGAACAGCAGACTGGTTCCAAATAGGAAAAGGAGTACGTCAAGGCTGTATATTGTCACCCCGCTTGTTTAACTTATATGCAGAGTGTTATCAATAAACTCAAATATGCAGATGACACCACCCTTATGGCAGAAAGTGAAGAGGAACTCAAAAGCCTCTTGATGAAAGTGGAGGAGAGTGAAAAAGTTGGCTTAAAGCTCAACATTCAGAAAATGAAGATCATGGCATCTGGTCCCATCACTTCATGGGAAATAGATGGGGAAACAGTGGAAACAGTGTCAGACTCCATTTTTGGAGGCTCCAAAATCACTGTAGATGGTGAATGCAGCCATGAAATTAAAAGATGCTTACTCCTTGGAAGAAAAGTTTATGACAACCTAGATAGCATATTCAAAAACAGAGACATTACTTTGCCAACAACGGTCCGTCTAGTCAAGGCTATGGTTTTTCCAGTAGCCATGTATGGATGTGAGAGTTGGACTGTGAAGAAAGCTGAGCACCAAAGAGTTGATGCTTTTGAACTGTGGTGTTGGAGAAGACTCATGAGCGTCCCTTGGACTACAAGGAGGTCCAATCAGTCCATCCTAAAGGAGATCAGTCCTGGGTATTTATTGGAAGGCCTGATGCTGAAGCTGAAACTCCAATACTTTGGCCACCTCATGTGAAGAGCTGACTCATTTGAAAAGACCTTGATGCTGGGAAAGATTAAGGGCAGGAGGAGAAGGGGACGACAGAGGATGAGGTGGCTGGATGGCATCACTGACTTGAAGGATGTGAGTTTGAGTGAACCCCTGGAGTTGGTGATGGACAGGGAGGCCTGGTGTGCTGCGATTCATGGGGTCGCAAAGAGTTGGACACGACTAAGCGACTGAACTGAACTGAATTCTTTTCCACTGTTTTGCATTTTTTGTGTGTGTTTGCTTCCTTTTTCTAAGATTTTGAGGTGGGATGTTCACATTGCTATTTAGGTAATAGCTAAATCTATAAATTTTCTCTAATAATGTCTTTGTTCCCAAAGATTCAGATACATCACAGTTTAAATAATACATTTAATGAAATTTTGTAATTTAATTTTTCACTTCTCATTAGTTGCTTTATAGGATTTTTAAAATCTAAATAGAAGCAATTTACGGTTTTATTATGTTGTTGTTAATTTTTAGTTTTTGTTTACTATGGTCTAAAATATTGTTTATATTATTCCTAGCATTTGGAATTTGTTGTTCTTTTTCTGTACATCGACAGTCAATTTTCATAAATGTCCCTTGTGTACTTCATAGAAAGTGTTTCTTCCATTATTGGGATTGATTTTGGTATGAATTGCTAAGATTTACTTTGTTAAATACACCTCTTTTCTATAGCCTTACCAATATCTTGTCCAGTTGGTTTGACTTGGATTTAGAGGAGGGTCTCAAAGATTTCCCTATTGGCATAGTTTCTGCTTTATGAAAGTTGGTATATGTTATTGGATAAATTGTAGCCATTAGTTTATGAAACTGTAAAGTTTCATTTTGTATTTCTTAATGCATTGTCGTTAATTCGTCTTCCTTGATATCTAGTGTTAATCATAGTGCTCAATTTGTAATTTGTTAATTAGTCTGTATTTTAATTTAATAGTTATTTAGCATATTTTAATTTATTGGCATGATTAATACAATATGTTTTGCCTTAGTTCCATTACATACATAAATAAACACGTAAATATATACACATATATGCATACATAAACACACTAAACTTGAACCTTATAATATGTATTACTATCTTTTTATACTACCCTTAATTTTATTTTGGCTATTGTTTATTGATTCTCCACCATGGCCTATATTGAAATTAACTAGTGACCTTTCCTTCTCCCTTAACTTTTTGCACAATATCCTACATGGAGTAACACATTTTTACTCCCAGTTAATACCCTTAAAGCAATCGCAAGTTTATTCTTCTTTTCATAAATATTCCCTAGTCTCTCCTCATTCTTGATCATTTTCCCATGTCTATATTGGCAGACAGCATAAGCATTATATTCAATGTCTTTCTAATCTTTTGGATAGCTGAAGCTCATTCTTTAACAAATTACTCACATAAACCTCATAGGAAAAATATTTTCTGAATTACTACACATTCATAACTATGTGTTTTTTTTTAATTCCTCTAATTTTTTATTGATTTTTTAAAAATATAAATTTATTTATTTTAATTGGAGGTTGATTACTTTACAATATTGTATTGGTTTTGCCATATATCAACATGAATCTGCCACAGGTATACAAGTGTTCCCCATCCTGAACCCCCCTCCCTCCTCCTTCCCCGTACCATCCCTCTGGGTCATCTCAGTGCACCAGCCCCAAACATCCAGTATCATGCATCGAACCTGGACTGGCAATTCATTTCATATATGATATTATACATGTTTGAATGCCATTCTCCCAAATCATCCTACCCTCTCCCTCTCCCACAGAGTCCAAAAGACTGTTCTATACATCTGTGTCTCTTTTGCTGTCTCACATACAGGGTTATCGTTACCGTCTTTCTAAATTCTATATATATGCATTAGTATACTGTATTGGTGTTTTTCTTTCTGGCTTACTTCACTATGTATAATCGGTTCCAGTTTCATCCACCTCATTAGAATTGATTCAAATGTATTCTTCTTCATGGCTGAGTAATACTCCATTGTGTATATGTACCACTGCTTTCTTATCCATTCATCTGCTGATGGACATCTAGGTTGCTTCCATGTCTTGGCTATTATAAACAATGCTGCGATGAACATTGGGGTACACGTGTCTCCTTCAATTCTGGTTTCCTTGGTGTGTATGCCCAGCAGTGGGATTGCTGGGTTGGAGAAGGCAATGGCACTCCACTCCAGTACTCTTGCCTGGAAAATCCCACGGACGGAGGAGCCTGGAAGGCTGCAGTCCATGGGGTCACTAAGGGTCGGACAAGACTGAGCAACTTCAATTTCACTTTTCACTTTCATGCATTGGAGAAGGAAATGGCAACCCACTCTAGTGTTCTTGCCTGGAGAATCCCAGGGATGGGAGAGCCTGGTGGGCTGCCGTCTATGGGGTCGCACAGAGTCGGACATGACTGAAGTGACTTAGCAGCAGCAGCAAGGCAGTTCTATTTCCAGTTTTTTAAAGAATCTCCACACTGTTCTCCATAGTGGCTGTACTAGTTTGCATTCCCACCAAACAGTGTAGAGGGTTCCCTTTTCTCCACACCCTCTCCAGCATTTATTGCTTGGAGACTTTTGGATCGCAGCCATTCTGACTGGTGTGAAATGGTACCTCATTGTGGTTTTGATTTGCATTTCTTTGATAATGAGTGATGTTGAGCATCTTGTCATGTGTTTGTTAGCCATCTGTATGTCTTCTTTGGAGAAATGTCTATTTAGTTCTTTGGCCCATTTTTTTTATTAGGTCGTTTATTTTTCTGGAATTGAGCTGCAGGAGTTGCTTGTATATTTTTGAGATTAGTTCTTTGTCAGTTGCTTCATTTACTATTATTTTCTCCCATTCAGAAGGCTGTCTTTTCACCTTGCTTATAGTTTCCTTTGTTGTGCAGAAGCTTTTAAGTTTAATTAGGTTCCATTTGTTTATTTTTGCTTTTATTTCCAATATTCTGGGAAGTGGGTCATAGAGGATCCTGCTGTGATTTATGTTGGAGAGTGTTTTGCCTATGTTCTCCTCTAGGAGTTTTATAGTTTCTGGTCTTACATTTAGATCTTTAATCCATTTTGGGTTTATTTTTGTGTATGGTGTTAGAAAGTGTTCTAGTTTCATTCTTTTACAAGTGGTTGACCAGTTTTCCCAGCACCACTTGTTAAAGAGATTGTCTTTTCTCCATTGTAGATTCTTGCCTCCTTTGTCAAAGATAAGGTATCCATAGGTGTGTGGATTTATCTCTGGGCTTTCTGTTTTGTTCCATTGATCTATATTTCTGTCTTTGTGCCAATACCATACTGTCTTGATAGTAAGGTTCATAACTATTTGTTTGCAGTCTTTTTGTTGACAGTTTCTCTGCATAAGAAATGTGGCTAACATTTTCTTTCTTTAGAGATGGGGTTTTGATCCCTGGATCAGGAAGATCCCCTGGAGGAGGAAATGGGAACCCACTCCAGTAATCTTGCCTGGAGAATCCCATAGGCAGAGGAGTCTGGTGAGCATGGGATCACAAACAAGTGGGACATGACTGAACAACAAACAGAAACAACAACAAAATGTTACTCTATTTATCTATAAAGTTTTGCTGTTGAAAACTCCAGTGATAATACAAGTATATTTTGTTTCCTTGACATAGTTTTCATAAAAGGACTCCTATGATAAACATGTTGAACCTTCTCCATGAACATCTATATCACTACTTCAGTGAACACATGAATGATAAGAAAGCAAAACAGCTTTCTTTCTGATATGGAGAAAGCTTTAGTGGTCTGGATAGAACAAACCAGCCACAACATTCCCACAAGCCAAAGATTCATACAGAGCAAGACCCTAACTCTTTAATTCCGTGCATGCTGAGAGAGGCAAGGAAGCTGCTGAAGAAAGGTTTGAAGTTTACAGAGGTTGGTTCATGAGGTTCAAGGAAAGACACCAAGTCTATAACACAGCAATGCAAGGTGAAGCAGCAAGTGTTGACACAGAAATTGCAGCAAGTTATCTAGAAGATCTAGTTATGATAATTAATAAGGGTGGATGTACTAAAGAACAGATTCTCACTGTAAACAAAATAGCCTTTATGAGAAGAAGATGCCATCGAGGATATCTTGATGTCAAGAGAGAAGTTGAGCCTGACTTCACAGCTTCAAAGGACAAGCTCTTTAGAGTGGAACAACAAAGCCGGGATGACAATAAACCTATTTACAACACAGTTTACTTAATATTTTAAGCCCATTGTTGAGACATACTGCTCTGAATAAAAGATTCTTTTCAAGACATTACTGCTCATCGACCATGCATCTCGTCACTCAGGAGCTCTGATGGAGATAGACAATGAAATTAACGTAGTTTTCATGCCTACTAATGTAACACTCATTTTGCAGCCCCTGGATTAAGGAGCAATTTCAATGCGAAAGTCTTATCAGTTAAAAAATATGTTTTGTAAAACTATAGCTGCCATGGATAGTGATTTCTCTGATAGATCTTGGCAAAGTCAATTGGAAACCTCTGGAAAGGATTCACCATTCTACATGTTATTAAAATCATTCGCAAGTCATGGTAAAAGGCCAAAACATCACCATTAAAAGGAGTATGGAAGAAGTTGATTTCAGCCCTCATGGATGACTTTGAGGGGTTTAAGCCTTCAGTAGAAGAAGTAACTGAAGACCTGGTGGAAATAGCAAAAGGATTAGAATTAGAAATGGAGCCTGATGATTTGACTGGCTTGCTGCCTTTTCATGGTATAACTTGAATGAGCAGGAGTTGCTTCTTATAAATGAACAAAGAAAGTGGTTTCTTATGATAGAAACTATTCCTGGTAAAGATGCTATAAAGATTGTTGAAATGACAATAAAGGATTTATAATATTACATAAACTTATTTGAGAAAGCAATGAGAGGGTTTTAAAGGATTAACTCCAATTTTGAAAGAAATTCTACTGAGAGTAAAATACTATTAAACAGCATTGTATACTACAGAGAAATTGTTTGTAAAAAGAAGAGTCAATTGATGTGATAAATTTCATTGTTGTCTTATTTTAAGAAACTGCCACAGCCAACCCCAACCTTTATTCAGTACCACCATCTTGATTAGTCAGCAGCCATCAACACCCAGATAAGACCCTCTACCAGCAAAAAGATTAGCAATCGCTGAAGGCTCAGAGGATAGTTATATATTTTTATATCCTGGTAATATATTTTTAATTAAGGTTTGTGTATTTTTATATATTAATATAATCTTATTTACACACCTAATATAGTATACTAAACATAACTTTTACATATACTGGAAAACCAAAATATTGGTGTTACTTGCCTTGTTGTAGTGGCCTTAATTTGAGCCAGTATTATCTCCAAGGCATGCCTGTATATGGATCCTTGGTTTTGTTATAGTCATTGCTTTGTTTACTTTAATGGGTAATAAAAAAGATCCAAAATCTATGCCACCTGCAGTGGCATCTTCCATATTTCCTCTAGCTTTTAAGGATATCAGCAGATCCAGGTACAGCAAGTCCAAATTCCCTTTAAGCAATACACAATAGCTCTGTTGTAGATACAGGTTGAGGTGAGGAAGAAGAATATTTGTTGTTGTGGAACTTCTATGTCTTCAACCCAGTCTCTTTCCTTTAAGGGAGGCATAGTAAGAGAGGAGGGCAAGACTAGACAACCATGGAGAGATAAAAAGTTCATTCAGAAAGACCACTTATCCGGCACAACCTTCCCTTTTTTCCCACCAAAGCCATTCTTGACATAGCTCATAGCTTGTTTCCATTCATCAATTAATTTATTAATTGTTTATTTACTCATATATTTATATTGTAACATTTATAGTATTATAACCTACTGCCCAGCTGCTAGGTTCACTCCAAGAGGTAAAAAGATGGCTGAAACCTAGACCCTATTAAATATCTTGAGTCTGGGATGGAAGCTAAAATGATTCTACAAATAACTGTAAGAGAAATGCTAAAATGGCATGTCCTCAGAAAATGGGGCTGAGGAGTCAGAAAAGGGCCAAAGGAAATAACCAAATAGCATTCTCCCTTCTACTTCATTTCCATCTGAATAGTGTAGCCTCAGGGATACAATTTAGGTAAATGGACAAGACTTGGTTTTCAGCCATCTCAGAAGATGGGCAATGGTGCCCTGCT
The DNA here is from genome assembly GCF_014754425.2 of Oryx dammah. Taxonomy (NCBI): domain Eukaryota; kingdom Metazoa; phylum Chordata; class Mammalia; order Artiodactyla; family Bovidae; genus Oryx; species Oryx dammah. The sequence continues at coordinate 9,044,666 of NW_024070196.1, forward strand.
CATCCATTTTGTTGTGTTCAGTCACTAAGTCGTGTCCAGCTCTTTGCAGCCCTATGGACTGCAGCACACTAGGCTTCCCCATCCTTCACTATGTCCTGGAGTTTGCTCAGTTCATGTCCACTGAGTCGGTGATGCTATCCTACCATCTCATCCTCTGCCACCGTTCAATATTTCACAGCACCAGGGGCATGGTGAAGGGGCTTGCATAACTCGATGAAGCAATGAGCCATGCTGTGCAGGGCCACCCAAAACAGATGGGTCATAGTGAAGAGTTCTCACAAAATGTGGTTCACTGGAGGAAGGAATGGCAAACCACTCCAGTATTCTTGATCCCATGAACAGTGTGAACAGACTGTTCATTCACAGGAAAGTTCATAAGAGAGATACTGTCCCCAGGGAGTGCCTGGTTAACAGCAATCACCATGTGATGAAGTTCAGCATCCTGGCTAGAAAGGAAACCAGAAATATTCCTCATGAAGTTAGTTTTAGAAAAGGGAACTATGACAAAATGTGGGCTTCTCTTAGGGAAAAAAATCTGAAAGACATAGTTTTGAAAGTAAATAACCATGAAGAAGCCTGGAGACAGTTTAAGAACAGCTTGTTGGAAACTCAGGGAAAATGTTTGACTCAGCCCAAAAAGAACAAGAATTTGAAAATAAACACTAAATGCCTAAATGGCAAAGGAAAGAAGGAAAGAAGGCTGTTTTTAAAATGGAGAAGGTGAGGGCAAAGAATCTTTTTAAGGAGGAAAAGAATTTTCCAGGAAGAAAATTGGGAGTCCTATAAATGTGACAGGTCAAATTTAAACAAAATTAAACAGGTCAAAACTGATTAACTACCAGGGTACCTTGCAAGGGAATCCAAAATCAAACACTAAAGTCTTCAAAGAAAAGAAAGCAGGTAGGGTATTAGCTAAACTACTTGAAATTCAAGTATAGCCAAGATATGAAGGCAAAAGCAAAAAAAAAAAAGGAATTATTTGTCATTTAACTTTAAAAAGAATTCTTTTTATTTTATGGAGATCCTCCACTTTAAATTGTATTTTAATAGAGAACCTGGATCAATTAGCTTTTTTTTAATAATGGGGATACATTTACATGTTCACTTACAATGTTATACAATGAAGTAAATTAGTTATATGTATACATATGTCCACTCCCTCATGGCCCTCCTTTCCCCCTCCACATCCCACCCATCTAGGTCACCACAGAGCACTGAGCTAAGCTTCCTGTGCTATACAGCAGTTTCCCAATAGCTATCTATTTTACACATGGCTGTGTACATACATCAAGGGAATGCTCTTGGACTGCTGGTGGGAATGTAAATTGGTGCATCCTTTATGGAGGAAAGTATGAAGGTTGCTTAAAAAACTACAAATAGATCTACCATATGATCCAGCAATCCCACTCCTGGGCATATATCCTGAGAAAACTGTAATGCAAAAAGACACATGCACCCCAGCGTTCACTGCAGCACTGTTTACAATACCGAAGACATGGAAGCGACCCAGATGTTCATCAAGAGATGAATGGATAGAGAGGACCAATTAGCTTGTGCGACCTAACAGACCACATCAAAACTTAGCTACTTAGAGCAACAGTCACCTGATAGATTACGATCCGGTTGATTGGCTGGGATCAGTTGGGCTGTGAAGCTGGTCTTCTTTGGGTCTCAGTAAAGTGGCTGCCATGAGTAGATGCTCAGCTAGAGCTGGATGTTCAAGATGGCCTCACACATCAGCCTGGAAATCTGAGCTGCTTCTCCCTGGTTCTCCTCCATGTGGCTCTCCAGCAGCTAGCACAGGTGCTTTCATCCTTGTTTGAGGACAATGTGTGCAGCCACAGACAGCACATCTTAAATGTGCAACCATTTATGAACCTGAACTTTTGTCTTATTTCTTCATGTCCCATTGGCCAAAACAATTCACTTGGCTATGCCCACATTCAAAAGAACAAGAACCAGATTCCATCACTTGGGAAGTAATGACCAAGTCACAATACTAAGAAATGTGTAAAGATAGTAGAAATTATTGTGGCCATTTCTGCAAACAAGCCACAGGTTGCCCTCTGGTCCCAAAATAAGCTTTCTGCCCACATGCAAAATACATTCCTAAAAGTCATATCTCACTATGATGTCAGCCTTGAAGTACAAGATCTTCATCAGATTCAGATCTAGATAGAGATGAAGACCTTCACGTGCTGCTCCTCAGGTATGGGTCTTTATTCACAGTGTGAAAGTGTTAGTTGCTCAGTCGTGTCTGACTCTTTGTGACCCCATGGAATTCACCAGTCTCCTCTGTCCATGGACTTCTCCAGGCAAGAACACTAGAGTGGATAGCAATTCACTTCTCCAGAAGATCTTCATGACCCAGGGATCAAACCAGGGTCTCCTGCATTGCAGGCAGATTCATTACCATCTGAGCCACCAGAGAAGCCCTTTATTCAAAGACTTATACACTAAAATTCTCCATTTACTTCACATGTACACATACACACAACATCTAATACTTCAAGGGAATTGTTCAGTTGCTCAGTTGTGTCTGATTCTTTATGAGCCCATGGACTGAAACACACCAGGCTTCCCTGTCCTTCACCATCCCCCAGAGTTTGCTCAAACTCATGTCATTGAGTCGGTGATGCCATCCAACCATCTCATCCTCTGTAGTCCACTTCTCCTCCAGTCTTCACTCTTTCCAAGCATCAGGGTATTTTCTAATAAGTTGGCACTACACATCAGATGGTCAAAGTATTGGAGCTTCAGCTTCAGCATCAATCCTTCTAATGAATTATATTCAGGACTGATTTCCTTTAGGATTGACTGATTTGATATTCTTACAGTCCAAGGGACTTTCGAGAGTCTCCTCCAACACCACAGTTCAAAAGCATCAATTCTTCAGTGCTCAGCCTTCTTTATGGTCCAACTCTCACATCCATACATGACCACTGGAAAAACCACAGCTTTGACTAGATGGATATTTGTTGGCAAAGTAATGTCTCTGCTTTTTAATGTGCCATCATTGCTTTTCTTCCAAGGAACAAGAGTCTTTTAATTTCATGGCTGCAGTCACCATCTGCAGTGATTTTGGAGCCCCAGAAAATAAAGTCTGTCACTCTTTCCATTGTTTTCCCAACTATTTGTCATGAAGTGATGGGACTGGATGCTGTGATCTTAGTTTATCTGATTGTTGAATTTTAAGCCTACTTTTTCACTCTCCTCTTTCACTTTCACCAAGAGGCTCTTTAGTTCCTCTTCGATTTCTGCCACAAGGATGGTGTCATCTGCATATTTGAGGTTATTAATATTTTTCCCAGCAATCTTGATTCTGGCTTATGCTTCATCCAGTCCAGTATATCTCATGATGTACTCTGCATAGAAGTTAAATAAGCAGGGTGACAATATACAGCCTTGACGTACTCCTTTTCCTATTTGGAACCAGTTGTTCCATGTCCAGTTCTAACTGTTGCTTCTTGACCTGCACACAGATTTCCCAGGACGCAGGTCAGGTGGTCTGGTATTCCCTTTTCAGTTTTTTCACAGTTTGTTGTGATCCATACATTCAAAGGGTTTAGTATAGACAATAAAGCAGAGCTTGATGATTTTCTGGAACTCTCTTCCTTTTTCTGTGATCCAGTGGATACTGGCAATTTGACCTCTGCTTCCTCTGCCTTTTCTAAATCCAGCTTGGACATCTGGAATTTCACAGTTCACAGACTATTGAAGCCTGGCTTGGAGAATTTTGAGCATTACTTTGATAGCATGTGAAATGAGTGCAATTGTGCAATCGTTTGGACATTCTTTCGCATTGCTTTTCTTTGGGATTGGAATGAAAACTGACCTTTTCCAGTCCCGTAGCCACTGCTGAGTTTTCCAAATTTGCTGGCATATTGAATGCAGCACTTTCACAGCATCATCCTTTAGGAGGCCAACTTGACTATGCTTTCCAGAACCTGGTGCTAGCTGAGTGATCACATCATTGTGGTTATCTGGATCATGAAGATCATTTGGTATAGTTCTTCTGTGTATTCTTGCCACCTCTTCTTAATATCTTCTGCTTCTGTTTAGGTCCATACCATTTCTGTCCTTTATTGTGCCCATTGTAGTATGAAATGTTTCCTTAGTATATCTAATTTCCTTAGAATTCCAAGTCCTATCCATAGAAAATTGCAGCTCAGAGGCCTCCTTTTTGGTTTTGAACTATTTCTGTTTTTTTTTTTTTTTTGTAATGGTCTTGCATTGCTTTCTCAAGCTTAATGAGTTCCTCCCAGGAAGCCAAATGATATCCATCCCATGGTCCCAAAGTAGTATCTACAGTTTCTTTGGAAACATACACCTCTGTCTTTGAGCACCATGTCAGATTGACATGGGAAAGTGTTCTTACAATGACTAGAAGTCCTTCTGTCTAGCTGAAAGATTCTACTGGACATTACCTTACATCTTCATAGAACTTTAAAATGGATATAATTGTCATATCCTCAATTTACCCTTTACTGAGAAGCCATTTCTTTTTTTGAGAATCTTTTTGCTCTGTGGAGAGACTAGAGATGAAAATCAGGTTTATTTTCCAACCCAGAAAATTTGGCTTCCCTATACATCGCTAAATTCTGCTTGCCAAATCATTCTTTCTTTAGCTCATCTTTTTCTTGCAATATCATAGCAGGAAAAGCCAATGGATGCTTAAACCATTGGCCATAAAATTATCTTAGGCATAACGATAAGTTTATTGGGTACATTTTTTTTCATCCTGGGACAGTTTTGTCAATTGTTTTGTGGCTACAAAGCATAGATTACCATTTTTTTCAGCCAGCTTTTGCTGCTTCCTCAACATTTTCCTAGCCTTGTACTAACAGATCGTTTGCCATTTTTCCCCTCACTGCTTTTTCAGCCTCCACTTGCTAGTTCATCCCAAAGGCATTGCTACATTTTTAGAATTTTGTTACAGCAGCCTGTCACTTCTGGTACCCATTTCTTTCAGCAGTTCAATTTTACTGCATAATAAACCATGCCCATAAGAAACCAGTGAGAAGAAAACAAACATTTGCTGATCAGTCTTCTGTGGGTTGACTGGATAGTTCTGGCTGGGACTGCCTCACTAGGGGCTGGAGAGTCTAGGATGAGCTGCCTTGGATTCCTGGGGCTAAGCTGACCTGACAGCTGGGCCTGTCTCCACCTTCTCTCTCACACTCAAGGAGGAGAATCCAGCTTGCTCACATGGCAACAGCTTTCCCAGCACAGGAAAAGAAGGAATGCCACAATATGCAAACAGTTTTCAAACCTCTGTTTGCACAACTTTGGAATTCCTATTAGCCAAAGGAAGTCACAAGCCAAGTCCATGTGCAGAGGTAGGGAGAAGTAATTTCTGTAGCTTAATGGGAGAAGTCTCCAAACCAAGCTGGAATTGCAAAGGGGTGTACTTAAAAGATTGAGAAGAATCCTAATAGCAGAAAGCAAAGAGGAACCAAAGAGCCTCTTGATGAAGGTGAAAGAGGAGAGTGAAAAGGCTGGCTTAAAACTCAACATTCAATAAATGAAGATCATGGCAATTGGTCCCATTACTTCATGGCAAATCAATGGGGGAGAAATGGAAACAGCGACAGATTTTATCTACTTGGGTTCCAAAATCACAGCAGTGACTGCAGCCATGAAATTAAAAGAGACTTGATCCTTGGAAGAAAGCCTATGACAAACCTAGACAGCATATTAAAAAGCAGAGACATCACTTTGCCAACAAAGGTCTGTAAAAAGCTATGGTTTTTCCAGTATTCATGTATGGATGTGAGAGTTGGACCATAAAGAGGGCTAAGTACCAAAAACCTGATGCTTTCTGTGGTGAACTGTCATGCTGGAGAAGACTCTTGAGAGTCCCTTGGACAGCAAGGAGATCAAATCAGTCAGTCTTAAAGGAAATCAACCCTGAATATTTCAACCGTAAATATTAACTGGAAGGATTGGTGCTAAAGCTGAAACTCCAATATTTTGGCCACCTGATGTGAAGAGCTGACTAATTGGAAAAGACTCTGATGCTCAAAGAGATTGAAGGCAGGAGGAGAAGGGGATGACAGAGGACGAGATGGTCGGATGGCATCACTCACTCAATGGATATGAGTTTGAACAAGCTCCAGGAGATAGGAAAGGACAGGGAAGTCTGGTGTGCTACAGTCCATGGAGTTGCAAAGTGTCAGACATGACTTAATGACTGAACAACAACTGCAAATAACCTACCACAGAAGCTAATAATTATAGTTCTAACATTAGCAAATGCTCACATGTGTAGCAAACTGAGTGACAAATCAGAGATAAGTCTCAGGTCTTCGGGGAAACTTCAGGTATTGAATTGGTTGCCACATTATACAACTTGGTAGCGATGGCTACAGGGCCTGAAGCTGAGTGGATAATCCAAGATCATGCTTCCATTGTGTGAACATCACCAGAGAAATCTCTGGGGAGTGCTGAAGATGACTGTCAACTGTTATCATCCTTAACTGATAGAATCGAACCCACACTTAGCAGCACATAAGTACAATCAATAGAAAGCAATATTTTACATGTCTCCTCTGTATAAACATGCCCTTAAATGTATTCAACTGAAATAGATCAAAAGCAGTATCAAGGGCATTATAGAGGGAAAAGAAGATTCTTTCCCAATGTGACAATCTGAAACTTAAGGACTGAGGGGAAAAAAAAAAAAAAAGTTAACTAAAGGAAGCTGAAGTTCTGCCTTTCCTGAGATCCCTTAGCACATTCAAAATCTATCTGCTGAATGAAGCAACTGACAAAGAACTAATCTCAAAAATATACAAGCAACTCCTGCAGCTCAATTCCAGAAAAATAAATGACCTAATTAAAAAAAAAATGGGCCAAAGGACTAAATAGACATTTCTCCAAAGAAGACATACAGATGGCTAACAAACACATGAAAAGATGCTCAACATCACTCATTATCAGAGAAATGCAAATCAAAACCACAATGAGGTACCATTTCACGCCAGTCAGAATGGCTGCGATCCAAAAGTCTACAAGCAATAAATGCTGGAGAGGGTGTGGAGAAAAGGGAACCCTCTTACACTGTTGGTGGGAATGCAAACTAGTACAGCCACTATGGAGAACAGTGTGGAGATTCCTTAAAAAACTGGAAATAGAACTGCCACATGACCCAGCAATCCCACTGCTGGACATACACACGGAGGAAACCAGAAGCAAAAGAGACACACGTACCCCAATGTTCATCACAACATTGTTAATAATAGCCAGGACATGGAAGCAACCTAGATGTCCATCAGCAGATGAATGGATAAGAAAGCAGTGGTACATATACACAATGGAGTATCACTCAGCCATTAAAAAGAATACATTTGAATCAGTTCTAAAGAGGGGGATGAAACTGGAGCCAATTATACAGAGTGAAGTAAGCCAGAAAGAAAAACACCAATACAGTATACTAATGCATATACATGGAATTTAGAAAGATGGTAATGATACCCTGTATGTCAGACAGCAAAAGAGACACAGATGTATAGAACAGTCTTTCGGACTCTGTGGGAGAGGGAGAGTGTGGGATGATTTTGGAGAATGGCATTGAAACATGTATAATATCATATAAGAAATGAATCGCCATCTAGGTTCGATGCAGGATAGACGATGCTTGGGGCTGGTGCACTGGGATGACCCAGAGAGATAGTATGGGGAGGGAGGGGGGAGGGGGGTTCAGGATTGGGAACACATGTACACCCGTGTCAGATTCATGCTGATATAGGGCAAAACCAATACAGTATTGTAAAGTAAAATAAAGTAAAAAAAAAAAAAATCTGTCTGCTGAAAGTCACCGTAGGAGTGTCTCAGGTAATTTTCACCCCAATTTGGGATTACATATCTCCTCTTTTCTACCAGTTATTTCCCAAAAGTTTTAGGAATTTGTTCTCCATTGAATTATGGATCTTCCCAGAGCAGAAAGTCTGGAGTGATGACCCCAATTACTATATAAACCAGAAACAGCTTTGAGTGGGAGCCACAAGAGAAAGGTAGAATGTTTAAAAATAACCTCCTGGAGGAAAGGCACCATTTACAACTAATCTAAAAAATGCTATAAGAATACATATAGAGATGAACATATTTGCAAAGCAGAAATAGAGATACAGCAGTAGAGAACAAATGTATGGATACCGAGGAGGAGAGTATGAATTGGGAAATTGGGATTTAACACACACACACACTACTATGTATATATAGATAACTAATGAGAACCTACTGTACACCTCAGGGAACTCTATCCAATACTCTGTGGTGACTAAATGGGAAGGAAATTCAAAAAAGAGGGGGTAGATGTATACATATAGCTGATTTATTTTATGGTACATCAGAAACTAACACACAACTGTAAAGCAACTATACATCAATTAAAAAAGGATACACATAGCTATTTCTTTCATGTCATAGCTATATGAGATGAATAGAAAGAAATACATTTTAGTAATAACATGGTTTATCTTTGTAGTTTAGACTTCATGATAATTTAATTTTTCTTTATCTTGCATGTTTTTTATATTATAAACATTATAAAATAAAGGCAGATTATACATTATAAGCAATAACAAATATGAACTCAATCAGTATTTTCCTAACCAATCTGCTTCAAACACTTTGTAACCAAAGAATATAAAGTATACATATATGCACCCTTCTGGGATTGTTCTTTCTAAAGGTTAAAGTAAACGTCACTCCTCGGATTGGATAAATAAACAGTCTTTCACTCAGGAATTTTCCCTAAAAACAATTTTCCCTAAAAAAAATTCATCACTTTTATAAATGCTTAGGAATGTAGGAGGACATTTTTCAATTGGGTAGATGGCTTGGAATAGTTTGCACAATAAAAATAAAACAGCAAAGTGACGGGAAGGATTTGTAGAATGATCACACAATAACAGCACAGTGGCAGAAAGCGTGACCAATGACTTTCAGGGAGGGCAAAGTAAAGGGAAGTTGAGGCGGCATTCCCAAGACTGACACAGTGACTCCCATTGAGGAAACGTGCAGTCTACAGGCCTGCAGCTCTGATTACGTCGGGGTGCTGCATTTGATCTTGTTTTACAAATACATTAATAGATCAGGCAATATTTCTAGAAGACAGGTATGAGTCTGAACTCATTTAGCATGCTCTAAAAAGATTTATTTTCACTCTGAACATTATCTTTACTTAAAGCCCCAGTGGAGTAGGAAATGGCAACCCACTCCAGTACTCTTGCCTGGAGAATTCCATGGATGGAGGAACCTGGTAGGCTACATATAGTCCATGGGGTTTCAAAGAGTTGGACAGCGCTAAGCAACTTCACTTTCATTCTTTCTGCTTCCTTTTGGAGGGGGAAATGGCAACCCACTCCAGTGTTCTTGCCTGGAGAATCCTATGGAGGTAGGGGCCTGGTGGGCTGCAGTCTATGGGCTTGCAGAGAATTGGACACGACTGAGCAACTAACACACACACAAAGCCCCAAATTTAGTATCCTTTGTACTTACTATACTTTTGTTTAACCCATGCTTCCAAAAGACAGGGGATGAAGTAGAATACACAGACCAACCACACTCTATGCTGCTGCTGCTGCTGCTAAGTCACTTCAGTCGTGTGTGACTCTGTCTCGATCCTATAGACGGCAGCCCACCAGGCTCCCCCGTCCCTGCGATTCTCCAGTCAAGAACACTGGAGTGGGCTGCCATTTCCTTCTCCAATGCATGAAAGTGAAAAGTGAAACTGAAGTCACTCAGTCATGTCCGACTCTTTGCGACCCCATGGACTGCAACCCACCAGGCCCCTCCCTCCATGGGATTTTCCAGGCAAGAGTATGGAGTGGGGTGCCATTGCCTTCTCCAGTTCAGTTCAGTCACTCATTCGTGTCCGACTCTTGGCAACCCCATGAACCGCAGCATGCCAGGCCTCCCTGTCCATCACCAACTCCCGGAGTTCATTCAGACTCACAGCCATCGATCAGTGATGCCATCCAGCTGTCTCATCCTCTGTTGTCCCCTTCTCCTCCTGCCCCCAATTCCTCCCAGCATCAGAGTCTTTTCCAATGAGTCAACTCTTTGCATGAGGTGGCCAAAGCACTGGAGTTTCAGCTTTAGCATCATTCCTTCCAAAGAAATCCCAGGACTGATCTCCTTCAGAATGGACTGATTGGATCTCCTTGCGGTCCAAGGGACTCTCAAGAGTCTTCTCCAACACCACAGTTCAAAAGCATCAATTCTTCAGCGCTCTGCCTTCTTCACAGTCCAACTCTCACATCCATACATGACCACAGGAAAAACCATAGCCTTGACTAGACGGACCTTAGTCGGCAAAGTAATGTCTCTGCTTTTCAATATGCTATCTAGGTTGGTCATAACTTTTCTTCCAAGGAGTAAGCATCTTTTAATCTCATGGCTGCAGTCACCATCTGCAGTGATTTTGGAGCCCCCAAAAATAAAGTCTGACACTGTTTTCACTGTTTCCCCATCTATTTCCCATGAAGTGATGGGACCAGATGCCATGATCTTCGTTTTCTGAATGTTGAGCTTTAAGCCAAATTTTCACTCTCCACTTTCACTTTCATCAAGAGGCTTTTTAGTTCCTCTTCACTTTCTGCCATAAAGGTGGTGTCATCTGCATATCTGAGGTTATTGATATTACTCCCGGAAATCTTGATTCCAGCTTGTGTTTCTTCCAGTCCAGCGTTTCTCATGATGTACTCTGCATTGAAGTTAAATAAGCAGGGTGACAATATACAGCCTTGACGGACTCCTTTTCCTATTTGGAACCAGTCTGTTGTTCCATGTCCAGTTCTAACTGTTGCTTCCTGACCTGCATACAGATTTCTCAAGAGGCAGGTCAGGTGGTCTGGTATTCCCATCTCTTTCAGAATTTTCCACAGTTTATTGTGATCCACACAGTCAAAGGCTTTGGCATAGTCAATAAAGCAGAAATAGATGTTTTTCTGGAACTCTCTTGCTTTTTCGATGATCCAGCAGATGTTGGCAATTTGATCTCTGGTTCCTCTGCCTTTTCTAAAACCAGCTTGAACATCGGGAAGTTCATGGTTCATGTATTGCTGAAGCGTGGCTTGGAGAATTTTGAGCATTACTTTACTAGTGTGTGAGATGAGTGCAATTGTGTGGTAGTTTGAGCATTCTTTGGCATTGCCCTTCTTTGGAATTGGAATGAAAACTGACCTTTACCAGTCCTGTGGCCATTGCTGAGTTTTCCAAATTTGCTGGCATATTGAGTGCAGTACTTTCACAGCATCATCTTTCAGGATTTGAAAGAGCTCCACTGAAATTCCATTACCTCCACTAGCTTTGTTAATAGTGATGCTTTCCAAGGCCCACTTGACTTCACATTCCAGGATGTCTGGCTCTAGATGAGGGATCACACCATCATGATTATCTGGGTCATGAAGATCTTGTTTGCATAGTTCTTCTGTGTATTCTTGCCACCTCTTCTTATTATCGTCTGCTTCTGTTAGGTCCATACCATTTCGGTCCTTTATCGAGCCCATCTTTGCATGAAATGTTCCCTTGGTATCTCTATTGTTCTTGAAGAGATCTGTAGTCTTTCCCATTCTGTTCTTTTCCTCTATTTCTTTGCATTAATCGCTGAAGAAGGCTTTCTTATCTCTTCTTGCTATTCTTTGGAACTTTGCATTCAGATGCTTATATCTTTCCTTTTCTCCTTTGCCTTTAGCTTCAATTCTTTTCACAGCTATTTGTAAGGCCTCCCCAGACAGCCATTTTGCTTTTTTGCTTTTCTTTTCCATGGGGATGGTCTTGATCCCTGTCTCCTGTACAATGTCATGAACCTCATTCCATAGTTCATCAGGCACTCTATCTATCAGATCTAGGCCCTTAAATCTATTTCTCACTTCCACTGTATAATCATAAGGGATTTGATTTAGGTCATACCTGAATGGTCTAGTGGTTTTCTCTACTTTCTTCGATTTAAGTCTGAATTTGGCAATAAGGTGTTCATGATCTGAGCCACAGTCAGCTCCTGGTCTTGTTTTTGTTGACTGTATAGAGTTTCTCCATCTTTGGCTGCAAAGAATATAATCAATTTGATTTCAGTGCTGACCATCTGGTGATGTCCATGTGTAGAGTCTTCTCTTGTGTTGTTGGAAGCAGGTATTTGCTATGACCAGTGCATTTTCTTGGCAAAACTCTATTAGTCTTTGCCCTGCTTCATTCTGCATTCCAAGGCCAAATTTGCCTGTTACTCCAGGTGTTTCTTGACTTTCCTAGTTTGCATTCCAGTCCCCTATAATGAAAAGGACATCTTTTTTGGGTGTTAGTTCTAAAAGGTCTTGTAGGTCTTCATAGAACCGTTCAGCTTCAGCTTCTTCAGCATTACTGGTTGGGGCATAGACTTAGATTACTGTGATATTGAATGGTTTGCCAACCACACTCTATATCCCTTACTTAAAGTCTTATCATTAGCCTCCTCTCCACAACTGTGTTAAAGTCTATTATAGTGTAAACTGAAAATTGCTTAGTCATTTCCAACTCTTTGTGACCCCATGGACTAGTGTAAAGCAACTATTAAACATGGAGACAATGAGGTCATATGGTAGAGCAATAGGAAAATGTTTACATTGCCAAACATAGTAGCAACCATTCAAATGACACATGTTAGAAAAAATGGGGAGAATTATTCACACAAACCATTCCAAAATATAAGAGCGAGTTTCAGACAACTTCTGAAAATTTTTGCTATATCTTCTAAAGTTTAGTACTTGTCTGATTATGTTTTTATTTTACTGTTCTCATCATTAGAGCTCCAGCCCCTTAAGAAACAGATGACATATATATCTGTAATAGCCACTTAATAAAAATTTGCTAAATGAATTAATGAATACATGAAAACAATTTTTGTATGTGAAAAACTTCCTGACTCAGAAGAGGTAGCTGTAAGCACCCATGGAACCAACTATTGGATTCTCCCAATGGGAACACTGTATCTTTTTTTTTATTTCATTTTTAAATTGATGTATAGCTGATATATAATACTATATAAACTACAGGTATAGAAGCGATTTAAAACCTTTTTGTCAACCCTAAGCTCCTTAACTATCCCTTGCCCCCACGTTTCTTCTCTGGTAACCATTAATTTCATTCTCCAAGTCTGTGAGTCTGTTTCTGTTTTGTGATAAGTTCATTTGTATTATGTTTTCTTTTAGACTCCACATATAAGTGATATCATACTATAGTCTTCTTTCTCTGTCTGACTTACTTAGTGTGATAATCTCTAGGTCCAACTATGTTGTTGCAAATGGCATTATTTCATTCTTTTTAATAGCTGAGTAATATTTCATGATGTATAGGTACCACAACTTAAGAACATCTTTCTTATCTTTGTCTTTGAGTCCATCCAAATTCTGCTATTCTTCCAACTCTTATTGTGATTTGCATTTTTTTTTAAAGATTTCCAGCCACTCCAGCCCTGAATTGTCTCTCAACTAGACTTTATTAGCCCGTCATATAGCTTTATTTAGTTTTTTTTCTCATTGTTTATTGCTGATACACATTTTCTGAATGGGTTGTAATCCTTTGAACATCTGCCTTCTCCCTAATTTATTGGTATTTGTATTATGAAGATGTGGTCCCTGCCCTTGGAGAGCTTACAGTCTGGTAGGAACATATGTGTAAAATAAATGAGTTCAACATGTCAAGCCTTTTACATACTATGGTAGACATTTGGGTTAGCCTTCCTAACCACAATCCCACCCTCCTTCTCTGTAAAGAGATTGAAAATGAGATCCCTGTGTTTCCCATGTGCCCTTGAAGCTAAGTCTCCATGTCTGAACCAGGACTCACTTGATATACTTGAATGATAGTTTATAAATGAACATGAAGTGACAACCACGTTGCTGCCACTATTGATACCGGTAAGCAAGATTACAGATGTTGGTGGTGACTGGACTCCAAGCTGCAGAGCCCAGTTACCAGCTTTATGGCCATTGGAATAGGTGCGGCAGCAGCACGTTTCTGACCTCTGGGTACGAGCTTTGGTGCTGTGACCTTCACATTAACAGTTCCGTTCACTTCAGTCGCTCAGTCGTGTCCAACTCTTTGCGACCCCATGAATCGCAGCACGCCAGGCCTCCCTGTCCATCAGCAACTCCCAGAATTCACTCAGACTCACCGCCATCGAGTCAGTGATGCCATCCTGCCATCTCATCCTCTGCCGTCCCCTTCTCCTCCTGCCCCCAATCCCTCCCAGCGTCAGGGTCTTTTCCAATGAGTCAACTGTTCGCATGAGGTGGCCAAAGTACTGGAGTTTCAGCTTCAGCATCACTCCTTCCAATGAACACCCAAGATCTCCTTTAGAATGGACTGGTTGGATCTCCTTGCAGTCCAAGGGACTCTCAAGAGTATTCTCCAACACCACAGTTCAAAAACTTCGATTCTTCGGTGCTCAGCTTTCTTCACAGTCCAACTCTCACATCCATACATGACCAATGGAAAAACAATAGCCTAGACTAGATGGACCTTTGTTGGCAAAGTAATGTCTCTGCTTTTGAATATGCCAACTAGGTTGGTCATAACTTTCCTTCCAAGGAGTAAGTGTCTTTTAATTTCATGGCTGTGATCACCATCTGCAGTGATTTTGGAGCCCAGAAAAATAAAGTCTGACACTGTTTCCACTGTTTCCCCATTGATTTCCCATGAAGTGATGGGACCAGATGCCATGATCTTCGTTTCATGAATGTTGAACTTTAAGCCAACTTTTTTACTCTCCTCCTTCACTTTCATCAAGAGGCTTTTGAGTTCCTCTTCATTTGCTGCCATAAGGGTGGTGTATTCTGCATATCTGAGGTTATTGATATTTCTCCCGGCAAACTTGATTTCACCTTGTGTTTCTTCCAGCCCAGCGTTTCTCATGATGTACTTCTGCATATAAGTTAAATAAGCAGGGTGACAATATGCAGCCTTGACGTATTCCTTTTCCTAGTTGGAAGCAGTCTATTGTTCCATGTCCAGTTCTAACTGTTGCTTCCTGACCTACATATAGGTTTCTCAAGAGGCAGTTCAGGTGTTCTGGTATTCCCATCTCTTTCAGAATTTTCCACAGTTTATTGTGATCCTCACAGTCAAAGGAACTGACTGTGGCTCAGATCATGAACTCCTATTGCCAATTCAGACTTAAATTGAAGAAAGTAGGGAAAACCACTAGACCATTCAGGTATGACCTAAATCAATAGTCCAGTAGGGCTTTCTAAGTTCAATCCATATACCTGATTGAAACACTGCTTGAAATCACTGGCATTTTCTATCTTGCACTGAACCCAAACTGATCCACATGGATACAATAACACAGAGCATCAAGTGAAGTTACTAAAAAGAGAGCAGTTGCCTCTCTCAGAGGTAAAGACTAGTTGCTGCTGCTGCTAAGGCGCTTCAGTCGTGTCTGACTCTGTGCGACCCCATAGACAGCAGCCCACCAGGCTTCCCCTTCCCTGGGATTCTCCAGGCAAGAATACTGGAGTGGGTTGCCATTTCCTCTCCAATGCATGAAAGTGAAAAGTGAAAGTGAAGTCGCTCAGTCGAGTCCGACTCTTCACGACCCCATGGACTGCAGTCTACCAGGCTCCTCCATCCTTGGGATTTTCCAGGCAAGAGTACTGGAGTGGGGTGCCATTACCTTCTCCAAAGACTAGTTAGGAAAGCATTAATGGAATGCGAATTGTCTGAGCAAGGCAGATGAGGGCTGGAAGCAGTTAGTGGAACCCTGAGAGCATAGCAGTGACTCAGAATTAGAGAGCATCTCATTAGGAAACCAAGAGAAAATCATTATAGCCCGTTTACCTTATAACAGAGGAACACAGCCTTAGAGAGGGAAAAGGACTTAACTTCACAAACAGAAGGTATAAGTCCAGTGAATAACAGACCTATGGGCAGCATCAGGCCTTCTGATGTTCAATCCACTGATCATTCAATTTGAGTGATTCTGTAATTTTTATCAAATAAAATCACTCAGAAGTATGCAGCCATTTCACTTCTCATCTAAAATAAGCACGTAGAACCTGTGCTCTGTAACAAGTTACTGCTGTTTAGGCACTAAGCTGTGTCTAACTCTTTGTGACCCCATGGACTATAACAAGAGGAACCACCAAAATGAGAAGCCCGCACAGCTCAATGAAGAGTAGCCCCCACTTGCTGCAACTAGAGAAAGCTCAACACAGCCAAAAATCAATAAATTAATAACTTTAAAAAATAAGCCTCACAAATAATATGATGTTACATTTGAATTTCTTTTGATAGTTTTTAAAGGCTTAACACAATAGTTAAAAATGAGCAGAAAATACTTTGAAAGGTATACTGGAATGGGTAGCCTCAGTGATAACAGATGAGAATCAAAGTCTTCTAAACACTAAGTCAGTATTCATTCCCCTGGTGTCTATTTTTAATAAACTCTATTGGTTACTTCTATTCTCAACAAATCTGCTTCCCCTCTGAACATGAAGGACTGTCCAGCATTGCTCTCAGACAGCACAACATTCGTGAAGGCAGCAATTACAAATCTGTTTGTTCTGTCAAATTCCTTCAAAGATATTCACTTATGAATCAACCACACCTCTTTAGGCAAACATTCCACAGCTTCATGTTTTCCTTGATACTCCTGAGTCCATGAATAAATAAATTTACCCGAAAATGCATCTTCTTCCACTCAGGGTATAAAATTTTAACTTTCCTTAGAAAAGTCAACAGTCCCTTCTCTTGTAAACACTAAACTTACTGAATGACTCTGGGATCTTACCATGGTTTATCTTATTTCTGTAAGAGATGTCAAAAGATTTCCTGATCCAAGACCCCGATTTCAAATAGTTTAAATGTTAAATTTTGGTAATTTGGCCACTAGATGTGAAGAGCTAACTCATTGGAAAAGACCCTGATGCTGGAAAAGATTGAAGGCAAAAGGAGAAGGGAGGGACAGGATAAGATAGTTAGATAGCATCACCAACTCAATGGATACAAATTTGAGCAAACTCTGGGAGACAGTGAAGGATAGGGGAGCCTGGTGTGCTGCAGTTCATGGGGTCACTAAGAGTAGGACATGACTTTGCGACTGACCAACAACTACCTTCATTTTACTGGGATAAATACGGTTTATGAGATTAAATTTCTCTTATAAGTCATCAAGTTACTCAGAAGCAGAAGCAGTGTCCCCTTGCATTTCCCTGTCTTCCAAGTTTCAAACACAGAGAAATTCACTCCTCAAGTTTGACCTTATCCAGATTAACTTAAGCCATCCAGTTAAGCCATCCCTAACTGATGCTGATAGCCCATTGGGACCTCTGTCCAGAATCCAAGTACCATTTGCCTAGCAGAGCAATAAACTTCAGATTTCTCCCAACCTTTGTCATGATTATTAAATCCTTACAGCTGGCCCCTGCCTTTATTTGCACCTCGTTCCTTCTGGCCTGAGCCTCAGTCTGCCTTTGAGGGTTGAGAGGCGGTACCAAGACCTGGAAAATCACTTGTCAAACCCAACATCTCAGAGGCTACTGCTTGCCACTTGGATCCTCGGTTTTGGATGGAGTGTTGCTCCAAACAAAAGAGACGTCTAGAACCATGACACTGCTCCCAAGACTTGCAGTGTAACAGCAATCTAGACAGCATTCTTGCAAAACAGGATGACTCACATAAAATAACTGGTGAGATCTGAAGGACAATATTAGAACTTTAATCCCTATTTATAGTTATTATAGTGATACTTTTTAAAGTCATATTATGATGCACTGTATAATATACATATGTACTAGTAAAGTAGCTCATGTAATAATGTAATAAATAAATACAGAAATTTCCATTAGAAGTGTATGCTGAAAACCATGTGCATGATCAAGGTAATTGTGAGAGCAATACTTTATAACCATGTACAGAAGAGTCCCATCTACCTTAGCGGACCCCCGTGGATGTTTCTAGACTGTAAGTTCCATGAAGGTATGGTTCGTGTTTGTTGGTGGGCAGCATCCTCATTCCTGGCCCTTGTCTGCCATAGCCCAGGTTTTCAGTAAATCTTTATTACTGAAATGAATCATGGATCAATAAACAACTTCATATTGGTCTAAATCAAGGGTTACCAAGTATCTTTAAATACTGTGGTTGGTCAAATAGACTCCGCCTAGTTCACACACACCTATAACCCAGAGTTTGGAAATAGAATTTTGTAACACTATTTGGGAATGTGGTCTTTGCAGACATACTTAAGAACGAAGATGATATCATGCTAGATTAAAGTAGGCCTCAAATCCAATGAGAATGCCTTTATAAGAGATAGAAAGGACACAGAGAAAAAGTCCTGTGAAGACAGAGGTACTGATTGGGAGAGCAAGATGGGAGTAACACAGTTCAGCCATGAGCCTGGGGCCATCAGAAACTAGAAATGCAGGCAAGGCCTTCTTAAGGCCTTCAGTGGGTCCATGGCCCTGCTGGCAGCTTGATTCCAGACTTCTAACCTCCAAAACTATGTGAGAGTACATTTCTGCTACTTGGACACCAAGTTTGCGGTCATTTGTTACAACAGCCCTGTGAAACTAAGAAAGAAAGAAAGCGAAGTCACTCAGTCATGTCCAACTCTTTGCGACCCCCTGGAATGTAGCCCACCAGGGTCCTCCATCCATGGGATTTTTCCAGGCAAGAGTACTGGAGTGGGGTGCCATTTCCTATTCCAGGGGATCTTCCCGACCCAGGGATCCAACCAGGGTCTCCTGCATTGCAGGCAGATGCTTTACCATCTGAGCCACCAGGGAAGCTAAGGCAGAAACTAAGGCAGAAATTATATGTTACCTATCAGGCCTTTGCCTCAGCAAGTTTAGTCCTGTTGGACATGACTCCTATGCGCTTCTCTACTGGTCTATCATAATGAATCCAACATACCCTCCAGTGGAAGCCATCTGTGAAATTACTAGACAAAAATGGTATAGACGATTGCATTTGCAAAACAGAAATAAAAATGTAGAGAATAAACATGTGGACACCAAAAGGAAAAGATGGGTGGTGGGATAATTGGGAGATCAGGATTGACATGTGTACACTATTGGTACTATGTATAAAATAGATAATTAATGAGAACATACTGGATAGCACAGGGAACTCTACTCAATGCTCTGTGGTGACCTAAATGGGAAGGAAATTTAAAAAGAGGGAATATATGTATACATGTAGGTATGTATCCATATACATATGATTCATTTTGCTGTGCAGCATTAACTAACACATTGTAAAGCAATTATAACATTGTAAAGCAACTATACTCTATTTTAAAAATTAATTTAAAAATCACTAGAATCTATTTTGCCTGACTCTCAGGGTGGCTTTCTGTCCATGCCTCCTTACTATTTATAGCCAGAAAACTTACCTGACAAGAAAAACTTCTCAGAAGGTCTAAGGTATGCGTTGTGGGTAAGTACTTAAGAACTGATGATGTAACCTGAGATTCTTTGCTCTTAACACTGCATATAAGGATAAGCTTCTGCCCTCTGATACATGCTGGTTTCAGCCAGTTAACAACAATCACGAGACATGTTACAGTTTTATTTTGGTACATGCTCTTCTGGTCACGGCAAAAACCAGGAAACAAAAAGTTTGTTCTTTCTAACCTTTGGCATCATTTAATATTACTGGGCACTCATCATGTGCGTGTATTTATATAAGTAATATTTACTTAAATTTTAAGTCAATCAAATTTATTGAAGCATTCAAAAGGAGAGTTCAATTTCATTCCACTGGTGCCAAATACTTATGATTTACTATTCATCTCCCTAATTAGCTTGTACAAACAAAGCAATTTGCTTAAAACAAAAGATGACCAGACTGTCTTTCACATACTTTAAAGATAACTTATAGGAACATAACTAGGACTGTGTCTGGCAGAGAAGAGGTACTCAAGAAGTGTTAGAGCTGGGTTTTTTGGGGGAGGGGATTAAAAAAGAAAATTAGCATTCAGAACAGCCCCTTTGAATTTAATCACTCATTTGCTTTCTGGTATTAGTTAATATGGATGTGGTTGAAACTATCATATCTTGAAGATGTTGAGTCTATTCACAATTGTCCTTGATTTTGAGCATCCAGAAAGAAAGTGGTGAGAATCTGGGGACATGACGGGGTCACCTGGGTGTGCAAATCACAATGAAAAGGAGTATCAAACCAAGCAAAATGAACGCCAATTTGTAAAACATACGATTTTACAAGCGATAAAGAACAAAAACAAGTGTCTTCCCAAAGGTAGCAATTCTGTAAAGAAAGAAAATGGATATAAGGGTTTAGATGGTAAATTCTAATGAAGATAATCAGAAGTGACCAGAATTCAGTGAGGTTGAGATCCACAGCCTAACTGTGTATTGAGCACCTTTTATGAACAAAACAGTGGGTGAAAGAGCCCTGGGCCACAGTTTAGAAAACTGTTAGAATCTCTTTGAGAAAAAAAGAGAGAGGAATCTGAAGATTCTTTTTGTCTACACATGATACAACTGACTGAACTCAGCTTTAAAAAGAAACCCCAGGGAGCAAGGCTTTGGTATATTTATAAGTGTGCAGAGTACTGGGCCTGCATTTTTGACTACACATAGAAAGTCCCCAGTAAATGAGTATTTTTTGTGCATTTTATGTAACCTATGAATTAATATGTGAATAAATGGGCCATAAAGCCAAAGATGAATATCACACACAAGGAGCCTAAAACACAGCATATGTCAGAATGGTGGCATGAAGTCTAACATCCAGATATGAATTTAGAAACAAAAACAAAACAAAAAAGCTAAGCAAAGATCACAAGAAAAAGAAGGCTTAATGGCTTAAATGGTACCTGAAAATGGAGGCAGAGTCCTTGAGGGCAGTCCTCATTTTGTGGGAAGGCTCAAGTGATCAGGGAACCTAAATGAAAGCCAATCAGAGGGGCTGACTTGGATGGGAAAGGCCATGGAGTTAAGTTTTAGAAACTTGTTTACAGGACCCCTTTTTCAGATAATTTGTTAAGTATTCTCTAGTTTGACATTTGCATCAATTATCTCACTAACAAGACAGAAAAAAAATTTTCTATGAAATGTGGTGATGTCAGAAAGCTGTGGGGGACAAGAGAGGATTCAAGCACCAAATGACAGAAGCAAATTAAAAATTACAGTGATGGGCCAAGTTGGCGTGTATAAACTTATACAAAGAATATAAAGTTTTATATAGGGTTCAAAAAGGCAGGATAGTGATTCAGCTCCTAGAAATTTATGTTGCCATTTTTCACTTATATAATGAGTGAACTTTTAAAGTGAACTTTTTATTTATGAGTGCCATTTTAAACTTATATAATGCAGGCGCATGCACACATGCACACACACACTGTCATCTGAGTTTACATGTAAAAAAATATAATGCCAAAATTAAGTACTCTTTTCTTCTCTACTGGTTCATATTTTGTATGGTCTATTGTGTCCTATAGTGATTTCATTATGAAAGACCCTGAAGCAAGGAATTGGAAAGTTTTTGCCCAGAGGAGACATCAATTCAGGGTGTCAGTAGTGTCTTCAACCAGTTGAAGGCATAATATGGAGGAAGATTTGACTAATTGTATTATTATAGAATATAGAAGACAATGGGCAAAAGTACAGGACATGGTTCAGTTATAATATAATAAATCATATTTTATCAATGGCAATGTTCAGCAATAATCAGCCAACCTCAGGACATGAGGATCTCTAGCCGCTCCTAAAGCCTGGTTGACTATTGCTAATGAGGGAGCGCGGATAATAGATTCTTTACATTTTTTTCTCCTCTAGAGTAAATAGCACAGACAGTAGAAAAATCATGGAATCAGAAAAGCTTGTATTTCACATATATACCATCTCTGTAATGTCAGCTCTTTAAACCTCTATAAAACTATTTTCAAATCTGCTTTACGGTTTTCAGGGAAATTAGATTAAATAACCTGTGTAAAGGACCTATCTCAAAGTAGATGCAAAATAAATCATGGAAAAATATATAATTCTGTGATAGTAATGATAGAGTCTCTACGGAGTAAAACTGGCAAATTTCTTAAATATCTTCCACCAGATAGAAGAAAAGAAACACAGGAGAAATCTAGTAATATCCTTTTTGCTTTCTGATCTGACCTCTAAAGCAAAACTACAGGTCACTCTCTGAGGACCTTCTGATCACCTCAGCAAATGAAGCTCCATCTGTAGAAAACATTTACTTGAATTAAAATACTTTCATAGATGAGTCAGCTTGCTGGTGGAGAGAAAATCAAAACCAATAAATTAATTAAAATTCTAAAATCTAGATTCAGACAAGTACTATAAGTCTACAGACATAAAAATATGCACAATTGCAAGCAGGGGTTGTTTTTGCTTTACTGTTTCATTTTCCTTCAAGTATTATCTGAAGAAGAGGTCCTTTACAGAAAGAAAAATACTATCGTTCTATCATTTAAAATACTCTTTGGAGGTTAACCCATGAAAGTTGATGCTTGATCAATAACTTTGGAAATTGCTTTACCTTTCAGCTTTCTCTTTACAAAAAAAAATAAAAATAAAAATGGAGAGCCTTTAGGTAGCTTAGCTTACAGACTAATTTTTAAAATTCATTGAAATGTCCTTTAAGTGTTAGTGAATTACGAATTACAATTTAAATTTTGTATCTTTAAGTGCAAGAGAAATTGTGCTGGGTCCTCATTATGAATTTACCCAACAAAACACAACTAAAATACTCATTAAAAAAGGCACATATTCTACAGAGTAACTTCCCTGAACACAGTGCTAGGGGAAAAAAGAAAAGAAAAGAATGCTCTGGTGTAGACAGAGTGAAGAATATAGCTTTACTTAGAGAGCTTGACAAAACAGCTCAAAATTATGCACAAAAATTATTTTGAAGACACTTCACATAAACTTCTTTTTTTCCTTTCAAGTTTTGAGAGCAGATGAAAGACATTTGCTATTCTAAAAGCAATAGCTTTCACCTGATCTGTGAACTCTGCCAACTTCAAGGATCTGGGAAAAACCAGCGCAATGAGCAGTGGTTCCTGGACAACAGGAGACACAAAGCTTGTGCAAAGATCTTAGAAACTTAATCCAAACAATGATCACCACAGACAGGAGAACAGAAAGAAAATATGGAGGGAAGGTAGAGGCGGGAGGGGGGCCTGGAGGGAGGGGGGAAGAACAGTGACATTTGGTGATGAACCATATGTGCGTGGTTTGAAAGACATGACTGAATTGTTTTTGGTGCAGTATTATTCTGACATTTAGAATGAGGCAATTTTCCATTTCCATTAATGTACTGCCAAATAGAAGGGGAACTGTCGCGAATTAAAGACTAAAGAAAGCTGTTCCTCAAAGTTGTATTAAATCATTGCTGATGAACTCATTAAGATCAAATTAATGAGGTAAATTGTACTAGGATTAACCGGCAAGAAAACCCAAGATTATACAACTTCACTAACTCCAAGCAGTCCATTGTGAAGCACTGTCAGCACATAACTGGCACGTGAGAGCTCTTCCTTACTCTCTGTAACTCTCTCAATCTCCTCCGGAAGGATTCGGGATTACCTGAGATGAGAACAACTGTGAAGCTCCTAACAACCAGAAGACATTAGAGAAAATACCCTCCCCATACTCACCTACCCCAATTTTCAAATAGAAAAACAAGCTAAAAGTTGCCTACTTTGAAGTAAGATAAGAAGCAGAGGCAAATTGTCTGTGATCTAGACAGAGGATGACATATTTGGATGGTAACACTGATTCAATGGACATGAGTTTGAGCACGCTCCCGGAGATGGAGAAGGGCAGAAGCCTGGTGTACTACAGTACATGGGGTCGCACAGAGCTGGACATGACTTAGCAACTGAACAACAGACTATGCGTTTATCACACCCACCCCCAGTCTAATCTCAGCAGAGAAGATCATTATAACTGTACACATGCATCTCCTCATTTTACTGGAAGTAGACATGATTGCCTTCCTCAACTGAGAGTGAAAGATCCTCTCTGTGCTCTTCAGTCCCCTCTAATTAATTTCATGTTTCAGATGGAGGATCTGAAAAATTATTTTTAAAGTTTCCAAAATCCTCCAAGATTAGAAGCTATTTATAGTAATATAATCAGTTACAGAGCAACTCAGACTTTTCATCTCTATACCATTCTCAGCATTAGAGTTCCAAGGGTTGAAGACAGCTGGAAAAAACAACCAACCAACCAACCAACTAACAAAAAGGCAGTAACAATATACTCCATAATTTTCCAGTGGCCACACTACATCTTACCTTGAGTCCACAGTCTAGAACTCACCATTAAAGTCTGGGTAACTTTTTGTATGATGATGCTCTGTCCTCTCATGATATGTTCATCGCTGGTATTTTGATGTCTTCTTGCTGCCATGGAAAGTAAAGACTCAAGTCAGAGCTCCAAATGGTTAGGCCAAGACCATTTCCTTTTTCTTCCCCATGGTATCTCCAGTATCTAGCAGGGTGTTTGGAAAATAGGAGGCACATAATAAGTGCTTTTTTTTAATGGAGGAATGAATAACAATATTATGTACTTAACTGTAGAATTCTTCCCACATATCAACAGTCATTTAAAATTCCTAGAAATATTGGTTCTAACTTGGGATTTAGATATAACAGAACCATGTCTTAGATGAAAATTAATCTGCTGACTTTTCTCTTTTTTTTACAGTCATTAAAAAGTTCAGCTTCCCCAAAATGTTTCCTTCAGAGTATGTTGTTATGTGGTTTTTAAATTTTCAACTGAAATTCAGTTCAATCTGTATATAAAATCCTGTTTTAAAAGTAAAATTTCATTTGGGTTCAATTTAAATGACTGGGTCATTCATATTTATATAGCATTTTTAATCTCATGATCCTAAGGTCCATTTACATTTTTGTTCCAACATAGGGCAGGATGGAATTATTGTTCCCATATTACAGACACTGAAATAAATACCTGTAGATATGACTAGCCCACTAGGCTCCTCTGTCCATGAGATTTCCCAGGCAAGAATACTGGAGTGGGTTGCCATTCCCTTTTCCAGGGGATCTTCCTGACCCAGAGATTGAACCTGGGTCTCCTGCATTGCAGGCAGATTCTTTACTCTGGGAAGCCCCAAAATATATAATATTCAGTAAATCACCAAGTCAGGTAAATCTGAAACTCAGGATCAAATCCATTATTCTTTTTCCAACTAATCACAACATATCCAACCTCTTTTTTCTTAAAATTTTAATTTTCTATTATAATTTAGTTTCCTTCATAAAGCATCTAACTTCTGCTTGCTGTGCTATGCTCAGTCGTGTCCAACTTTTTACAACTCCATGGACTGTACCCCACCAGGCTCCTCTGTCCATGGGGATTCTCCAGGCAAGATCACTGGAGTGGGTTGGCATGCCTTCCTCCAGGGAATGTTCCCAACCCAGGGATAGAACCCACGTCTCCTGCATTGCTGGTGGATTCTTTACCATTTGAGCCACCAGGGAAGCCCAAGAATGCTGGAGTGGGTAGCCTATCCATTCTCCTGGGGATCTTCCCAACCCAGGAACTGAACCAAGGTCTTCTGCATTGCAGACAAATTCTTTACTAGTTGAGCTACCAGGGGAGCCCCTAACTTCTGCTTGCTATACTTTAAATGAAATTTTTCATATAAATTGTTCCACCTATTCCAAGGTCATTCAATATGGCCAGTTGCTGTTAAACCAGTGCTAAAATAAGTTCTGTTGAAGTCAACTAGAACCCAAGAAAGGCATTTGCTATAAAGTTTGAAGCCAGTATAGGTCTCTAACTCAAAGCTGTAGCCAGTTTAGAACAATTAAAAGGATTATTGAATGCTGGCAAGGGCATGCCCCCTACCCTTTCCATTTGAAAGACTGTACCATGGAAAATGATTTTGTCTAGACATTGTTACCTCAAATTGTTTATAAAAGCAAAATTCAATATATTATAAATAAAATGTATGAAATAAAGATGAACCACCTTTGCCTTTTAAATCAGACAATTCCATTTGTTTTTGCAATCTTTCATGGCTGCAGCTTACTGACCTGATGATTATACCCACAGAAAAAGTGACCTTAACAAAAGAGATGATTCCAGAGAAGAAACCTAAAAAAATCTTGTTTGCTTTGTTTTGTTTGTTGGTTGTTATTTTTCAAAGTATTTTTTAATCATTTGTTTTATAGATGAACCAAAAACTTTGGCTGAAGCAAAAACTAAGTCAACTTGCTTGAAAATGTTCTAGTCTAAGGGGGCGTTTTTCCCAGGTTCATTCCTTTTTTTTTGCACAAGGTCAGACCTCCTATTGAATGTTGTTTCCTGAAATGAGGATGCTTCATTTGTAATCCAAGTAAAGTCACCAAGGACCATAAATAGCTTCCTGACCTCATTGGGGCTGAGCTCCATGCTCTGTTAGCCGGCTAAGCAGAGCATAGTGAAGGCCCATCTAACCCTGGGTATGTACACTTCCAATGATTGCTCCTGCATTCACGCTTATGAGGCTCACCAAAATACGAAAGGAGTATCCCCTTTTCTGTCCTCTGGCTTTAGAAATGGCTTTTCATCAGTATAATGCTATACTTAGAACCTTTTCCAATGATCCCTTTATGCTTTCTTCCCTGATTTACATTGACATCTACTTACTTTACCATAATACCATTCACAGTTTTAACAAAATTAAGATGTTAGAATCAGATTGTTTTTATTTAAGAATAGATTTTGCTTGTAAATAGCATGAGATGGACAACTTCATTTGCACATGATTCTCTATTTGCCCTATGAATGCAGAAAGACCTTCCTTCTAATTCTGGACTTGTATTTTATAAATTTAAGAATTTAAAAGAATCGCTTTAATCTTTATGGTAGCTTAACAATGACAATTTTCCCAATGGAGTACATTATTAAAAAATATCCAAGGGGAAGCTTGTTTATGCTCAGTAGCTTCAGTCTTGTCCGACTCTTTCTGTAGCCCAACAGGCTCCTCTGTCCTTGGGATTCTCCAGGCAAGAATACTGGAGTGGGTCCTCCTCCAGGCAATTTTCCCAACCCAGGGATCAAGGAGAAGCTTATGTCAACTCAATTTGCCCCTGACAATTTTAGTCTCTCCTAAACCTTTCATGCCAATTTCCATAGCTTGCTTTCCAATACGGTAATATTCTATAGGTCTTTCTACTTATAATAAATCTCACCACATAACTCTTCAAAATACTCTTTAAAAATATATTTGTTTATTTGATTTCACCAGGTCTTAGTTTTAGTATGTGTGATCTAGTTCCCTGACCAGGTATCAAACCTGGGCCCCCTGCATTTGGAGCATGGAGTGCCAGCTACTGGACCACCTGAGAAGTCCCATCAAAATATTCTTGAGTATTCTCACTAGTTATAGGAGACCTTCTTATTCTTCTTCTTATATAGTTTGCTTTGGCAAGTCATAGCTATTTATTCATAACTGATTATCATGTTTGATAGGATCTAAATTTGAACTTCTCTACCAAAAAATATATTTTCTCTAATTTCATGCTTGGGGAATTTTATTTTCTACATAAGTTGCTATAACCTTAAGGTAACTTCAGCGCACAGTTTCTTGTCTGGCACCTCTCCAAGGACAAACATTCCCATTGGGAGGCATCCTTATGAGGGGCACTGCATCTTGACACCTCACCACCTCAGATTGATGAATCTTTTTTCAGACATTTATTCATGTCTTTTGATAACTGCCACTAAATTCTTTTCCTCAGACTTGGCTTGTCTTACAGCAAGACAACTCCACACCCAGTTCTCTAGCTGCAACCTCTATGTCTTCTAATCAGTACATACTATCTCTGCTAAAATAAATCTCTTGGATTTAACATTTAGTTCCTTCCCCAAATCCTTGCATTATCTTTCTAAAGCTTTCCCCAAGTGACACGACAGATACCAGTGAAGTTACATTCTGCCTCGTATTCACAACCCACTTTCATGTACTATCTTTCCAAGTGCCGTTTGTGTACTCGTGTGTTTCTGTGTCTGTCATATTTGCCCCATAGCCATAGAGACATAAAAGTAACAACCTAAGAGATAGGAAAACTGACCTCAGTTATTGTTCATTACTGCTAAGCACAGTGATACTGAATTACATTGCATCTCCTTCTTTCAGGTCCTCTAAAATCCAAGGCTTTGTCCTTTAAACAACATTCTCCTCCCATCTCTCACTCTAGACATCTTTCCATGAGTAACACATTCAGTTAAAAACCCAGGCTAACTCTCTCAGAACATACTAGTGATAGACCCAGAAAGCTTATTTTGTATCCAGAAGTTATCTTAAAGGAAGGAGATAGGAATGCTGAACGCATAGTTTTTGGTGTCAGAGTAAGTCAAGTTTGAATCTGTTTTGCTACTTAAGTATTGTGCAAACAACTTAAGCATTCTGTCCTTCAATTTCTCCATCTAAAAAGTGAAGATAATAATAAGGCTGAAAGTGAAAGTATTAGTCACTCAGCCATGTGTGACTCTTTGCAAACACATGGACTGTAGCCTGCCAGGCTCCTCTGTCCATGGGATTATCCAGGCAAGAATACTGGAGTGGGTTGCCATTTCCTTCTCCAGGGAATCTTCCCAACCCAGGGATCAAACTCAGGTCTCCTGCATTGCAGGAAGACTCTTTACTGTCTGAGCCACAGGGGAAGCCCAATAATGAAGCTATCCTATTGCTATTTACAACAACATGGATAAACCTTAAGGGCATTATGCTAAGTGAAATGTCAGAGAAAGACAAACAACATTATATGATCTCTTATTAAGTGGAATCTTAAAAAAACAAATAAGCTCATAGATACAGAGAACAGATCAAGGGGAAAAAGTATTTTTTAAATAAAAAAATAAAATAAATAAATCTATCTTACATGTGGATATTTGGCATATGAAGCACATTTAGTATAATGCTCTCCATAAAATAAGTATAAAAACCACCAACAGAATTTCACATACTACATTTGAGTGATTATATTTTAGAGTTTAAATATTATAACCAAGAATGTTCCAAAAGGAATATTTTTAATATATCTATGTTAATAATCAGAACATCATGGCAAATTTCATAGTTGAAAGCAGCTCAAAGAGACAAATTAGGGTTTCCCAGGTGGCTCTTATGGTAAAGAACCCACCTGCCAATGCCGGAGACCTAAAAGACACAGGTTCTATCCCTGGATTGGGAAGATCCCCTGGAGCAGGGCATGGCAACCCACTCCCGTATTCTTGCCTGGAGAATCCCATGGACAGAGGAGCCTGGCGGGCTGTAGTCCATGGGGTCGCAGAGTTGGACACGACTGAGCGACTGAGCACAGAACGCAGGCAGGGAGATGAATCAGCTGTTTGAGGCCTCAGAATAGGTTTGTTACAGTCTTGGATAGGAACTCAGAGTGCCTGACTCCTAGTTAAGTGCTCTTTTCTTATACAGAATGAGAGGTGATCAACTCTTCTCTGAAAATTAGTCCTACTTTTCATTTAGGGGGAAAAAAAACAAACACACACTTTTTTTTTTTTTTGGAAATACAAGTAATTCTGTATCCTTAACTCAGAAAGTCAACTGAGCTGCTTTAAGAAGAAAAATGGTCACATTTGAAGGTAAATCGCCCATCAGCTGCTAAGACAACTTCAGCTATAACCAATGTCTATGGTCTGGAAAATGCTCTACTGTACCTCCTCTTCTCAGCACAGACCTGTCTCATAATACTCATTTCTTCTCATTGAACTTTTCCTTTGTTGTTGTTATTGAGCACTGTAATTAAACATTCTCCCTGAATCTGCCCGGCAGCTGCCACTGTGTTCTAAGGAACCATTCATAGCCCTAGGCATTATTATCCTAATCCTCTATTATAAAGAAAACTACTTTATGCCAAAAATCAGATACAAATACTAAAGAGACTTAACATTTTGTTTTATTAGATTGAGTATTAATTGACATTTTGGGGTTGGGGATGGGTCCAATTCTTTAAGA
Organism: Oryx dammah; assembly: GCF_014754425.2. Classification (NCBI taxonomy): domain Eukaryota; kingdom Metazoa; phylum Chordata; class Mammalia; order Artiodactyla; family Bovidae; genus Oryx; species Oryx dammah. Next base: position 9,074,621 of record NW_024070196.1, read on the forward strand.
CACTAGGACCTCTGTTAGATTAAAATAAGCTCGCAATTTTGAGTTCTACTTGAGTTATATTCAGCTTATGTGTTAACTTCAACATAGCTTGGGAAGCATTCACTGAACTGAATATTCATATGGTGTGCATGATACAGACACTGAACCCAATTTAGTAAATGAATACTTGTAATTTCACCAAATCCCCGCTGAGAGATTATTATGCAGATTTATGAAGGAATATCACTGAAGAAATTCTTGGCTATGTCTTCAGTCACCAAGGACTCAGAGTATGTAAACCTCACAAAATTTCCAGTGTATTCACTGCTACCAGTATCATCTTCTGAACTTTTCTGACATTACCTCTCACTCTCTGTCTCATTTCTAATTTTCCCTTCGATATTCTTGCCCTTGAGCAAAGAGCCAGCATCATAACACCTACGAGCACTGCCAACTTCCTCCTGACAATATCCTGGCTGCCATAATGCCAGCAATCTGTTCCAATCCTGTCACTGCAAAATCTCATTAAAGGCAAAAGGATGCCCGAACACAAGTTATAGGTACCCAGTAAGAGCAGGCTCATGTTTCATGTTTCCAGGAGTGGCTGTGCCCAGTACTGAGGTCCCCTAATGTCTCTCAAGAAGTCACATATTGGCAAAGAGTTGGCCGCAGAGAGCAAAAGTTGCACAAACTGCAGAGTAGAGACGCATTCCCATAAAGGGTGTTTAACAGGTCATGGTGACCAGGTTCTGAACCAGCACATTTTCCCAAAAGCATGTGCAAAGGGAGATATTCCACAAGCTGGTTGAATAATACCAGAAGGAGACTAGGAGACCTGGATTCTGAGTTAAGCCCCATGATTATTTATCTCTTGGTCACCCTAGAAGAGTCACTTAAATTCCCTGCACCTCACATTCCCAGGCTCTCGGGATATCTGGTCATCAATCTGATGAGGATTTTATACAATTTACAAGTGAGGAAAAAGACCCCAAAATTTTATAAATGACAAACCCCCACTCATACTACAAATTAGCAGGAGATCCAGAAATGTGTAGTTCCAAGAACACCAGCTCCTGAAATGACAAACATGTAAGTCCGTGCAGTAGTTCAGATCTTAAAAAATGATCGTTGTGTCTCTGTGAATGTCCATTGCAAGTTTATAGAAAACTCCAAATAACCAGGGCAAATCTCTTCATTATAACTGGCAGAATTATCTTACTAATATCCACTTCTTTAGCCTTACTTCCTTCTGTATCCCACTGGAATTCTCTTTTTCTGGGATTAAAACCTAAAAGATATTTCTGTAGCAATATATACCATGACACAGGGTTATAGTTAACAGTTTGGGCTTTGGACTGAAGCAGCTTATAGTTTTAATCTCAGCTTCCTTACTGTCTTAACTTCTTTAAGTCTAAATCATACTAGTAGCAACCTCTTTGGGTAGATGTGAAAATTAACAAGATATTGAAAGTAAAGTCCTCAGCACTGGGCTTGGTACTTAGAAACACTTAATAACCTTCAGTTCGTCTTCTCCTTTTTCTTCTTATTACTGCAAAGAAACTCTATGCCAATCTTTGGGAAAATTGTGAGGTACTATTCAGTTCAGTTCAGTTCATTCGCTCAGTCGTGTCCGACTCTTTGCGACCCCATGAATCGCAGCACGCCAGACCTCCCGGTCCATCACCAACTCCCGGAGTTCACTCAGACTCACGTCCATCGAGTCTGTGATGCCATCCAGCCATCTCATCCTCGGTCGTCCCCTTCTCCTCCTGCCCCCAATCCCTCCCAGCATCAGTCTTTTCCAATGAGTCAACTCTTCGCATGTGGTGGCCAAAGTACTGGAGTTTCAGCTTTAGCATTGGTCTAAGAATAACCCTTGGGGAAAAGGGTTGAAGAGAGATGAGACAGAAGTTGTTTTTTGTTTGTTTGTTTGTTTGTTTGTTTTACTGGCTTTATATATTAGGCTGGCCAAAAAGTTCAGGTGGGTTTTTCTATAAGATGTTATGGAAAACCCTGAATTAACTTTTTGGCCAACGTGGTGCATAGCTGTGTAAGATTGAATGAGCCATTTAACTTCTCATAGTTTGTTTCTTCAACAGCAAAACAGAGATAATAACATTGATGTTTATGTGAAGATGAACTGAAGTAGTACTAATACCTATGAAAGAACATACCCAGAAAAACTTTTAGGTCAGCTGAAGTGGACAATGGGGCCCCAATCCAAGGACCAGAACTTAGAACCATATTCACAGGGGTTCAGTCAGGGCTACAAAGTCCTCCAGGGCCTACCAAAAAGGAGCAAAAACACTCTGACTACAATCAATCATAATAACTAAGCCTTTGTTAATCAATGTGGTTCAGAAACCAGTAGCATTAGCCTCACCTGGAAACCTGTTCGAAATGCAGAATCTCAGGTCACACCCCAGACCTATGGAGTTCAAAACTGTCATTTCAATAAGTTCCCTGGGTGACTCGTCTCATGTGCATATTAAAGTTTGAGAAATCTGAAAAAATTGGTATAGATGATCTTATTTACAAAGCAGAAATAAAGACACAGATGTAGAAAACAAACATATGGAGCTGAGGGGGGAAGGGGGGATGAGATTAACTGGGAAACTGGGATTGACATAAATATACTACTGACATTTTGTATAAAATAGATAACTAATGAGGACCTACTGTATAGCTCAAGGAATCCTACTCAGTGCTCTGTGGTGATGCAAATGGAAAGGAAATTAAAAAAAAAAGGGGGGGGATACATTTATACATATAGCTGATCCACTTTGCTGGAGAGTAGAAACTAACACAACATTGTAAAGCAACTACACTCCAGTAAAAATTTAAAGAGGAAAAAGGTTTGAGAAACACTTGCCTAAACCGTCTATAAACTATGGTCTATACAAGCAAAAGACAGGTAGGAAAAAAAGAGAAGGGAATCTTTCAGTAGAGAGTTGTCAGCTCATTGCGGGGAGGGGGCGTGGCATGACATGGGGTTTTGTTTCTCCCACCAAGGGGTTTGGGGCTCCCCAGGTGGCTGGGAGATAAGGAATCTACCTGCCAACGCGGGAGACACAGGAGCTGCGAGTTCAGTCCTTGGGTCAGGAACAATCTCTGGAGGAGGAAATAGCAATCCACTGAAGTATTCTTCCCTGGAGAAGCCGATGGACAGAGGAGCCTGGCAGGCTACAGTCCACAGGGTCACAAAGAGCTGGACAGGAGTTTTAACTAAGTTGGGGCGGGGATAGGTAGATGGGGCACTGCTATGAATGTTGTGTTGCCCCAACACCTGTATGTTTAAACCTAATCTCTAGCGCTTTGTTATTTGGAAGTGGAGCTCTCGGGAGGGGAACAGGTCACAAATAGGATTAGTGCCCTTATAAAAAAGATCCAGAGAGTTACTTCACCCATTCTAGCACAGGAGGACTCAGTGAAAAGACAGAGTCTATGACCCTTACCAGACACCAAATGTGCAGGTGCCTTGATCTTGGTCTTTTCAGCCCCGAGAACAGTGACAAATAAAATTCTGCCACCTGTAAGCCACACAGTCTGTGGGGTTTTGTTACAGCAGCCCAAACAGACTAAATGAGCATCAGATGAATCATTTGAGACGATGAGGGGTTTCTTCAAGAAGGGGGAGTTGGCATTTGGATAGCTAACTTTTTGGCCAATTTGTGATTGCCTGACACAAGAAAGTAGAAATTGGAGGTAGCAGAGTAGACAGAGAAGCAGCAGCCAAGAGGGCAACCTGCATATCTAACATCCTAAGGGCTGGACGCCTGAGTGTCTGGACGCCTGAGTGTCTGGACTCCAGGCAGCACTGCTGGAGACAAGTCAGGTTGGCACTGCCCGATTTGCCTTAGATTTCCTAGTTCTAGAAACACCAAACTGATGACTTGACCCCTCCATGTCCTGTTTCATCAGTAAAACCTCCTCACCTCTCTTCTTTTTTTTGCAGATGCAAAGACGGGCTTCGAGTGTAGAGTGTTCCAGGAGAAGCAGGACTTGGGAAGACCTGGGAGCATTTTCTACGGGGACTTTGCCTCTGAATGTGAGGAAGTCATGCTGACGTCCTCTGAGTTTTCTTACTTTGTTATGTTTGCTCATTTCCAAGATCTCTAGCTTGCTCTCCCTATACTGAAAGAGGACACTCTTAGAGCTGAGGCCATGCTTTGGTTTTTATTGGCAGTCTCATCCCACCTGGCCCAGTGTCTTAGGCATGGAAATATGCACGCTCAGCCATGTCTGACTCTTTGCGACCCCATGGACTATAGCCCACCAGGCTCCTCTGTCCATAGAATTCTCCAGGCAAGAATACTGGAGTGGGTTGCCATTTCCTCCTCCAGGGGATCTTCCTGCCCCAGGGATTTAACCCATGTCACCTACGTCTCCTTCATTGACAGGTGGATTCTTTACCAATGAGCCACCTGGGAAGCCCGTCTTAGGCATACTAGAGGCTAAGTCAGTGTGAATTGAATTGAATTCTTAAGTGTGTGAAAACATTAAAACTTTGAATGTTCATATGACCCTGCCCTAAAAGTGATAAAGATCAGCATAAACTTATGGAGGGTGGAGAATAAAAAGAGAAAGAGTTTATTATAGAGTAAGAGCACAAACATTTTTATAAGGTTTTTTTATATGGACCGTTTTTACATTTTTTATTGAATTTCTTACAACATTGCTTTTGTATTATGCTTTAGTTTTTTTTGGCCATGAGGCATGTGGGATCCTAGCTCCCCAACCAAGGATAGAACCCACTCCCTGTGCATTGGAAGGCAAAGTCTTAACCACTGGCCTCCAGGCAAGTCCCCAGCAAATAACATAACATTTTTATTCATGTAAAGTATTTTTAGTTTCTTCTTTTTGCAACCACAATTTGGTTCTATGTCTTGGGCCTTTAAAAGCTGAATACTTTAACATCATCGAGTTAAGTCTTTGCTCCCTGGCTTATGTGCAGGCAAACACATCTAGTAGGAAGAACTCAGGTACATAAATGAAGGGATTCTGGATTTTTGCAGGCTCTCCATCACCCACTTCTTGTGTTTCCTTCCAAATCACAAAGCCTAAATTTTGAATTAAAAATACAAAGGAAGTAGTGAAACTTGGGCTCTATAGAAAGTTATGATAACCATTAGATAACAGCCCTTTAATCAACCTAAGTCATGTTGACCTGCCTTCTGATACATCATCTCCAGGAGTATGTACCCAGGAGGACTGGCATGAATCAGAGACAAGCCACAAAATTCCCTCCGCATGACACCACTTGGAAGCATTTCCAAGTCTGTGGGGGCATAGGAAATACACACTTCATTTTTAACTACTGTATTTTTTCCACAGTTCCCTTTCTTTCTACAGCAAATCGTCACTTCCACAACCTCACTCTCTTTTGGAACTGTCCCTGACCAGCATCCCACAATAAAATAGTAAGAACAGAATGGATATATTTGTATTCTATTTTTTCCTACTCTCCAGACGGGAGTTGCTCTTTCTCCAGTAATTTCAGAACATGTTCCTGATAGTTTCTCTCCCTCCTTTGTAATAACTCTGCTGTGTGATGGGGTGAGTATGATGAGCTGGTAGAGAGGAAGGAGACATGGAAAGCACCCAGGAAGTTGCTCTCAGTTCCTCTCTAGCCACCTTCAACTCAGCATTAAAAAGAAACAGAAAGCGCTTCACTTCAAAATGACGACAGCCTACTTGTTTCATCTTCTGTCCAGCCCACCCTGCCCAGCCTCTGCTAATGACTCTCAGACTTTCAGAGCTTGTTTTCAAGAGATCTTGTCATGCTTACACACTTTGCTAAATACCAAATGGATTCCTGCCCTGAGGATCACTTCACTAACCAAATGAGAAGCAATCACCGAAAACAAAAATAGTGTTTTAAGCATGGGACAAAACGGACTTAGGGATGTCCTTAATAAAAGGTATATGGTTTGTACATCTAGGGACACCGGACACACACACGACTTCTTGGAAATGTGTAAGAAACCAATGAAAAGGAGACAAAGGAGCAAACACATTATACTTCAAAAAAGGAGAGAATGGTGAGAGATTTTTAAAAGAGCTTATGAGCAGAATATTTAAAAGTTATTCAAATGAGCATTTACAAAACAGAAAAGTACAAATGGGAGAAGGGGGAAAGGGATAGTTAGGGAGTTTGGGTGGACATGTAAATACTGCTATATTTAAAACAGATAACCAACAAGGATATACTGTACAGTATATGGAACTCTGCTCAATATTATGTAACAACTCAAATGGGAAAAGATCTTAAAAAAGAACAGATACATGTATATGTAAATAGATAAAGTACAATAAAAAAGTCATCATACCTACCACAAAAACAGCAATGAAGTGGGATTAATAAAATGTTAATCTGTTAAAAAATGAGCACTTAAATATAGTGTCCTTGGTCTAAAGAAAATTGGTACTAAGTGATGGAAAACAGTAGAATGGGAAGAAAAAAGAGGAAACAACCATTTTAACCTGGGATACTTATCTGTGCTTTTATTATTGACATTTTTTTTCTTCACTTCTAGAATCCAACCAGAATGAAACAGCAGACAAGCCTGAACTGAAAGACAGTCTACAAAATAATGGACTTGTCATCTTCAAAAGTGTCAAGCCCATCAGAGTGAAAGAAAGACTGAGAAATGTCCAGATCAAAGACAGCTAGAGATATGACTCTTGAATGCAAAGCACAATCTAATAGTTTATTTTGTACGCATGATAGTACTGGGACAACTAGCCGAAGTTAGGAAGATCTAAGAAAGTTAAGAAGGTTCAGTTCAGTTCAGTTCAGTTCAGTTCAGTCGCTCAGTTGTGTCTGACTCTTTGCGACCCCATCATCAATTCTGGAGTTCACTCAAACTCACATCCATCGAGTCTGTGATGCCATCCAGCCATCTCATCCTCTGTCGTCCCCTTCTCCTCCTGCCCCCAATCCCTCCCAGCATCAGAGTCTTTTCCAATGAGTCAACTCTTTGCATGAGGTGGCCAAAGTACTGGAGCTTCAGCTTTAGCATCAGTCCTTCCAAAGAAATCCCAGGATTGATCTCCTTCAGATTGGACTGGCTGGATCTCCTTGCAGTCCAAGGGACTCTCAAGAGTCTTCTCCAACACCACAGTTCAAAAGCATCAATTCTTCAGTGCTCAGCCTTCTTCACAGCCCAACTCTCACATCCATGTAGGTAACTTTTCTGAATGTCTGAAGTTACATAAAATGTTGAGAGTAAAAATAGGAGAGAAATGAACATCTTACTCTCCCCTTTTCAGTTTTCTAGCAGCTGCTGTTGAAGTTTCAGGAAGCACAGAGAAACTCAAAGTTCCAGTCTTACCTCCTGCCCAGGACCTAAACTGCACAACCACAGCAAGGGTTGAAAGATGATTGGCAACATGTGCCAGAGATATGCAAAAATTGCAACAACAACAACAAAAATCCAGTCATCTCTCTACTCCAGAAGGTGGCGTGGGGGATGGTGGGGAGAAGCAGAGGGCGGGGGGGGGGGTGGGGAGAGGGGGGGGGGGCGCCGGCGGAGGGGGGGAGCCGAAAGGATGTTTCCTGTTCCAATCAGACTCATCAGACTCATCCTGGCTGCTGCTACAGCTTTTCCGGAGCTAATCTCTCCAGCAAAGAAGGAAAATTAGCCTCATTTTGTACTAGGCTATTTCCATTTTAAAAGTTCCCCAAAGATCTACAGGTTTCACAGTGATGCACTCACTTAGCACTCACTCTCCAAAAGTAAGGCAGTTATGTAAAAGGAATAGGAATGTCAGGCTTTCTGTCAGAAATCTCAAGTTTTTGCCTTTTTGTCCCAGCTCTCTGTTAATGAGTTGTCTTGCTTTGTGCAAATCACTTGACCTTTTTAAACTCATTTTCCATATCTGTAGACTAGAGGCATCCGTGCTTGTTACTGCCAAGATAAAATCTAAAAGTGAATGGGAAGCACTTTGTAAACTGTAGTATGCTCTATGTTATCATGTTTTTCTATGAGTGTATCAAAGAAAGAAAACCATTCTCTGACTACTCTTGCTGCCACTTCTTATGGCTAGTTAAGGGAAGGTACCAGAGACCAGGTGTCCTAAACAAATGATCCCCAACTCTTTGGCTATAGAGATCCATGTCATGGAAGACCATTTTTTCCATGGATGGGGGAGGGTAGTTTGAGGATGATTCAAGCTCATTACATTTACTGTGCACTTTATTCCTATTTTTATTACATCAGCTACACCTCAGATAATCAGGCATTAGATTCTGCAAGTTGGGGTCCCCTGTCTTAAACTGCTGCTGCGAAGTCACTTCAGTCGTGTCCGACTCTGTGCGACCCCATAGACGGCAGCCCACCAGGCTCCCCCATTCCTGGGATTCTCCAGGCAAGAACACTGGAGTGGGTTGCCATTTCCTTCTCTATCTTAAACTGCTAGTTCTGAGTAATTACCTTGAAGCTTCAGTTGGTCTTTTTATGGCAAGAGAAAAGGAATCAAATCACATGACTTATATAAGTTATAAGCAGTGTGCTCCCTGTGGGCCAACTTTCTCTCTTCTCTTCCCCTAAGAGTGGAACAAGTCTTAAAGCACAGCTACTGCTCAGCAACATGATCCCCGGAGCTCACCATCGCCTGAGGGGCCAATCAGGTAGGCACCGGTGTGTGATGGCTCACCAGCCGCCCTTGTGAGGGTCCTCAAAATGGCCTCTGCTCCCTGAGACAACAAAAGTTAGTCCAAGCACAAATCCACCAAGGACTAAAGGCAACCAGGAAAGATATCTTCAACCTGGGGCTCAGTGGGCAATGGTAAGCCATTATAATATCCTTCTCTGGTTTTCTGTCTGTCAATTCTGTACACACTGGGCCTTTGGGGAAAATGGTCCCCCCCACCAATGATTTTCTTGCTCTGCCTAAGAGTTTTCATACAAAAGCTTCAGTTTCCAGGCAAACAAATAAATAACATCAAGACAGAAAACTTAGTGAGCTGGAACTGGCAGTCTTGTTGACCTCTAAGAGGCCAGGTTCTGCTTGGTAGCTTGTAATGTCCCATGCTTTTTTCTGAGTTTATTTGCATTATCATAATGGTTATTTGGTGAGAGTAGGGGTGGGGTCCAATCTGCTGGGCAAACTCAGTCTCTGGACCCCTGCCAGCCTGTGCTCAGCTGGCAGCATCCAGGTGCTGGGACAAGGAGTTGTGCTGGGGGTTTCAGCCCTATGCAAAGTCGCCTAAGATGATTCAGCTCTTTTCTCTGCTGCATTTCTCAAAGCTTTTTACTTAAACACATGCCTCTGACAACTTTCTTCCTACCAATGGTTTGTGCAAACAGAACGGCAAGCACCCCTCCCCTTCCTGCCCCATGGTACCGGCATACACATTTTCCCATCCTGTCCAAGCTCCCTGGCCCCTGGGTTCCCACCCCAGCAAATCCTCCCAGCAGACTGTTTAAATGAACCGTCATCCTTGTCACATTGCTCAGACAGGGAACCTCTACCCGCTGGACTGGAGACACACGGGTGTTCCAAAGTTTGGCACAAAACCTTGTAAAATGAGGCCAAGTTTGCATCTCCTTGACTTTATATATTCTATTTGGATATCTTCCTCTCTCCCCCACTGACCCCCCAAATGGAATACTGCTGAAGAGACCATCTGCCACAAAGGCCCATACCCAGTGATCAAAATATTTTAGCTTCTTTCCCAGCTTGGTGTCAGTGACAAAATGTGTGAGGCTTGCAAACTGGCCTTTCAGAATTGAAGCTTCTTTAAAAGTCAGGCGATATCCCCATCCTATTTGGCTCGGCCAGTCATACCCAGAAGACATTGTGCTTTATGGTAAATTTCTCTTCATCAGACAAAACCCAAGTCTAAATAGGAAAGGATTTGAGGAAGGGCACAGCTGTGGTCTTATGCATTGCCATATTATCTCAAAAAGATGTAGACTGAACAAATGACAAATAATAGCTCTGGTAAGCCCACAGAGCCTGGGAGGAATTTGGATGTTAAGGAGAGCCACTAGCTTTACAAAACCCACACCTGCTCCTAGGTGGCCAGTGACTGACATACATGCCCACGTAATGTGCTTAGAGACCCAATGGCTAACACTCCTCTCATACCCAGCAAATTCTGGACACACATCAGAGACTTCCTGCCCTCCTCAGTGGTTGGTGAGGGCCAAGCTATGGAGTCAAGACAATCTCTAGCTGGGCTCCACTTTATGACACTCTCTTTTGTTTAAGATATGTGATTCTGGAACAAGACAGTCATTTTGAATTTTGACACCAGGAACTGGTCATTCAGGGTCATGACACAGCTCGGACAAGCCCTAATTACCATCTGCTGCATCTCACTCAGTAACATTTGAAGCTTCTCCAGAGTCTCCTCATTTAATCACAGGACAGGGTTTCAGAGATTGGTCTCAAAGAGATTAGTTTTTGACAGGGAGAGCAACAATGCAAACTATATTTACCTCAAAACATCTGCACCAAACCCCAAGAGGTATGATGTTCAGTGTTCTCTGACTGTTCTACAGAGAGGCTTCTGACGTTTAAGCCGTTATTCTTGCTGTCTCTGATTCTTTTCCAGTGACCTCTTTTAGAGTGAGTGTGTGTGTGCTGTCCCTAAATCATGTCTGACTCTTTGCAGCTCCAGGAACTAGAGCTCACCAGGTTCCTCTGTCCATGGGATTCTCCAGGGAAGAATACTAGAGCGGGTTGCCGTGCCCTCCTCCGGGGAATCTTCCCAACCCAGGGGTCAAATCCACGTTCCCTGCGCCTCCTGCATCGGCAGGCAGATTCTGTATCACGGAGCTGCCTGGTAGTGGCCTTCTAACTCTCTTATTACAGCGTTCTCCATCAGCATTCAAGGACAGGACTCATAAAGTCAGCCTTACTCAGTCACCTTATTATGAGAGTGAATCAAAGCCGTTAAGCCCAGGTTTCTTGGGAGTTGAAGGTCAAATGTGGAAGGGAGGATAATGTTATCCTACCAGAAAGTTCTATATAAAAAGTTCCTTCCCAATCTTTCCCGTGTCCACTAGCTTTAACTGTGTCGTGTTTATGTGTTTTAGCCATGAGTTTCAGATTTCCGGGGTCACTTGTCATCTAGCATGGAAGAACTGAGGTGAGGTGCTACATATGTCAGGCTTAGACCAGAAAATATGATCAGCATATGGGTTGCCTGTATGTGCCAAATTTTCAGAAAAATGTACGTGAAGCATTCCATACTCACAACAATCCCTGGGAATTCAGTTTCAAAGGTCCTCCCAAGGTCCATGACATAAAACAAATGATCATTTTGCTGAAGTTCAAATTCAAATCCCATGATGGAAAGAAGTTGCTCAGGAACAAGTCACTTAGCTAGTGAGTGAGCCTAGGGGTTGCTCCATGTCTCGGCTCCAAGAGGCTTTATACCGTAAGGCAGCTGAGAGCAGTAGTTAAGAGCATCAGGACTAGAGGTAGAGTATACTGAAATCCAGTGCTGGCACAAAGTAACTCTGTGACCTTGGATAAGTCAGTGAAGCCCCTGTGTCTCAGTCTCATCCTCTTTGAAATGGGGAAGAACGGTATCTACCTAGTAGAGTTCCTGTGAGGGCTAAATAAGTTGATGTATAGATCTGAGCTGGGGTCCTCTGCAAAGAAGATCCAGAGGCAAACATCATGGTAAGGATAGATCAAGTGGTTGCGATAAGCCTAGGGCGGCAACTATGAGGGTGAAAGGAAAATGAGACGAGATTTGACACAACGCAGCAGGATTCCTGCCATGTTGGCTCTTCCACAAAAGGTGAGAAGACCCAGCACGCAGCCCAGTCTGAACACAGGGAAGTTTAATGGGGTTTCTACAGGAGGGTTGCCAGAGAAGAGCTGGGCTGTGTGGACTTCACAGCCGTCCCCAATGAGACCATGGAGGGGGATTCACCTTTCTGGCCTTTTCTACCACCTGCATGCCACTGGTTCAGCCTTATTCTACAGATAGCCTTATCCTTCGGAGACACCCTGAAAGCCATACCCGTGCATCAGCCAGGTCTCAGAATGAAGGAGTGCCTGGTGCGAGGTGCATGTTGCAAGTGAAAGATGTAGTTGAGGGACGGGAGAAGACACATAAGCTCTGCACCCCAAGAGCAGTGTGGAAGTCCTTAGCACAGAGACCAGCACGTGGCAGGCTCTGCGAAGTGCTTCCTGTTCTCATTTGCTGCTGCTGGTCCCCCAGAGTAAACCACTGAGAAAACAAGCTCTAAACAGACCATCAACAAAATGCGCTGGTAATCAAAGAAAAGAAAAATTAAGATATTGGAAAATGACTCATTCTTGGTGAGTAAAAATGAAATCCTGGATAAACTACAGAGGACAAAGAAAACAGCCACTGCCCATCCTAAGAGGAACAAGTCCATTAAATGTTTTACATGGAAATAAGAAACTACTCACAAGATTCTATTAGGACCTGCCCCTCCACACAGTGATGTGCTGTGGTGGTGTGCAGAGAAGTTTGCATATGGGAGGAAGATTAGGAGGAAGGAAAGAGAAAAGATGGCAAAAAAGAAGTGGGAAGCAGGCTATAAATTAGGAAGAAATTGGTATTCTTTCCAACAATCACTGAGAAAAGATTTGAAGATTAAAATGTTGAAAGAAAAACCCTCCTCAATTTTTATGTTTTATTATATAATTACTAGAAAATATTTTCAGCTGAGTGTGCAGAATTCTTGTTTGGAGAAATGAAAGAGGTAGTGGAGAAAATATTCACCCACTGATCAATGTAAAGCTCTTAGAAATGCCTGGCACATATTAATGTCACGGAAATATATTTGTTGCTGCTGCTGCCAAGTCACTTCAGTCGTGTCCGACTCTGTGTGACCCCATAGATGGCAGCCCACCAGGCTCCCCCGTCCCTGGGATTCTCCAGGCAAGAACACTGGAGTGGGTTGCCATTTCCTTCTCCAATGCATGAAAGTGAAAAGTGAAAGTGAAGTCGCTCAGTCATGTCCGACTCTTCGAGATCCCATGGACTGCAGCCTACCAGGCTCCTCCATCCATAGGATTTTCCAGGCAAGAGTACTGGAGTGGGGTGCCATTGCCTTCTCTGATATTTGCTACTGGCATTACTCAATAGTAATAGCTTCCTGGAAGCTCAGATTGGTTGGAAGATCCCTTGAAGAAGGAAATGGCTACCCATGCCAGTATTCTTGCCTGGAGAATTCCATGGTCAGAGGAGCCTGGCAGGCTACATCCTTGGTTCCCAAAGAGATGACACAACTGAGTGACTAAGCACACATGCTTTACTCTATTTCTCTTCCTATACTTTATAAAAAGTTTGCTTCCTAACTCCAAACAACAAAGCACATATATTTAGATTCACAGGATCATAAGAAAACAAGAAGATTCTATATAGTTCTAACATTCCTATGCAGGGAAATTTGGCAGTGTTCATCAAAATAAATGTATTTTGTGCCATGACCCAGAAATTCCACTGCTTGAAATTTACCCAATTCAAATGTACTGTCACAGGTTAATAAAATAATCAATGTACAGCATTATTTCAACTTTTTCTGCAATAACAAGCATAGAAAAGAATACCTTAGTATTTATTAGTAGAAGACTGGTTAAACAAATTATGCTATATCCACACAATGGAATACTCTGCAGCAATAAAAAGAATAAAGAACTATTTTACATACTTACCCGGAAAAAGTTCCAGGCTATACTATAAAGTGAAAAACTCAAAGTACAAAATGTCGTGTATAGAATGAAATCATTTTTGAAAAGGTGAATAAATATAAGTACACATCTATGAACAGACACACCTATACACTTGTATATGTATAAAATAACTCTGGAAGAATGTACCCAAAACCTAATCTGCCTAAAAGGAGGACTAGTTGACAAGGATAAAGATACAAGGAAAATTTTTCCCTATATACTTTCTCTTATTTATTTTTGAATGTCTTTGACTAATGCAAATGTATTATTATTAAAATGAACTAAAACAAAGTAAAAAGGAAGTGACTTAAATCACTTATGTTTAAAAGAATTCAGATAGAATGTCCCTGCAGCTGCCTCTTCTCACAAGGAATTCTAAGTTTCATCACATTCTGAAGGCCATGGGGGAAAGGAAGTCCATGAGTGCTTTGCTCATGAAGTTGGCAGGATGGATGAGGCATCCAAGACGTGCCAGGAATGGGGAGCACATATATTTTATAAGATGGATAAAAATCTTATTGGGTCAGAAATGATTTCAGGTCAATGTTCAAGTTGGGTGTAAGCTTCATATCATATAAGACATCTGACCATGTTATCTGAGGTGAACATAGTCATATCTATGGCAGAGGTCTATTTAACCCATAAAACATAGTGACAACTAGTATACAGCAAAATAAGAATGTAGATAGGTCACCATTTTTCTTAGTGTCTTCATCCTGAGGCTGCCTTCTACAAACAGTGTAAGAATCAAAACTGGACACTCAGGACCCAGCTCAGGTCCTAAGTGACTGGACTAGTGTCTTAGCATCCCTCAGCCCAACTTTCCTCTTCTGCTGAGTTGAGCTGCTGCGAACAAGTAAGAACACACTTTAATTACCTGAGAATCAACTACAAAAGCAGGAGTATGCTCTTCCCATTAAACACAAAGGAAAACCAAGCTTCTTCACCTATTTGTCCAATGCTTGGTTAGAGACAAATGGATAAGGGTTTTTGTTGTTGTTTGGGCTTTTATACTTTCTTTTTTGTGGGGGGAGCATAGTTGATTTACGTTTGGTTAGTTTCAAGTGCACACCAAAGTGAATCAGTTATACATATACACAAATCCACTGTTTGTTTAGATTCTTTTCCCATTTAGGTCATTATAGCATATTTGGTAGAGTTTCCTGTGGTATACTGTGGGTTCTTATTAGTTATCTCTTTTACATATTGAACTATATATATATATATATATATATATATATATATATGTCAATTCCAATATCCCAATTTATGCCCCCCATTTCCCCTTCAGGAATCATAAGTTTATTTTCTACATCCATTTATTTATGTTTTATAAACAGGTTCTTTATATAAATGATACCGTATTTGTCTGCCTCTGTCTGACATACTTTACTCAGTATGATAAGCTCTAGGCCCATCCATGTTGCTGCAAGTGGCATTACTTTGTTCTTTTTTATGGCTGAGTAATATTACATTGTAGGCTTCCCAGGTGGCACAAGTGGGAAAGAATCCACCTGCTAACTCAGGAGCAACAGAAGATATAAATTCAATCCCTGTGTCGGGAAGATCCTCTGGAGGAGGACGTGGCAACCCACTCCAGTATTCATGCCTGAAAAACTCCATGGACAGAGGAACCTGGTGGGCTACAGTCCATGGGGTCACAAAGACCTGGACACCACTGAGCAAGCACAGACACAATACTCCATTGTATACATGTACCCCGTCTTCTTTATCCGTTCCTCTGTTGATGGACATGTCCTGGCTATTATAAATAGTGCCGCAGTGAACACTGAAGTCCATGAATCTTTTTAAAGTATGGTTTTGTCTGGACATATGCCCAGGAGTGGGTACCTCTTATTAAGTATTGAATTAACTAAGGGTGTTAGGTAGGGTGTCCTAAAGCAGAGTATCTATCCCAACCCTACCTAAACTCACTGGCTGAACCCAGCAAGTCACCCACTCTCCTTGACCTCATTCTTCACTTGAAAATGAGGTAACCAGACTGCATAAAATTTCCTTACATTTCTAAAATTCTACTTTCTGAGATTCCTCTAGTCATTCCTTCAACCAGTATTTACTATACACAGCACTGTGGCTTTATAAATCTCAACTCAAAGTGAGTCAGGATTCTGAACACAATTCAGTTAGTAGCAATCTTAAATGTCAATATTCGAGTTTACCTTTTTTTAAGTTCTTTTGAGAACAGAACATCATATAAGTGAAATTAAATTATCAGTGAAAAAATATGAACTACTTTATTATATAGAGAAACCAAACTTATCTTTGTGCTGTGCTGTGATAAGTCACTTCAGTCATGTCTGACTCTTTGTGACCCTGTGGACTGTAGCCGTCCAGGCTCCTCTGTCCAAGGGATTCTTCAGGCAAAAATACTGGAGTGGGTTCCAATTCCTTCTCCAGGGGATCTTCCTGACCAGGGATCAAACCCAGGTCTCTAATGTCTCCAGCACTGGTAGGTGGTTCTTTACCACTAGTTCCACCTGGGAAGTCGAACTTTA
The DNA here is from genome assembly GCF_014754425.2 of Oryx dammah. NCBI lineage: Eukaryota > Metazoa > Chordata > Mammalia > Artiodactyla > Bovidae > Oryx > Oryx dammah. The sequence continues at coordinate 9,090,787 of NW_024070196.1, forward strand.
TCTTTAGGATATATCATATTTATATTCCTTAACTACTCATTGTAAATATCCTAAAAGATATGCTCTCCCCTCATTTTGGCTAACAGTCACTCTCTTATTTCCAGTCTGTCTGTAGGGCTGGAAAGGCTATTCTTTTGCTTGTGTCTTGCTTCCTGATTTAGTAAAATAAGGGCCACAGGTGATATGAGAGGCCTTGCTCTAGAGTCTAGAGAAGGCAATGGCACCCCACTCTAGTACTCTTGCCTGGAGAATCCCATGGACGGAGGAGCCTGGTGGGCTGCAGTCCATGGGGTCGCTAAGAGTCAGACACAACTGAGTGACTTCACTTTCACTTTTCACTTTCATGCATTGGAGAAGGAAATGGCAACCCACTCCAGTGTTCTTGCCTGGAGAATCCCAGGGACGGGGGAGCCCGGTGGGAGGCTGTCTATGGGGTCACATAGAGTCGGACACGACTGAAGAGATTTGGCAGCAGCAGCTCTAGAGTCATTAAACTATCCTGGAGACACAGTAATAGACACATTGAACGTAATTAGAGATGGGGCAGCAACATGATTACTGGACACACCAAGATTTATGGAGTGGTTTACAGATTTTATCAGCTTTGTACTCATCATGTACCAAAAACTCTCTTGTGGGCTTCAATATATCGCATAAACAATATCAAGAGACAAACAAGAAATGGAAAACAATTCAGATAGTAGGAAAATTATAACAGCCCAGTATACAAAGAGTTCCTATCAATTGATAAAGAAAATTCTAATTATGAGACATCTTTATTTATTCATTCAACTAGTATGTCTTAAGACCCTCTTGTTTTGTTAAAGGAATAAGAACAATCAGCGAAGTAAGAGGGAAAGGATGGATAAATGTGTGAAACCTTTCTGAATTACAGAGAAATACCACCTTAACAGAGAATTAGATAACATTTTTGATGTTACACATTGGCAAAATGATTGAGCGGTTAAATTCAGTGCTTAAAAAAAAAAATCATTACTGGAGAACAGTTGATTTACAAGGTTGTGTTACTTTCTGTTGCACGTGAAGTGAAAGTGAAAGTGAAGTGAAGTCACTCAGTCGTGTCCGACTCTTTGCAACCCGTGGACTGTAGCCCACCAAGCTCCTCCAATGGAGATTCTCCATGGGATTCTCCAGGCAAGAATACTGGAGTGGGTTGCCATTTCCTTCTCCAAGGAATGGTTGCATAGTGGATTGCACAGTGAAGTATATACATGTATCCAGTCTTTAGATTCCTTTCCCATATAGGCCATTACAGAGTACTGAGTATAGTTCCCAGTGCTATACAGTGGGTTTTTATTAGTGATCTATTTCATATATAGTACTGTGTATATGTCAGTCCGAGACTCACAATTGATCCCTCCCTACCTCGTTTTCCCCTTGATAACTGTAAGTTTGTTTTCTACATCTTTGATTCTATTTCTGTTTTGCAAATAAGTTCATTTGAGGCACTTTGATTTTTATGGGAATGTGAATTGCTATAAACCATTTTGGAAACTTCTCTGGTAAAAGGCATTAAAAGTAAAAACTGCACATAAAATACGTGAAAAGCAGAAATACACCTTCTTGAACCTACATCATTTTTTCTAATGTAACATGTATAAACATGCAATATTTATATAAATAAGAATATATAATAAACAATAACATATCTATTTTAGTAATAAGTAGATATGAACAAGTTTGTTAAATATAGCATAATTTTCTGGTGGTTTAAACAAACAAACAAAAATATGGCCTGAAAGTGTTGAATAAAAAGTGGTGTATCATGATGGGATAATACAGAGTCACTAAAAGAATGCATTATTGGCCAGGAAAACTGTCCAAAATGACTTTTTGAAGCTTTACTGATATGTAATTGATGTAGAATAACTTGCACATGTTTAAAGTGTACAATTTGAAAAGTTTGATATACACAGACAATTGTGAATCCATCAACACAATCAAGTTAATGAACATATTTTTCACACACCCCAATTTTTCTCATGCTTCTTTGTAATCTCTCCCTTGGGTAACTCCCCACAAACTCTTTTCCACCTCCCTTCTCCCTGTCTGCAGGCAGCCACCATCTGCTTTCTGTCACTGCAAATTTGCTTGCATTTTCAAGAGGCTTATATAAATGGAATCGTTAGAGTCTGAGTGAACTCCGGGAGTTGGTGATGCACAGGGAGGCCTGGCATGCTGCGATTCATGGGGTCGCAAAGATTCGGACACGACTGAGCGATTGAACTGAACCGAACTGATGCATTCTTTAGTTTCTGCTTTCTCTCTCTCGGCATAATTACTCTGAGAACTCATGCATGTTGTCTCATGCATCAGTGAAAGGGCCATTCCCTTTTCACTGATGAGTAGTATTCCACTGTGCAGACACACCAAAGTTGTTTATCTGTTCACCTAGTGATGAATATTTGCATTGTTTCTAGCTTTTGGCCATTACAAATAGACATGAAAAAATGTGTGTACCAGTGCTGTGGGGTCATATGCTGTCTTTTCTCTTGAGTAAATCCTGCAGTAGAATGACTGGATCATATTATAAGTGTACGTTTCACATGCTAAGAAACTGCCAAACTGTCTTCCAAAGTAGTTGTTGAATATTACATGCCCACTAGCTGTATACAAGATTTAGTTCTTCCAAATCCTTCCCAAGACTTCATATGTTTTTAAAGTATTAGCCATTCTGCTAAATAAAAATGATAAATGAAAGTGTTAGTTGCTCAGCTGTGTCTGACTCTTTGAGACCCCTTGTACTGTAGCCCACCAGGTTCCTCTGTTCATGGGATTCTCCAGGCAAATACTGGAGTAGGTTGCCATTCCCTTCTGCAGGGGATATTCCCACCTCAGAGATCAAATCCGGGTCTCCTGCATTGCAGGCAGATTCTTTACTGTTGAAGCAACAGGGAAGCCCAATAGATTGGTTCAGTTCAGTTCAGTCGCTCAGTTGTGTCTGACTCTTTGCGACTCCATGAGTCAGAGCACACCACGCCTCCCTGTCCATCACCAATTCCCAGAGTTCACTCAAACTCATGTCCACTGAGGCGGTGATGCCATCCAGCCATCTCATCCTCTGTCATCCCCTTCTCCTCCTGCCCCTAATCCCTCCCAGCATCAGGGTCTTTTCCAATGAGTCAACTCTTCACATGAGGTGGCCAAAGGATTGGAGTTTCAGCTTCAGCATTAGTCTTTCCAATGAACACCCAGGACTGATCTCCTTTAGGATGGACTGGTTGGATCTTCTTGCAGTCCAAGGGACTCTCAAGAGTCTTCTCCAACACCACAGTTCAAAAGCATCAATTCTTCAGGGCTCAGCTTTCTTCACAGTCCAGCTCTCATATCCATACACGACCACTGGAAAAACCATAGCCTTGACTAGACGGACCTTTGTTGGCAAAGTAATATCTCTGCTTTTCAAATGCTATCTGTATTGGTCATAACTTTCTTTCTAAGGAGTAAGCGTCTTTTAATTTCATGGCTGCAGTCACCATCTGCAGTGATTTTGGAGCCCCCAAAAATAAAATCTGACACTGTTTCCACTGTTTCCCCATCTATTTCCCATGAAGAGATGGGACCAGATGCCGTGACCTTAGTTTTCTAAATGTTGAACTTTAAGCCAACTTTTTACTCTCCTCTTTCACTTTCATCAAGAGGCTTTTTAGTTCCTCTTCACTTTCTGCCATAAGGGTGGTGTTATCGGCATATCTGAGGTTATTGATATTTCTCCCAGCAATCTTGATTCCAGCTGGTGCTTATTCCAGCCCAGCATTTCTAATGATGTACTCTGCATATAAGTTAAATAAGCAGGGTGACAATATATAGCCTTGAAGTACTCCTTTTCCTATTTGGAACCAGTCTATTGTTCCATGTCTAGTTCTAACTGTTGCTTCCTGACCTGCATACAGGTTTCTCAAGAAGCAGGTCAGGTGGGTGGTATTCCCATCTCTTTCAGAATTTTCCACAGTTGATTGTGATCCACACAGTCAAAGGCTTTGGCATAGTCAATAAAGCAGAAATAGATGTTTTTCTGGAACTCTCTTGTTTTTTCCATGATCCAGAGGATGTTAGCAATTTGATCTCTGGTTTCTTTGCCTTTTCTAAAACCAGCTTGAGCATCTGGAAGTTCACGGTTCACATATTGCTGAAGCCTGGTTTGGAGAATTTTGAGCATTACTTTACTAGCGTGTGAGATGAGTGCAGTTATGCGTTAGTTTGAGCATTCTTTGGCATTGCCTTTCTTTGGGATTGGAATGAAAACTGATCTTTTCCAGTGCTTTGGCCACTGCTGAGTTTTCCAAATTTGCTGGCATATTGAGTACAGCACTTTCACAGCATCATCTTTCAGGATTTGAAATAGCTCAACTGGGATTCAATCACCTCCACTAGCTTTGTTCATAGTGGTGCTTTCTAAGGCCCATTTGACTTCACATTCCAGGATGTCTAGCTCTAGGTGAGTGATCACACTATTGAGATTATCCGGGTCGTGAAGCTCTTTTTTGTACAGTTCTTCTGTGTTTTCTTGCCACCTCTTCTTAATATCTTCTGCTTCTTTAGGTCCATACCATTTTGGTCCTTTATCAAGCCCATATTTGCATGAAATGTTCCCTTGGTATCTCTAATTTTCTTGAAGAGATCTCTAGTCTTTCCCATTCTGTTGTTTTCCTCTGTTTCTTTGCATTGATAGGTAGTTATATCTAACTGAGATCTTTATTTTCAATTTTATAATTAAAATTATATACAAAAGACTATATTCAAAATCCTATGATAAACTCTAATGGAAAATAATATTAAAAAGTATGTGTATATATATGTATAACTGAATCACTTTGCTGTTATAGTAGAAATCAGCACGTTATAAATCAACTACACTTCAATAAAAATACTCATAAATATACTTGAAAGTATAATTATGTTGAGTATCTTTCATGTGTTTATTTGATATCCGTCTATTGCTCATGACTATTGCTAAGTCATGTCCAACTCTTTGCAACCCCATGGACTGCAGATGCCAGGCTCCTGTGGCCTCCTATATCTCCCAGAGTTTGCTTAACTTCATGTCCATCGAGTCGGTGATGCTATCTAAACATCTCATCCTCTGGCACCCTCTTCTCCTTTTGCCTTCAATATTGCCCAACATCAGGGTCTTTTCCACAGTTCTTCACATCAAGTGGCCAAAGTATTTTGGCACTGTAGCTTCAGTTTCAGTCCTCCCACTGTGGGGTTGATTTCCTTTAGGACTGACTGGTTTGATCTCCTTGCAGTCCAAGGGACTCTCAAGAGTCTTCTCTAGCATCACAATGTTCAAAAGCATCAGTTCCTCAGCACTCAGCCTTCTTTATGGTTCAACTGTCACAACTATACATGACTACTGGAAAAACCACAGCTTTGACTATACGGACGTTTGTCAGGTGGACAGGCATTGTATATTTAAGTTTTTTGCTCATTTTTTTAAAGTTGGGTTTTTTGTTTTCTTCCTATTTTTATAGGACTTTATATATTTGAATTTAAGTTATCAGATATATACTTTGCAAATATTTCTTCCAGTCTATGGCTTGTCTTTCCATTCTCTTAACAATGATTTTTGAAGACTAAAAATGTTTAATTTTAGTAATATCTAATTTGTAATTGTTTCATGGAGCATATTTCAGTGTCATATCTAAGTCATTTTTGCCTAACCCAAGGTCACGAAGATTTCTCCTATGTCCTCTTTTAGAATTCTTAGTTTTAGGGTTCACATTTAAGATCCATTTTTTAAAATTTTATGTTTAGTTCAAGGTATAGATCAGAACCTATTTCCTTTGCTTATGCAATAATTGCTTATGCAATTATTTGTTGCACTATTTGTTGGAAAGGTTATACTATCTCCAGTGAATTTCCTTTATAGCTTTTAGAACAATTCTGAAAGAGTCAAGGGGCAGATGGCATTTGAACTGCACTTTGAAAGATAGTGTAGGTAAAGGCAGTCTCTCGCCAGTAGTTTTCAACTCCCATATAATCACTGAAGAACAGGCCTTGGGCCTATTAGATCATTAAAGAACGCACACAGCGTGTGCTGTTTTTATGACCTTCTGTGGGCTACCCACTCCAGTATTCTGGCCTGGAGAATTCCATGGACTGTATAGCCCATGGGATTGCAAAGAGTCTGACACAACTGAGCAACTTTCACTTTCACTTCGCTTTTCACTTATGTGTCCTTTGTGAGGTCCCACTGTGGCATGGAGGGGTGCACACAGGCAAACTGCCCTGATCTGGTTGTTGAGAGAAACCTGTTTGCTAAGGGGGACTAATGTCCATGATTTAGGCCGACCTTGCCCTGTCTCACCAGGAAGGCATTTCTCCACCCATTGCTTGACTGAGTTGTGTTTTCCTTGCTGACTCAAATTAAAGAATGCAATAGGTAGAAATATTGAGAGTTCTCTCCTGGGATTGCTAACCAGTGTACAATACTCTGCTTGACAACTGGGAGTATACAAATTGTGTGAAAGGATAAATCAGCGGCCAGGAGCTTTGACAATGTAGGACTCAAAGGGCAACAGCAAAGCTCTGTGCATGAGACCCTTAAAAATCAAACCTGGCACTAAAGACGTTTCTACAATCCACCCTCTCTGATAACACTGTGGTTTAGAACCCTTCATTACCTTCCCATCCCCTAAGGAGCATGTACCAGCACTTTCATGATCTGGCCTGTCTTGTAGTGTTCAGATTCATTTCTTGCCAGATCCCTCAACCCTACTGTTCCAACTCAAGTTTCAGATAAACCAAACATTTTCTAGTTTTCTACAGGAGTCATGCTCTCTCTGGATCATAGGCCTTAGTGCATCTTATTCCCTCTGCCTGGAACATCTTCCTCCATTTCCCTTAACTCACTGTTCCAAGCTTGTTCCCAACAATCTCTTAAGATTCAGCTTTGGAGCCTTCCTCAGTCTCCAAATCTATGTACTCATAAGGTATGTTGCTAATTAGGGCTGATTATATAATTTGCAGAGTCTAGTGTAAACCAAAAATGTGGGGCTCCTTGTTCAAAAAGCAGGGGGAAAAGCGTTATTAAAGATACCACCAATGTAAAGCTATTGCTTTATTTCCACAGTCTCCTCACTTGTTTATTTGCTTGCTATTTGCTATTATTTACTATTTAATGTCATTTTAACTAAAAAATTGTAAAAGTTAATTAACATGAATTTTACTATTCATCTCTATATTATGCAATGCCAGTTTACCCTTTTAAAAACTGAGGTAAAATTTATATATTACATAATACTAATTTCAAGTATACAATATAGTAATTTGATATTTGTATACACTGAAAACAATCACCATAGTAAGTCTAGTTACCATCCATCACCATACATCTGACCTCCTACACTCATTTTATCCCCTGCCAAGATGCTTTTTTCTGGTAACTGTCAGTCTTTTCTTTGTATCTATGAATTTACCTTTGTCTTCTTTTGTTTCTTCCTCAGTTTTTTTCCCTCATATAAGTGAAATAAAACAGTATTTGTCTTTTTCTGACTTATTCACTTAATATAATACCTTCAAGGTCCAAACTTGTCACAGATGATGAGATTCCCTTCTTTTACATGGCTGAGTAGTATGCCATTGGTGTGTGTGTGTGTATGTGTGTGTGTGTGTGCATGCACGCCATATCTTTATCCATTCATCCATCAATGGATATTCAGGTTTTTGCATATCTTTGCTATTTTAACTAATGCTGAGGGTGCATATATCTATTTGCATTAGTGTTTTCATATCCTTGGGATAAATATCCAAAAATGGGATCATATGATAGCTCTATTTTTTTTTTTTTTGAGGAACCACCATTTTGTTTTCCAGAGTGGCTCCTCATTCCCACCAATAGTGAATGAAGGTTTCCATATCTTTGCCAACACTTATTATTTTTGTCTTTTGGATAATAGTCATTCTAGCAGGTGATATCTCAGTGGGGGTTTTGATTTGCATTTCTCTGACAACTAATGGTTTTGAACATATTCACAAGTCCCTACTGGCCATCTGTATGTCTTCTTTAAAAAATTATCTACTTAAGATAATCTGGCCATTTTTTAATAGAACTATTTTTTTTTTAAACTATTGACTTGTTTCAGTTCTTTATATGTTTTGATATATGATTTGCAAATAGCTTCTCCTATTTAGGAAGTTGCATTTTCATTTAGATGGTTTCCCTTATTGTTCAGAAGCCTCTCAGTCTGATACAGTCTTACTTGTATATTTTCAATTTTGCTGTTTTTGCTTTTAGAGTTAGATCCGAAAACTCAGTGCCAAGACTAATGTAAAAGAGCTTACTTTCTGTTTTCTTCTAGGAGTTTCATGGTTTCAGGTCTTAAATTCAAGTCTTTAATTCATTTTGAGTAAAATTTTACATATGGTGTCCACTGAGTATGATATTAGTTATGGTTTTATAACATGTGGACTTTGTTGTGTTGAGGTGCATTCTCTCTATACTCACATTATTGAGAGTTTTTATCATAAACAGAGGTTGAATTTTGTCAAATACTTTTTCTACATCTATTGAAATGATCATAGGATACTGATTATTTTTTAATTATAGTGTATCATGTTAATTATTTTGCAATGTTAAACTGTCCTTGTAACCCTGGAATAAACCCCACTTGACCACAGTGTATGATTCTTTTTTTTTTTTTTTGAGTTAGGTCTTTTTTTTTTAAAATTAATTAATTAATTTATTTTTTATTTTACTTTACAATTCTGTATTGGTTTTGCCATACATTGACATGAATCCACCACGGGTGTACATGCATTCCCAAACATGAACCCCCCTCCCACCCCCCTCCCCACAACATCTCTCTGGGTCATCCCCGTGTACCAGCCCCAAGTGTGCCGTATCCTGCATCGGACATAGACTGGCAATTCGATTCTTACATGATATTATACATGTTTCAATGCCATTCTCCCAAATCATCTCACCCTCTCCCTCTCCCTCTGAGTCCAAAAGTCCACTATGCACATCTGTGTCTTTTTTGCTGTCCTGCATACAGGGTCATCATTGCCATCTTTCTAAATTCCATATATATGTGTTAGTATACTGTATTGGTGTTTTTCTTTCTGGCTTACTTCACTCTGTATAATCGGCTCCAGTTTCATCCATCTCATCAGAACTGATTCAAATGTATTCTTTTTAACGGCTGAGTAATACTCCATTGTGTATATGTACCACTGCTTTCTTATCCATTCATCTGCTGATGGACATCTAGGTTGTTTCCATGTCCTGGCTACTATAAACAGTGCTGCAATGAACCTTGGGGTACATGTGTCTCTTTTGCTTCTGGTTTCCTCAGTGTGTATGCCCAGCAGTGGGATTGCTGATTCTTTTAATGTATTATTGAATTCAGTTTGCTAAAATTTTGTTGAGAATTTTTGCACCTATGTTTGTCAAGGATATTGGCCTGTAATTTTCTCTTTTGTTGTGGTACCTTTGTCTAGTTTTGGTGTCAGGATAATGCTGACCCCCTAAAATGAGTTTGGAAGTGTTCCTCCCTTTTCATTTTTTTGCAAGGGTTTGAGAAGGATAGATACACTTGACTTTCCTTATTCCTGGGTGCCACATTCACAGGCTCAACCAACCATGAATAAAGTTCAAAACACAGTTGTTTTAATCTGTGAATATGGAACTCACGAACATGGACAACTATATGCACAACATCCGTTTTATATAAGGGATTTGAGTGTGAGTGGATTTTGGTATATCCAAAGAGAGTTCTGGATGCAATGCCCTGCAGATACTGAGGGATGATTGTAGAAATTTTCTGTGAATTTTTGGTAAAATTCAGTAGTAAAACTGTCTGGTTCTGGGCTTTTGTTTTTGTTTTGTTTTTTGTTTTCTGAATCGCTGGCATGTTCTTTTTCCTAGTAACTGGTCTATTCACATTCTCTATACCTTCATGATTCAGTGTTGGAAAACTGCATGCTTCTAGGAATTTTTCCATTTCTTCTAGGTTGTCCACTTTGTTGGTATATAGTTTTTCATAGCAATCTCTTTGATCCTTTGAATTTGTGTGATATTAATTGTAATTTCTCCTCTATCAATTCTGATTTTGTATACTTGAGCCCTCTCTTTTTTCTTTTGGTGAGTCCAGCAAACATTTGTCAGCTTTGCTTATTCTTTCAAAAAACAGCTAATTTCATTAATACTTTCTGTTGCGTTTTTACACTCTATTTCATTGATTTCCTCTCTGACCTTCATTAGTTCCTTCCTTCTAATATGGGTTTTGTTTGAGATTTTTCCTGTTTCTCGAGTAGGACTGTATCACTAAAAACTTCCCTCTTACGATTAGAACTACTTGTGCTGCATTGTATAGATTCTGGAATGTTGTAGTTGCATTTTCATTTGTCTCAAGGTTGTTCAGTAGCATATTGTTTGATTTTCATATATTTGTGAATTTTACAGTGCTTTTCTTGTAATTTATTTCTAGTTTCCTGCCATTATGGTAAAAAGATACACACACACACACACACACACACACACACACACATATACTTGTTGTCATTTAGTCATGTCTGACTCTGCAACCCCATGGACTGCAGCTTGCCAGGTCTCTTTGTCCCTCACCGTAGTTTGCCCGAGTTCATGTTCATTGCATTGGTGATGCCATCCAGCCACTTCATTCTCTGATGCTCTCCTTTCCTTCTGCCCTCACTCTTTCCCAGCATCAGGGACTTTTCTAGCGAGTCAGCTGTTCGCATCAGATGACCAAAATACTGGAGTTTCAACTGCAGCATCAGTCATTCCAATCAGTATTCAGGGTTGACTTCCTTTAAGATTGACTTGTTTGATCTCCTTGCTGTGCAAGGGACTCTCAAGAGTTTTCTCCAGCACCACATTTTCAAGGCATCACTTTTTGGCACTCCGCCTTCTTTCTGGCCCAGCTCTTATGATTGTACATGACCACTGGGAAGACCATAGTCTTGACTATATGGGCCATTGTTGACAGAGTAATGTCTCTGCTTTTCATCACACTGTCTAGGTTCATGATAGCTTTCCTGCCAAGAAGCAAACATCTGATTTCATGGCTGCAGTCACCATCTGCAGTGATTTTAGAGCCCAAGAAGAGGAAATTTGTCACTACTTCCACCTTTCCCCCATCTATTTGGCATGAAGTAATGGGGTTGATGCTGTGATCTTAGTTTTTGGTGGTTTTTGGGGGGTTTTCTTTAATATTTAGTTTTAAGCCAGCTCTTTCACTCTCCTCCTTCACCTTCATCAAGAGGCTTTTTAGTTCTTCTTCACTATGTTCCATTAGGGTGGTATCATCCGTATATCTGAGGTTGTTGATGCTTCTCCCATCTATCTTATTCCAGCTTGTAACTCATCCAGCCCAACATTTCTCAGGAGGTGCTCAGTGTATAGATTACACAAACAGAGTGACAGCAGACAGCCCTGTCACACTCCTTTCTCAATCTTGAACCAATTAGTTGTTCCATACAGGGTTCTAACTGTTGTTTCTTGACTTGCATACAGGTTTCTCAGGAGACAGGTAAGATGGTCTGGTATTCCCATATCTTTTAAGAGCTTTCCACAGTTTATTATGATCCACACAATCAAAAGCTTTGGCATAATCAATGAAGCAGAGGTAGATGTTTTTTTTGGAATTCCCTAGCTTTCTCTATTATCCAGTGAATTTTGGCAATTTGATCTCTTGTACCTCTTCCTTTTCTAAACCTACCTTGGATATATGAAAGTTCTTGTTTCACATTATGCTAAAGCCTAGCATACAAGATTTTAAGCATGACCTTACTAGCATGGGAAATGAGTGCATTTGTCCAATGGTTAGCAGATTCTTTAGTATTACCCTTCTAGGGAATTGAGATGAGAATTGACCTTTTCCAGTCCTATGGCCACTATTGGGTCTTCCAGATTTGCTGACGTACTGAATGCTCAAACTCATGTCTATTGAGTCGATGATACCATGTAATCATCTAATCCTCTGTTGCTTCCTGCCCTCAGTCTTTCCCAGCATCATGGTCTTTTCCAATAGGCTGGCTCTTCACATCAGGTGGCCAAACTATTGGAACTTCAGCTTCAGCATCAGTCCTTCCAATAAATATTCAGACTTGATTCCCACTGCTTTGATTTCCTTGCTATCTAAGGGAGTCTCAAGAGTCTTCTCCAGCACCACTGTTCAAAAGCATCAATTCTTTGGTGTTCAGCCTTCTTTGGAGTCCAACTCTCACATCCATACATGACTACTGGTAAAACCATGACTTTGACTAGAAGGACCTTTGTCAGCAAAGTGATGTCTCTGCATTTTAATAAGATGCCAGGTTTGTCATAGTTTTCTTCCAAGGAGTAAGTGTCTTTTAATTTCATGGTTGTAGTCACCACCTGCAATGATTATGAAGTCCAAGAAAATAAAGCCCATCACCATTTTCATTTTTCCCCATCTATTGCCTCAGATATGCAGAGGACACCACCCTTACGGCAAAAAGTGAAGAGGAACTAAAAAGCCTCTTGATGAAAGTGAAAGTGGAGAGTGAAAAAGTTGGCTTAAAGCTCAACATTCAGAAAACGAAGATCATGGCATCAGGTCCCATGACTTCATGGGAAATAGATGGGGAAACAGTGGAAACAGTGTCAGAATTTATTTTGGGGGGCTCCAAAATCACTGCAGATGGTGACTGCAGCCATGAAATTAAAAGACGCTTACTCCTTGGAAGAAAAGTGATGACCAACCTAGACAGCATATTCAAAAGCAGAGACATTACTTTGCCGACTAAGGTCCGTCTAGTCAAGGCTATGGTTTTTCCTGTGGTCATGTATGGATGTGAGAGTTAGACTGTGAAGAAGGCTGAGCACCGAAGAATTGATGCCTTTGAACTGTGGTGTTGGAGAAGACTCTTGAGGATCCCTTGGACTGCAGGGAGATCCAACGAGTCCATTCTGAAGGAGATCAGCCCTGAGATTTCTTTGGAAGGAATGATGCTAAAGCTGAAACTCCAGTACTTTTGCCACCTCATGCGAAGAGTTGACTCATTGGAAAAGACTCTGATGCTGGGAGGGATTGGGGGCAGGAGGAGAAGGGGATGACAGAGGATGAGATGGCTGAATGGCATCACGGACTCGATGGACGTGAGTCTGAGTGAATTCTGGGAGTTGGTGATGGACAGGGAGGCCTGGCATGCTGCAATTCATGGGGTTGCAAAGAGTCGGACACGACTGAGTGACTGAACTGAACTATTTCTTCAACACAGGTCGCAAATGTTAGTGCACTCAATGTAGGGCCAAATCCCTCATTTCTAAAGGAGCAGCTCTATCTTGAGAATTTCTTCCCTATTGTGGGTCAATCCTATGGCACCATGGCTGAGGTTTTTGGCAAGATGTCTCTGCCTTACCAAACTATCTTCATGTGTCCCGTTTACTCCTTGTTGTAGAGGATGTGTCCAGTCAGTTATCAGTTCGTTTCCAGTGATAATTGTTCCATACATAGCTATACCTCTGGTGTATGCCGTGTACTTCAGCATGATCAGTCTCTTCAGTCGTGTTTGATTCTTTGTGACCCTATGGACTGCAGCCCACTAGGCTCCTCTGTCCATGGGATTCTCCAGGCAAGAATACTGGAGTGGGTTGCCATTTTCTCCTCCAGGCAATCTTCCCGAACCAGGGATCAAGCCCAATTCTGTTATGTCTCCTGCATTAGCAGGTGGGTTTTTTTTTTATCACTAGCACCACTTGGGAAGTTGGTATATTCCTTGAAGAAGGTTAATTGAGGAACTTTCTATGGTTTCATCTTGACTGCCCTCTGAATTCATAATGATTTTTAAAGTAACAGAAGTAGATTGAAGCATGATATGTTTAGTATAATCCAAGTTTCATAGGAATAAAAACAGCTGAAAATGTACATGTGCATATACATTTTTCTATACATATAGATGTGTAGTATAAGAGAAAAATGTAAAGATCATACAAGTTATTAACATCGCCACTTACTGGAAGTTGACATGGGATATGGTCATGAAGAAAAGGGGTGCAGAGTGAGCAGGTAGGAGAAGATTCTTAATTATCTTTCTTTATGTATATTTACATTATTTAATTAATTTTAGGAAACATGAGTTACTCTTACAATTTTTGAGGGAAATTTGCTAAAGAAAAAACCAAAACAACAAAAAATTACACTAAAAGTCAGCAAAAGGGGCAGCAAAATAGGCAAAGGCAAGAAGCTGGGGTTAAAAGACTCTGAAGGCAAAAAGGAAACAGACATGTCTCCCATGTGTGTTGCCTTCTCCTGCAAGATCAGCCAAAACTCATGTACTGAACATGAATGAATACTGAACAGAGATCCTTGCCTTACCATACATGTATATAGAAAATTTATAACACGTGAAAATGACCTCCAGACTGTCAGTATCTGATTAATGAAAGACAGGATTCATTTCCAGCTGAAAATTTCATATACATCTAGAGCTCTTTAGTTATCCCTTATCATCATTCTTGCTCCATCTGAAAATATATGCAACAGCATTTTATCTGCAGCGGAAGCTCAGAGTCATAACCAGTGGACAACCAGGGAGTTGCATTACATATGTGAAGTTACAAACTGCTTTCATCATAGTCCTGTTCTTATGTGGGGCTAGACACTGTGCTCCCAACTTAAAATAAACTTAAGCTCTTATTTAATATCCTATAAATAATAGTTGAGTTATAGTGAAAGCATTGCCATTTATTTTCTTCTTTCTCCTTATGGACCAGGAAACAGAGCTCTGGATTTCAAGCACCCAAGTATACTATTATTTTGACTACACAGAAAACATGGCAGGGTAAATTTAAATATAATTTGGGTAAAATCCATCAGGAAAATCTGGTTGATCAGGTTCAGATTAAAATTAATCACAGATTTTTTTATTAATAATTAACTGTAATTTCACCCCCCCAAATATTACCCAGGTAATTGTCTTAAATCTCTACTTCATTTTGTGTATACAGACATGGCCTCAAAAAATACTCTAACAAAGATAGGAAGCAAGTCTTGCAAGTTAATATATTATTTCTGTGCAGTTTCCACCATGAACAGAGCATATTAGTGCATTTATTTACCATCTGTGTCTATTGGTACCATGGCCAGTTATCCTGGAGGACTAAGACACCCTGCTTTGTAACAGACACTTGGACAATCACAGGGCCTCCCAAATGAACAATGTGAGGTCTACGTTATGTGCAGATGGAAGACAGATAAACAGCCAAACACGGCAGGTTCAGCAATTTGCTTGGAATCCTCAGTCCTGGAGGATTAAGACAGGCACACAGAAATATGTCTAAGCCAGTCTCCATTTTCATGAAACAGTAATAGTGACACTTAGGGGAGATTTTTACACTAGTTTCTCACTTATATCACCAAATAAAATTGTCAGTTCATTTAAGAAGTACCCTTTCTTGGGGAAAGCCCTGTTATCTGCCTATTCACAATGTCCTTTAAAAAATCTTTTTTTGTTTTCTCTGTGGGCAGCTTCACGTTGGAAAAGAAACAAAAATAAGCAAAACAACAACAACAACAACATGGATTTGAGGCATGGGTTGGGCAATTCTTCTTTTTTGGCATTCAGGAAACACAAGAGTATCTACTTTCAAAACCAAATTATATTTAAATTTTTTTTCTCTTTTTTAATTTATTTTTAATTTTACTTTACAATTCTGTATTGGTTTTGCCATACATTGACATGAATCCACCATGGGTGTACATGCGTTCCCAAACATGAACCCCCCTCCCACCCCCCTGCCCACAACATCTCTCTGGGTCATCCCCGCGTACCAGCCCCAAGTGTGCCGTATCCTGCATCGGACATAGACTGGCAATTCGATTCTTACATGATATTATACATGTTTCAATGCCATTCTCCTTAAATAATTACTTTTTGGCATATTCATCAGTTAAAAAACAGGATAATCATCACATTTGTATAGTACTTTTTGCAGTTGTTTTGAAATGGTTAACTTCTCTGCTCAGGAAACCAAATATTGTCCTCTTAATCATTCATCATTTTCACTGGCTTCCTAGACAATTAGGTACAGATCATTGAGACTTAAGGAGCTTTAAACACTTTTTCACAGACTTCACTATCCTTTACTCGGTATATATAATTCACTATTATATTATTTGGTGCAGAGCTCCAAGATCTCACTGTTATTTCTTTGCTTTTTAAGAATTTCACACAAAGTAAACTATTATTTAGTAATATTTAAATATGTATTTCATATAAAAATGTGAAATAAACTCCTTGAGAGTTTTCAAGTATCTAGATAGATAGAATGTTATGGAGTTCATCTGCTGAATCCTCAGTCTAGAACAATGACCCCTTCTGCCCCAACCATGTATCTATTCCAAATAGCTTAGCTACTCATTTATTCATTAAGCATTTATTGAGTACCCATTACATTCCAAGCAGTGTAAAATATACTGGGACAAGTTGATAAATGACTCACTACTTACTGTGGAGTATCTCATAGTCCACAGGAGAACAAAGAGAGCATATAAGATAAATTACAACTCAATGTGATAGGAACCAAATAGTTATACATAAAGTACTGTGAAAGCACCGAGGCAATGTGACCAATCCCTATTCAGAGAGTTTAGGAAGCCTTCATAGGAATGATAAAAATTCACCTGGGTCTTCAAGAAAGTATAGAGGTTGGTCAAGTAATGAAAGAATAAATGGATGAATGAAGAATTTTGACAGGATGACTGAAGAGACAATTATCAACACCAGCTGTGTTCTAGGCAGCCTTGGGAAGGGTTTTCTAGATGAAAAGAATAGCATTTGCAAATGGGAAGACAGGACCAAACATGGCAAGCTTAAGGAATGACAAGATACTCAGGTTACCTGAACAAAAGGCGTGTACAGAGGAAGATGCAAGGAAAGGAGGTGGAAGATCAGGTTGAAACCAGCATCAAAATCTCTTAAGTCCAGTGTAACGTGTTTATACTACAGTCTGGAGGAAACAGAAAGGCAAGACAGATTTTGAAGCAGAAGATTTAAAACATTCAAATGCACTTATTGAGCACCTAGAATCTGCCAAGTCTGTTCTAGACCCAGCATTTATAGCCATAAATAAACCGAAAAGAGCTCCTAATTTCAAGGGGAATGGAAGATAATAAGCAAAATAAATAAGTATATGTAGTAAATTTAAAGGTGATAAGTGCTAGGGAGAAGAATAAAACAGGAAAGAGCACAGCGATTCAGTTCAGTTCAGTTGCTCAGTCATGTCCAGCTCTTTGCAGCCCCATGGACTGCAGCACACCAGGCTTTCCTGTCCAACACCAACTCCTAAAACTTGCTCAAACTCATGTCCATCGAGTTGGTGATGCCATCCAACCATCTCATCCTCTGTCATCCTCTTCTCCTCCTGCCCTCAATCTTTCCCAGCATCAGTCTTTTCAAACGAGTCAGCTCTTCCCATCAAGTGGCCAAAGTATTGGAGCTTCAGCTTCAGCATCAGTCCTTCCAATGATTATTCAGGACTGATTTCCTTTAGGATGGACTGGTTTTTATCTCCTTGCAGTTGAAGGGACTCTCAAGAGTCTTCTCCAAAACCACGGTTCAAAAGCACCAATTCTCCGGTGCTCAGCTTTCTTTATGGTCCAGCTCTCACATCCATGGTGATCAGATTTGTTTTTAAAAAATAAATCTTCAAGTCAATGGGGTCGCGGAAAAGTTGGACACAACTGAGCGACTTCACTTTCACTTTTCACTTTCATGCATTGGAGAGGGAAGTGGCAACCCACACCGGTACTTTTGCATGGAAAATCCCAGGGGCGGGGGGAGCCTGGTGGGCTGCAGTCTCTGGAGTCGCACAGAGTCGACCTGACTGAAGAGACTTAGCAGCAGCAGCAGCTTTTTATTTAACATTTAAAAGGAAAATAAGATCTCTAAGCAGCATTAATTAAATGTTAAATTGTTAAATGATGGTTGTTAAGTATGATTTGTAAAATCATGTAATATGAAAAACACACATAAAGTTAATCACAAAATAAATTCAGCAGAGTGCTTATATTTTCCTTTTGTCTGAATCTATTTTCAGAGTGAAAAAATATACATTAGTATGCATAAGACAAAATTAAACAAATATGTTACAATCAAAAAAAAAAAAATCTTCTGGATTATTTGAAGAGATTAGAGACAGACTGTAGATAAGGTTACAAGTTAAGATTCCATTACAGCGTTCGTGGAAGGTATGATGAGATGAAGAACTGAGATTGTACAATGGGAATAAAGAGAAAGATAGACCCTAAAGGATCAAGAGGACTCCACTGGGGTGAATTGTGTATGAGATTGAAGAAGCAAATGAAGGATAAGGATTATGCTGAGTATTCTCCTCAGAGTTTGACTCAGTATTAGAAAGGAAAGATAATGAATCAAGTTGTATAAGTGTTATATAATTTCCTTACAGTCATATATCTCTTAAGCTCTCTTAGATCATTAGATATTACCTCTCTTCATTCTTTTAAACAAGAAATAATAAACAGATTCAACTACCTGAGATAGTTTAGTATAGCCAACAATATCATTGCCTCTGGGAAATGGTTTCTTAGCATCTGAATAGCCATCCAACAGATCATCTTGGGAGAAAATAGTTGGAAAATTTCTGTACCTTTTTTCTGATTATCATGTGAACCATACAGTTAGAGACACTGACCACCAGAATACACATTCTTCATCCTATCCTAGCTCCACAGATCAAAGGAAGCATTAAAGTCTGGTGGTTTACACTGAAGTCTTATAGTAAATTTTTAGTGAATGATGACTGGTATGATTTGTTTGTTACCCTCTCTGAATGTAATGGACATATTTGGGGAGTTAGTGTCAACCACTTGGTTCAGTTTTTTTAGATCAGGACAGTGCCACCGTGCCTCTAGTTGCATCCCATCCCAATAATGAAAGTGCTAGTCTTTTCTGAGCCTCTCTCGTGACTCTCAATGCTCCCAACCACCTGTGTCGTCTGGCATCAGTGTCTGTTGCTGCATTCCTGGCTGCCGCATCAATGACAGCTCCATCCTTGTGGGGGCGAACTGAGGAGACAGATGGTGTCTCAGTACAGGGTGGGAACTGTCAGTCATGGAGGAGAGGGCTAAACGTGAGGCTGGAGTGTGGATCAATATCATGCCTCACGTGGATCCAAGTTTCTGTTGTTCAGTTGCTCAGTTGTGTCTGACTCTTTGCAACCCCATGGACTGCAGACACCAGGCTTCCCTGTCCTTCACCTTCTCCTGGAGCTTGCTCAAACTCATGTCCATTGAGTCAGTGATGCCATCCAACCTCTCATCCTCTGTTGCTCCCATCTCGACCTGCCCTCAATCTTTCCCAGCATCAGGGTCTTTTCTAACAAGTCAGCTCTTCGCATTAGGTGGCCAAAGTATTTGGAGCTTCAGTTTCAGTATAATTCCTTCCAATGAATATTCAGGACCAGGATCAAATATCAGGAGCTAAAATGAAGCAACTTCACATCTATTCATTCTGAGGGAGTTCCTGGATCCATCTGGAAGACTTGAATTTTCTTTGCCTAAAACTAGAGGGAAATGAACAACCAGATAGGGACTACCCTGTTCATTGTGCCTCTTTTTAGCCATTATCCAGTTTGGATAAGTCATTGATCAATCACTGAAGAAGTGCTGTTCCTAATATAAGAATAAACTCTGGATGGGAACCAAGACCACCGGCATTTCTTCTCAAGTAGAAGGGATGGTCCCTCCCCCGAAGTGAGATCAGAGTCCGGAAAGGAGTCACAGATTTGCAGAGGAGAGGGTCCCCGTGGAGTCACAACAGTTTTCAGAGCAAATTCTGGAAGCGAAGAGCTGACTCCAGTAGTAGTAATTTATTCTTGAGAGCCAAGAGTAGTTTGCCGTGGTAGAAGAAGCAAGAGCTTTTGTTCCTTTTCCTTAGGAAGAGTGCTTTATACAAATTCCCTTTTATTTTGAGCATATATATATATTCTTTTTACTTTCTTGCTTTTCTGAAAGTTAGTTCCGGGGATAAAGGGAAGAAAAAGATTCAGGGATATCTAAGGACGTCTTAAGTGGGAATAGAGACTATATCTGAGTAACTTCATGCTTGCTGCTAGGTCTTTTTGCAGCAGAATAAATAAACAAAACTCATCTTCAGTCCAAATATGAAAGAAAATTTCTTCCAAATATCTTTTTGTTCAAGGAGGGTCTTTGTCACCTACTGGTTGTCTAATTGTTGGCCTAAAGGAAAGCTTGTACAACATAAGGTGGTATTCCTTCCAGAGAGAAATGAGGAACACAGGGAGAACCCAATTATCAAAGTATCACAGTGTTGTTCTGTGGTGGGGCTTCTGTTTTATCCTTGTTTGAGTTTATCAAATATCTATTTGATCCTTTAAAACAAATATCCTTCTCTCTCATACAGAAGCCATCCATCGTGCATCTATTTCGCTTGCATATATGTTTACAAACCCTTGCTTGCACATACATGCAAACAGAAAGGGGAACAGGCACCCAGAAAGAAATATCCTAGGTTGGCATACAGCCATGTGAACAAATGTATACTGAAGCCTCTGCCAAAGACCAGGAAAACAACAGCCAAGTCTGTCCAAATGAAGCCTAAAGCCCTGTCCTTCACACTATGTTGCAGGTAAAGGTGGGCCTGGAGACAATCATATGAGTGTGGGGACTTCTTTCCTCCAGCTTGAAATGTATTGCTGATAAAATGTAATCATTCAATATTTAGGATTGTTTCCTCTGAGAGATGAAGAGAGAGATTGGATGCATATGGCACTGATCCCCAAAAGCGAAGGGAAAAAAGGACAAGGGAAAATTTGGGGCAATAACAACTGGCAAGGAATAGGTGAAAGGGAGGCATTCCCAGCAGCATTCTCCAAATTGACAGAACAAACTGAGGCCTCCACAACCCCCTTTTTTGTGTTTACAGATGTGCAGACCCCAGGGCAAGATTTTTGGGGGTACTGTCAGTCTAGATTCAACAGAAGGGACAAAATAAAATACAACCCATTAAAATGCTGGAAAAAGTACCAATAAGAAGCCTCCATGTGATTCACAGATAAACTCATCCAAGACCTCCGATCCTGGCTGCTCCGTCCCCTTCTCCCCTACCCTGAAACTGACCAGGTAAATGACCAGGGAGGTACGAACTTCCAGGATCCAGGAAACTCCCAGGGTCTCTTGAGTTCTAACCCTGGAAAATACTCAGATTTCAATTGCTTCAAGGGAACAGAAAACAGTACTGAGGAGCGCGTACTTGGCTGGTGCATCCCTTCTGAAGAACTAAGTCCAAATTCTGTACCAACTATATTAACATATTAATAATTTCAGAAAACTGTAACCAGGTGCCCCATTGTCTGTCTGGACTACCTGGTCTCCTGGGGTTTCAAGATTTTTTAAAAGACAGGGAGCGGCACATCATTTGATCCTGAGATAACCTTTACAATTCAATCTCTCAGACAAGCCTCTCCCTCCCTGGTAGACAGATGCATCGTGAAGAATTTGGCAAGGTTCAATCGATAACTGAAGTAATGCAAGTAATGACACCAGTGTGAATGCTGCTGGCTTAGATATTTCCTGTTTTTCAGAAGGAACAAGTACCCACTATTCCTGTCGTTTTAAGGGAAAGAAACAAGGACCATTATTTCCTTGGCTTAATATTAATATTAAATGGATGCCCACAGAATGTTGTCAATGAGAATCTGTGTTTAAGCGATAATATATTCTAAAATGCTTGGCCCAGAGTTTCCTTAAGAAACAGCTCTTAAGATAATGAAGTTTATGACATTTCTGAATATTCTCATGGTTTAGGATTAGGGGCAGGAGGGGAGATATGGAGAAAGCTCAACAGCTACCTGATAGACCTTTAATGTGGCTATTGAGGAACGAATAAATCCATGAAGAGCCATGGCATCTGAATCATTCTCATTGATTAAAGAGGGCTTACAGACAGCTCACTGTCTAATGCAAGTTAGGAAGAAAGTGTGTTATTACAAATGCCTGCCCTACAGGGGGCTGGCCATAGTCACACACTGATATTATTTTAATAGTATGAAAAGTCATAAGAATGGGCTTTTTCCATGAGATGAGAAATGTTTACTTTCTTTTTAGTTAGAAAATCAACCTACAAGATCGTCAAAAAAGATTAAATTTTCAAAGAAGGCGGTTATATAAAGTGAGGTCACCATTTGAAATTGACAAAAAGTTGTGGGCTTGTTTTTGTTTGCTTTTTCATCTTTTAGAAGATAACTTTTTGGAAAAAAACAGCTAAAATTTCAAAGTTGGCAATAAGGTTTTCTTGGATCTGCTGGTATTTCAAACATGGCCAGGATGGAATATGTAAATAAACAAAAATAAACACAAAACCAAAGATGCTTATTCTAACCGGCTGGGCAGAAGAGACGGTGGAAGGGTCACAGGGATGACTGACAATGTGACCTAGGATGGACCTGCAGCCTTGTTACCCAAGCTGAGGATTGCAGATCAGCTGCATGAACATCAGGGAACTTGTGAGAAACACAAAAGCTCAGGCCCTACCCCAGACCTACTGAATCAGACTCTGCATTTTTAGCAAGATCCCCAAGTGTCTTGTCTCCACATTAAATTTGTGAGAGTGTAATTTGAGAGTTAGTGCTTTTGGCACAGAAGAGCCTGCATTTTCATGTGGTGTATAAACTGCAGTCGTAACTACCTAAAAAATACTTAACGAGAGAGAGGGAGACGGCACCTTTCTAGGTAAACTTGTGACAATAGCAGGTACTTTGCAGAGCACATTTTGAAAGAAACCTGATTTCTTATGCTAACTGCATGAATCTGTGCTGCAGTATTAGTAGCTGAGAGGATGGTAGGCATGCACTTAATGCAGACATTTATTCTTTGTGGTATGTAAACATTTAACAACGAACAACACAGAATCTGAGCATCTCTGTAAGTTAGCATAAAAATCAGCTCGAGACATATACACTATCATGTGTAAAATGGACAGCTAGTGTGAAGCTGTTGTATAGCACAAGCAGCTCAGCTCAGTGCTCTGTGATGACCTAGAGGGGAGGGAGGCTCAAGAAGGAAGGAATATATGCATAATTAAGGCTGATTTGCGTTGTTGTACGGCAAAACCCAACACAATACTGTAAAGCAATTACACTCCAATTAAAAAAAAAATCAGCTCAAGACTCTGGCAATGACTAGTAACTAGCACAGGAGTAGAGAGAGAAAAGAGTAAAGTAAGATAAGGAACCCAAGCTGTGCCGGTGCAGCACTTCAGCCAAAGGGCTTAGGGCTACCCTGGTGGCTCAGGTGGTAAAGAATCTGCTGGCAATACAGAACACCTGGGTTCGACCCCTAAGTCTGGAAGATCCCCTGATGAAGGGAATGGCAACCCACTCCAGTATTCTTGCCTGGAGAATTCCATGGACCGAGGATCCTGGCAGGCTACAGCCCATGGGGTCACAAAGAGTTGGACACGACTGAGTGATTAACACAAAGGGCATCTTCTATGAGTTTGGTCCAATGCTGGGCTCCAGAACAGATTTTTGTCTTTTAAATCAAACAGCAACCCAAATAAGGAATGAACTCTTATTTCACTAATGAGGAAATCATGGCCTAGCAAGGATAAAATAATTGCTCAAGGTCACAAAACTAATAAGTGAAAGAACCAGGATTTGAAATTAGTTTTGTCTGAGCCTGATGGCTCTCACAACTATGCCATGCTGCGAAGTATAGATATCATTTCAGTAATTAAATATTTATTAAAATATATACAGTTATTATGACATTCTGATTTATGCTAAACTGCATGCTTCCTTTGTATTTATATAGTCTTGAATTAAAAGAAACTTTTCATATATTGTTAAAAATAGATATCTGAACAGGGTGGACCCCAAATGGTAATTTGACATCTGTTATTGAATTCTGCCCGAGTCAGGCTTGTCTGCAGTCAGGGGTGCACTCTTTATTTACAAAAGGAAGACCTCCAACACCGTTTCAAAGGATTGTGATCATTCACCACATCAGTATTAACCCCCTTTAATCATAAACTGGCAGAAGAATTACCGTAGGGGAACAGAAG
Organism: Oryx dammah; assembly: GCF_014754425.2. NCBI lineage: Eukaryota > Metazoa > Chordata > Mammalia > Artiodactyla > Bovidae > Oryx > Oryx dammah. The sequence goes on from NW_024070196.1 coordinate 9,114,841, forward strand.
GTGGAACTCTAGAGACCCCTATCATGTGTAATTCACATGGAATGTGTATTGATGAAGAAACAGTTAACGGTGTAAGGCACTGAATAGATTTGTAATTGTGTGCTTGTGCTTATGTATATGTGCTCATGTTCCTGTACACATGCGTCGATCAAAAGCTTAGATAAACATCAAACCTTCGGCAAAGTAAACACAAAAGACCAGGAAAGATAGTTTTATGCTTTCTACTTTTACTTCAATCAGAACAGTTCAGCTTTATCTGTTTAATGCACTACGATGCCATGTAAAATTTGCAGTTTTTCAAAAGCTTTTATACAGCTTCATAAAAAAGAAAATCTTGAAAATATTGCTATTGTTTTTGTTCAGTCATTCAGTTGTATCTGACTCTTTCCGACCCCATGGACTTCAGCACGCCAGGCTGTCCTGTCCTTCACCATCTCCCGGAGTTTGCTCAAACTCACGTCCATTGAATTGGTGATGCCGTCCAACCATCTCATCCTCTGTCCTCCCCTTCTCCTGTCTTCAACCTTTCTCAGCATCAGGGTCTTTTCCAATGAGTCTGTTCTTTACATCACGTGGCCAAAATATTGGAGCTTCAGCTTCAACATCAGTCCTGCTAATGAATATTCAGGACTGATTTCCTTTAGGATTGACTCATTTGATCTCCTTGCAGTCCGAGGAACTCTCAAGAGTCTTCTCCAACACCACAGTTCAAAAGCATCAATTCTTCAGTGCTCAGCTTTCTTTATGGTCCAATTCTCACATCTCTACATGACTACTGGAAAAACTATAGCTTTGACTATATGGACTTTTGTTGGCAAAGTGATATCTATGCTTTTTAATATGCTGCCTAGGTTTGTCATAGTTTTTCTTTCAAGGAGCAGCATCTTTTAATTTAATGATTATGTTATAGATCAAACCCCTCACTTCATGGATGAAAAAACTGAGAAAGATTCAGAACCCATGACTACTTTGCATGTGCCTGCTGGCTGCCAGACACCCTGCCAGAGATTTCCAAGGATGTTTCCAATCTCTGTCCACAGGCTGACTAAGAGAGTAAAGTTGACAGAGATGCGTTAACTTGTCTAGGTTTGTCCTGACTATTTGGTCAGGACAGACTGAAGGTTAGAGTCTAGGATTATTAAGTGACTTTCACTTCACTTCACTATGCTTTTCCCAGGAGATCTTTTTATTGGCATAGAAACACTTCATTCTTCCCACCTATTCCCAGGTTAGATGATTGAACTCTGCTTTCATAATCTGTTCTTTCTACACAGAGAATACAATATTAAGCAACAAACCATGGGGAATACACAACACACACACACACACACAAAGTGTGACTCTAAACACCACCTACTGAATAGTTTAGCATATGTATGTGTATGTATATACATCATGCTAAGTTGCTTCAGTTGTGTCCAACTCTGTGATCCCATAGAGCGTAGCCTAACTGGCTCCTCGGTCCATGGAATTGTCCCAGCAAGAATACTGGGGTGGACTGCCATCCATCTATCTATCTGTCTATCTACACGTATGTATGTGTACACACACACACACACACATAGACTAAACTATCCAGTAGCTGCTGTTTAGAGTCACACTTGTCGTTTTTTTTTTCCCCTTGGTTTCTGGCCAAGAACACCAACTAAGTATTACTTGGTGTTCAAGCTGCCATCTTGACTTAGGAACATTTTTCTTTCACCCATATGTAAGATATACAATGAGTAGTAAATTCTTATTATTTCAGTAGACCTCAACCCATAATAAATGGGCAATAAAATGTATCTTATCCCTTTGTTTTACATTTAAGCCGAAACAATGAATCTCCTCCATATGGTTGCAATAGTAATGCTCATAAAGATACTTTGCTCATTTAACTCACATATGGGAAATAAATCCAAATCTCACGTGAATGGATTTCAATATAGTTTTAAACTTGACCTGTGAACTTGATGCCGCAGTAAATCAAATTTTTCACACTATAGTGTTATTCCATAATTTTTCCCCACCTAAATATTGGTCTAGTCAGGGCAAGAAGATGTGGTAGAGAAAGTGTCCTAGTTAACCGCTACTGAAGGAAGATTCAGAATCATCAGTAGATTCTGAGACACAATTTAATGAAGAAGTGTGGTCTGCTACATATTTTAGTGTGAATTCCTGGCACACTGTGGGGTCTTGCAGTTTAAAGATGTAGGCTGTTGGGACAAAGAAACAGAAAGAGGAGGAAGAGAGAGTTCTATAGCAGATAAAATGTGGACTTAATATTCAGGGTTCTTTTTCTTTCAAGTTTCAGAAGATTGAACAGTTGTGGTACCTCAAAATGTCTGGGTGGTTGACTAAATTCTAACTGTTCAATCTATGTGATTTCACCAGGGTTAGAAGTGTATTTGTGAGCTAATAGTCCTTCTATTCTGACCAGGGGAAAAAAGAGGAAAACAGTTATGGGGGTAAGGATAATCACAATCAATCGATGAGATGTGCAAAACTAAGCAACGACCAGCTCTTCCCTTCCTGAAAAATATCCCATGCTCAGCACTGAAAACTTTAATGTGACCCTTTCTCTATGATGATGATGACAAAGCATGTTCCAACTCATAAAACTTCCAGGAGCAGCAGTAATTGCTATTTCAAAGAAGAAAATAGAGAATTATAAAAAGAAAACATTTTTTTCTTACTCACATTTTCAGTAGCAAAAAAAAAAAAATCTATGCAAAAAATTAGAAGAGAAAGAACTACTTAAGTTAATGTAGTAGATATCAAAGCTATAATATCATTGAAATTTTATAAATTTGCCAACCTTTGTTTGTGGGTTCCTTCACCCCAAGGATCTAGTGTTTCCCAAATGAAAAACAGGTTCTAGGAGGACTTTCATTTATTTCTCAGCCACTAGGAAAATACAGAATTAAGGAATGCTCTGAGAGGAAAGAACCCATAACATCATCTAATTCAATTTTCTTATTTTCTGAGATAAGGTAACAGAAACCCAGAGAATTTAAGTAACCTGCCTGAAGCCAGACAGCATCAATCTTCAAACTCCTCCTCCTGTTTTTTTTTTTTTTCCTGCCTTTCTCCTATGTCTTCGCTATTATCACATGAGTAATTTATGAAAGGTTAGAGTTGGAAGAAATATTAAAGATGCTTTTTTTTTTTTACCATTTTCTCCTTCCCAGTGTTTAGCTGTCAAGCATTTGCTTGAATATCTCTGGTGACAATAAATTTACTATTATAAAATTTCAAGGCAGCTTTTACTAACACATTGACTAATGTCTAAGAGATTCTGAATTTTCTCTAAATATAAAGGCATTAGAAAAAGTAATTAATTGACCAATCACTAAACTATTTTTAACACTGTGATTAATGTAAGAACAGAAGGTATCAACACTAACACTATAATAAATAATATTGACGAATCCATGAAACTGATTATTTAGTGATGCATTAAAAGGACCCTTATCCACTTCAAAAGTTCATTTTCTCTCCCAAAGTATGACTTGGGCTCTAGGGAAAAGAGGGCTAAGCTAATAGAATTATTTCAATTCCCAAATTTTTCTTATTCCTATTCAACACTGCCAGTTTCTGCTTCTCTCCTAACTGAGCTATGGAGGGAGCAACTGCCTTGGTTATAGATCAATATCTAATTTTTGGAAGTTAATTTTTTAAAAGAAACATGGGTTCTTTTAGGGGAAAGGGGCATAATGATACATAATGAAAAATACTATAACTATCCTGGCAAATTTTCTATGTGAAATTTCAACAGAATCCATCAATTATACTAAATGACCAATAAAAATGTTCAATCAAAAACTCATTTTAAGATACATTGTTAATGAACTGTGTATAATGATGTTTAATCAAAACTCGACATGATCGCATGGGAGAAAAGTTCCACGGGACCTCAAGAGCACTATTGTTCTGAATAAAAGATTGCAATAAAACTGTATAATTAATAGCCTACAGTCATGTGGCACTCTCTGGGGAAGCTCATTTTCGTAACAAACTCTATTGTTTTTCAAAACACAGGAATTGTGTTCTATAATAGCACTAATGCCATAAGCAGGAAGCATCATTTTTGAGGCTGTTTTTATTTGACATGGAAATTTTTATGGTTGTTTCACACTAAAGTATAACTAAGATGCAAAATCAGTGAATGAAGCTGCTGACCACAAAGATGGAAAAAACTCAGTTTTGCCTCCGTTTTACATCTTCACACTTTAGAACGTGAAAGTGAAGTCGCTCAGTCATGTCTGACTCTTTGCAGCCCCATGGACTGTAGCCTATCATGCTCCTCCATCTGTGGGATTTTCCAGGCAAGAGTACTGGAGTGGGCTGTCATTCCACACTCTAGAAATGATGGACTATTATCTTTAAATTCTTTTTTCCAATAAGAGACTTCCAATAAGTGGTTAAGACTTCGCCTTCCAGTGCAGGGCATGAAGGTTCCATCCCTGGTCAGGGAGCGTAGGTCCCACATGCTTCCCAGTCAAAAAAACCAAAATGCAAAATAGAACCAGGACTGTAACAAATTCAGTAAAGACTTTACAATTGGTAAGAAAACTTTTCCTTAAATCTTCCAATATCTGTATCAAATAATTCTATATGGAACATTTGTCTTTTCGTGGTGTGACAGTGTAATAGTGACAGAGAGCATAGGCTTCTCTAAGATCCTGAGATGCAGTCCTCAAGGTACAAATGAAACTGCTCATGGAAGAAACAGAGTAGATTGCAAAAGCCACTTTGTTAAAAACAAATATTTACTTGAGCACTTATATTAAGGTCAATGTATGAGTTTAGATAATTGCCAATCCTCCCACCTCAGTGAATGCATTAATAAGTAACAATATTTTGCATTTAATATACATGCAGCCAATATATAGTTTCCCCCAAAATGTAATTCTATGCCAATTTTATTGACAGGACAATAAAATGAGAACATATTGGAAGGCGTGTGGTCCATTTATGAAGGTTATCAATCATAAGTCAGTATTACAGTATTTTACTGCTATAAATCTGGGATGAGGCCATTGGCCCAAATGCTGATTTTAGCTTATTTTTCATAAATATGCATATTAAACATGAGACCTATTTCTAAGCACGTAAACAAAGGTATATCAGCATCTCCTTTAGCTGCATCCAAACTCAGAATTAAGGACATGGTAAAGACAATGCATATTTCAAACCAATCACTTTAATCAGAGTCCTGTGAAAGTATTCAAAAACTCTTTCTATAAATTAGATGGCCCCTTGACCCAATGAGCAAGAAAATCATAACTGAAAAATGAGAAAATGTTATATTTCCCCATTAAATCTCAGAAGTAATATGAGAATAGTTAGTCAGTTATTCTCAGAATGGTTACTCATGAAAAGATTATTACTGGATACACACAAGAACTTTTTCAGAAAGACTCTCCCTTAAGAGCAGAAAACCATGGACAATGGCAATTCCAGTGACTCTGTATTGTCAAAAGGAAAATAAACAAAAATTAGATTATATTAGGAAAATAAACAAAAATTAGAGTCTATTATTTCCTCTAGGGAAACCCTAATTTTTCTAGGAAGACCTTGATTTTGTGTGTGTGTGTATGTATATGTATATGTGTATGTGTGTGTGTGTGCGCGCAAGCACACTCAGTCACTTAGTCATCCAATTATTTGCAACCCCATGGACAGTAGCCTGCCAAGCTCCTCTGTTCTTGGGATTTCCCAGGCAAGAATACCAGAGTGGGTTGACCTTTCCTTCTCCAGGGGATCTTCTCAACCCAGGGATTTAACCCAAGTGTCTTGTGTCTCCTGTATCAGCAGGTGTATTCTTTCCCACTGTGCCACCTGGGGAACCATAAATATAATAGCCTTGTACATATATAATTTAGCCTTATATATTATATATATATAACTTATCCATACATATATATATATATATATAACTTATCCATACATATATATATATATATATATATATATATATATATGCTTCCCAGGTGGCACTAGTGGTAAAGAACCTGCCTGCTAATACAGGAGATGCAAGAGACTTGGGTTTGATCCCTGGGTTGGGAAGATCCCCTGGAGAAAGGCATAGCAAACCACTCTAGTGTTTTTGCCTGGAGAATCCCATGGACAGAGGAGCCTGGCGGGCTACAGTCCATAGGGTTGCACAGTTAGATACTACTAAAGCGAATTAGCATGGCATGGCATCCATCTATCTATCTATCTATATCTATCTATCTATCTAATATATTATTAATAAGCATATAATTTAGCCATATATATAATTTAGGCTTTCCATGATATACCTATCTCTATATACATATATATATTATAATATATGGGCTTCCCAGGTAGCTCAGCTGGTAAAGAATCCACCTGCAATGCAGGAGACTCCAGTTCGAATCCTGGGTTGGGAGAAGGGATAGGCTACTCACTCTAGTGTTCTTGGGCTTTCCCTGGTGGCTCAGATGAAGAAGAATCTGCCTGCAATATAGGAGACCTGGGTTTGATCCCTTTGTTGGGAAGATCCCCTGGAGGAGTGCATGGCAACCCATTCCAGTATTCTTACCTGGAGAATTCCATGGACAGGCGAGCCTGGTGGGCTACAGTCCATGGGATCAGAAAGAGGTGGACACAACTGAGCAACTAAGCACATTAAATATATACATACAAGTATATAGATATTTATTTATATATTTCCCTGAGGTAGGTAGATAGATAATTTCAGGTAAAGCCTAAGGCTTAATCAAATGTCTGCAGATAGAATCCACACAAATAGTACAGTTAACTAGAGATGGGGAGAAAGCAAACAAGGAAGGACCCAGAAAGATAAGCTGAAGTAGCAAAAACTTACTGGTAAACACCACCTTTAATAAACCCCTCCCAAGCAGTTCCACTCAGTACTGCCCTTTCTAATCTGTCTGCAAGGAAATGGGTGAGGATCCTTTTACGAGTCCTGTCTCTCTGTAGGTGCCCTCTGAAAGCAGCGTAGGTTCAGGTTTTGGAAATCCTCTATTTTGGACTGGTGAGTGAGTCCAATCAGGAGAAACCACATCCACCAAACTGAACAGAATACTTTAACATACAGAATTATTAAACAGACAAAAGAATCATAATACTAGAAGAGGTAAAGAGAATCGTAAAGATTACTGGAAGAGCAGGTGAAGGGACCAGCTGCTACTTCTAGGAATGAGAGACAATTCACAAGAAAGAAATAAACTATGAAGTCCCGATCCCTCTCCCCTTAAGGCTGAGATTTAGGCTGATGGAGAGGGTGTGGCTGCAACCCACTGGATAGCACGGAAGTGCATGGAGGTAGTACCGGCTGAGACTGTCAAGCGGAAAACAACCGGCTGGAGTGCCGGAGAAACTCGCTAGGGGTGGGCCTGACTGGGTAAACACATGTGCGTCTCCCAGGCTGCCCTGTCAAGGAAGTTGCCCACTGGAGTGCTGGTGCTCACTGAAAAGCCACTTGCTGGGGTGTCTGCAAAACTCACTGAGAAGATGCTGGCAAAAGTGCCAGAAAAACTTGCTGGAGAATGTGTATCACTTGATTTCTTACATGAAGGTGCCTCCTGGCCACTGCACTGGAGAAGCAAGAAGAAAAGCAAGAGCACCAGGCTGCACATAGAGTTCCTCTAGCATGCTCTACTGAAAAAGCTTAACATGAAGCAAGTTAGCGAAAGAAATTTGCACCGGATCCAGATTCAGTATCAAAAAACACTACAGGGCTTCCCTGGTGGGTCAGCGGTAAAGAAGCCAGCTGCCAATGCAGGAGGCATGGGTTTGATCCCTGATCCAGAAAGATCCCACATGCCATGGAGCAACTAAGCCCGTGTGCCACAACTACTGACCTGAGCTGCAACTACTGAACTCACATGCCACAGCTAGACAAAGCCTGCGGGCAGCAAGGAAGAGGCAGCACAGCCAAAAATAAATAAATGAAACAAATGAAATTATAAAAAGGAAACAGCTTTACATACTAGCTACCTATCAGAAATATTAAAAAAATAAAACAGTACACAGAAGAGTGGGTTTGGATTGAGAAAGCAACAAATTGATGATTAACATATGGAGATAATGAACCTGGGAAACGAAATTCTAAGCCTGGCCTTCTGAATCATATTTTCCCTAATCTTCAAGTTACTAGAGTTATCTTCATTGGAGATAGGAAATCAGGATGGCCCAAATTCATGAAATTAAAAGGCTAGGGGTTGAGACTAGGAAAACACTGTGGGGGGGAAAATAGCAAAAATCTTGAAACAGTAGGGACACTAGTTGTTGTCCATGACTTTGATGACACAGAAATTACCTGGAAGGAAACAAGATACTCACAGAATGGAGATACCAGGCCTCAAGGCGAGAACCAGAGTCAGTACTTGCAGGAAGCTGGGAGGCAGTATTTGCACCCTAAAGAAGTTTATTGCTTTACATTAGACACAACCTTGTCAAATCTAAAATTAGATGGCTCCCAACGTTCACACTGTCTCCCGGCAACTAACACGTGTGTACACGCATGTATGTGTGTGTATGTGTATATGCACTTTATTAGTTACCTTAATTGCTAAAAAATGACCTATGAATTGAAATCTAAAGATATAAATACTTGAAAGTATGTATGTCCCAGATCTAAATTTCAATAAAATTAAAATAGGTAACAAAACAACAATTTTAAAAGAAACTGGATATTAGGTGTCAAAATAAGAAAAGCCTATTTTAGCCCTGTTAGTACAGTATTCAAATATTAAACTAACTTATTGGGAAGGAGTGTTAAACAATGATATTGTACTCTTAAGGACTGCTGAAAATGAGGAGAGTCATTGGTAAAAGGGCTTATAGACTTGCAATGTTTCCTATTTGCCAATTCATAGACTCTGAATTTCATGGATTGCCAAGTGTATTCTAAGTGGATGATGGATAACAGCCTTATCTACAGAATCAGTCTAGGCTTAATTTCAAATCCCACAAGCAAGGAAACTTCAAAGCGGACAGACATGGAATGTCAGTACCCATCTGAGCTATCCTTACAGGCTTATTGACCCAAATTCCCTGTACCCTCTCCAGCCCAGGCTTGTCTTCTGGAATATTATGCTAGAGCTAGAGCCTCTGGGGCATTGTTATAGCATTAATAACTCAGAACTGAGGGGAAGAACTGCTGGAAGGAAGTGGGCCAGCCATGGCTCTTGAGTTGGCACAAATGCCTGTGAGCAGCTTGAAGAATTTCCCAAAAGGTGGAAATGTATCCAGGAACTATTAGGAGATCTGAGAAAAAGATGGATCTGACCATGGAACAGAAATAGGAGACACTCTCCAGGGCAGGGCTTCAAAATGGTTATGGTCAAAAGAAGGAAGTCATGTCAGGATGCAGACTCTGACAAAGCATGCCTGGGGCAAGACAGAGTCTGCATCTCTAACAAAGCCCCAAGTGATGCTCCTGCCACTGCTTTATAGAACACATTTTGCAGAGCAAGTCTGTCGAGAGCACTGGTTCTCAACCAGAGATGATACTGACTCCCCAGGGACATCTGGTAAGGTCTGGAGACATTTTTGGTCATCAGTGACCAAAAGTGCTATCCATAGAAAAGTGCTATTGGCATCCAGTGGATAGAATCAAAGATGCTGCTAGCCATCCTACAATGCACAGGACAAGCCCACAACAAGACTGTCTGATGCCAAATGTCAATGGTGCCACCACTGAGAAAGCCCACTAGAGAGAAATTTCTCTGAAGAGTCTAACTTTTGAGTACTTTTCCCCTAGAAAATGGGTAGGGATGTGGTAAATGTTGGGCTTCACTGGTCGTTCAGCTGGTAAAGAATTTGCCTGCAATGCAGGAGACCCTGGTTCAATTCCTGGGTCGGGAAGATCCCCTGGAGAAGGCAATGGCAACCCAGGCCAGAATTCTCACCTGGAAAGTCCCGCAGACAGAGGAGCCTGTGACCCCATGGAGTTTCAAAGAGTCAGAAACGACTAAGCGACTAAGCACGAGCATGAGTGGTAAACAATGGGTTTAAAGAATTGCATGCACACTTGCGGAGTCGCCGCTGTGTTATCTCACTTCCCTAGCTTTTCAGTGAACATATATTCCCACACAACTTCATTTGGTGATATGCTAGGGCTTGGGCTTCCCTGGTGGCTCAAATGGCAAAGAACCTTCCTGCAATTGGGAGACATGGGTTCAATCCCTGAGTCGGGAGGATCCCCTGGAGAAGGGAACGGCAACACACTCCAGTATTTGTGCCTGGGAAATCCCATGGACAGAGGAGCCTGGTGGGCCACAGTATATGGGGTTGCAAAGAGTCAGAAATGACAGAGTGACTAACACACACACACACACAAACACATGCACACACATGCACATGTACATGCACACACATGTAAGCACACACATGCAAGCGCACACACACATGCACATACACAGAAAGACACACACAAACACACATGCACATACACACAGACACACACACACATAAACACACACAGAGACACACACATGCGCACACAGACACATACACACACACAGACACACACATGCACACACACAGAGACACACACAGACACACAGACACACACATGCACACACATACACACACACACATGCACACACATACATACACACACATGCACACAAACACAGACACACACATATACACACATAGCACAGAGACACACACACCTACACACATACACATATACACACACACACATACACATACACACACATGCACACATGTTCATACACACACCCCCACACACAGAGACACGCACACACACATACACAGACACACACACATGCACTTGCATACATACACACACATACACACACACATGCACACATACGTATACACACACATGCACACACAGACACACACACATGCACACACACAGATACACACATGCACAAGCACACACATTCACACATACACACATGTGTGCGCACATGTGCACACATGCACTCACACACACACACACATACACATGAGCACATGCACACACACACACATGGAGGCACATGCACATACACACACATACAAAGATCCATACACACATAGACATACACACACAGATATTGTGCACAAACACACATACACACACACGTGCACACACACGCACACACCCATGCACATGCGCACACATACATACATGTGTGTGTGCACACACATACACACATGGAGGCACACACATACACACACATACCAGGGTTCAGCAGAAAAAGGGACAATAAAGGAGGCAGGGACACTTCACTGGGAAAGACATCAGCTAAGAGAGACTAACAGGATAAAACTGCTGGCAGTAGCAGTGAGCAGTGGAGAAAGAAGAGCAGAGAAGTGCCACCAGCAGAAGGGAAGTGTCAGGTCAGAGCATGTGATTCAAAAGACAGTCTAGGAATTCTGATTGAAAACCTCCCATTTCTACCAATAGGGTGTACTAAGAAATAGCTCCCTTTACCTAGATATGTATGATTTGGAATGCCAATGTGAAATACTAATGAGCCAGACTATTCGTCAGTCACTACCAAGTGGTCTGTTAAGGCCAGTACCCATGTTTCATGGTGTACCAGGTTCAATAATTTAAAGATGTGCACACACGTACGTGTGGATATTTGGTAGTTTGATGAGACTGGTGAGAGGCTTCCTAGAAATGGAAAGGGAAGTTGATAATAGTGGAGCTCTCTGGTGTTAGAGAAGGCCCCAGATCATGAAACTCATTCATGCCTAAGGACATTTAGTCTTAGGGTTCTAAGTAGGGAAGACATGACTTAAGATGGGTCAAGGATGTATGAGCAAAAATCGTGCAGCAAACTTCACAGGAAAGTCAGAGGAGAGCAAAAAGCTTGTAACAAGAGCATTCTTAGCAAGGAAATTCCCATCGTATTCCACAAGAGAGGGGTTCTCACTTTGCAAATAGTCCAGTTAATAAATTATAGGGACTTCCCTGGTGGTCCACTGGTTAAGAATCTGCCTGCCAATTCAGCAGACATGGGTTTGATTTGGGAAGATCCCACATTCCGGGCACTACTAAGCCCATGTGCCACAACGACTGAGCGCATGTGTTACAACCACTGAAGCTATGAGACAAAACTCCTGAAGTCCACTCCCCTAGAGCCTATGCTCCTCAACAAGAGATGCTGCCACAGTGAGAAGCCTGCCCACCACAGCTAGAGAGTGGTCCCTGCTCGCCACGACTAGAGAAAGCCGAAGAGCGGCAGTGCACATCCAGCACAGCCAAAACTAAATAAACAAGTTATGAACACTTTAAACATCTCCTTCAGAAATAGGCCATGTAGCATTAAGTGCAACTTATTTTCTGGTGACCCCAAACTTGACCCCAAATGATCAATCGATAATCTTTGGTCTCCTTCAAGACAAGCAAGAGCAGATTGCTTTTCAAATTTCATCTTGGAGAACTAAACAGGAAGCCCAATACATGTGAAATATTTTCATATGATATATGAAAATGTGCCTCACTTCACAGAGGATATAAATTGGAAAGCAATTTTCAAGAAGCAGTTTAAGTCATAATTAATAAGGAGTGAAATTCTATGTAAAGGAAGAGCCACGAGCTCTTGAACTTGGTGGCTATAATGTCCACCCTTATTGAACTTAAAAGACTTAGGCCAAAGCTGAGATAGCCCCAGTCCTTCAAAAGTTGCATCTGGGCTGAGAAAATCCATCCTAGGAAATTAGTCACTGCCCATCCAGTCTGTACTCCCTGACAATACCAGATCCAGATAATTGACAATATCTTATCCATTTAAATGTTCTTATTTACTTGGTCCTCCCTTGTCTCAAATTTGCCCATTTGACCTTGGCTGCCTCTTGTTCCTGCTTTACAGATAATCTACATCTTGTCACATTTCCTTGACCTCTATCAATTTGGAGCTTCAGTCGCTTCTGGATGATTCCAAGCTACCCCTGACAGTGGAATCACATACTTAAGACTGAGAAGAAGCAGCTTCTGAAAGAAAGCAGTTGTGTGGGAACTTGAAGTAAACCATACTTCTCTTATTCCTTTCTTATGTCACAAATGATGTCTATTTTGTCTAACATCCTTACACTTATCCAATTCACAGTATTCACAAAAGTGAGAGGGGAAACAATATGTATGAAAAAAAGTGTTAGGATTATCCCCTAAACTTCAGCAACTGCCAATTTATCTGTCTAAAATACCTTCTATTCAACTCAACTTCCCTCCATATGATACTTTAGACTTTGATGTCAAAGACTAGATATGGTGTTCAGCAGGTAGCTCACCTTTCTAGCCTCATCTATAAACTGAGACTAATAGTTCCTGCCTCATAGAGTTGCTTGCCTGGAAAATCCCATGGACGGAGGAGCCTGGTAGGCTGCAGTCCATGGGGTCCCTAAGAGTCGGACATGACTGAGCGACTTCCCTTTCCCTTTTCACTTTCATGCATTGGAGAAGGAAATGGCAACCCACTCCAGTGTTCTTGCCTGGAGAATCCCAGGAAGGGTGGAGCCTTGTGAGCTGCCGTCTATGGGGTCACACAGAGTCAGACACGACTGAAGCGACTTAGCAGCAGCAGCAGCAGCAGCAGCATAGAGTTGCTAAGAAGATAACAATAGTGGTTAGTTTAGTCACTAAGTCATGTCCGACTCTGCCACCAGGCTCTTCTGGGATTTCTCAGGCAAGAATACTGGAGGGGGTTGCCATTTCCTCCTCCAGGGGATCTTCCCAACCCCGGGATCAAAGCCCAGTTTCCTGCATTGCAGTTTGTCTCCTTCACTGCAGGCGGATTCTTTACTGTCTGAGCCACCAGTAATGAATGTCAAATGCTTGGCATTGTTCAGAAAATTTATGCAGCATTACAGAAGTGAATGAGTGAAAGAATGGACAAGTAAATTGGCTGTGCTTGGCAGAAACTGCCACTGAGCCTTTAGTCATATTGTTACCAATAAAAACGATGGCCAACGATGTGTCAAGCACTGTTCTAGATCCTTTCATTCTCACAGAGATACCCAGAAGTACACATCTTTAACATCCTTTTACAGGTAGTGAGACATTTGTGCCTGTGCTAGGCGTCAGGGATGCCTCTTCTCTCTTCTCAGGGCACAGATGCCCTGCTGCACCTCCGTGCCCTTTAATGCAGAGCTGTTTAAACAGTAAGCCGTAACCAATTTAATAAGTGAAAGAAAGAAAGAGAAAGAGGAAGGGAGGAAACAGAATGGAGTGGCAAAATTAGAGAGCAATGCCCTTTGCTAGTGGAGAAGGCAGTGGCACCCCACTCCAGTACTCTTGCCTGGAAAATCCCATGGATGGAGGAGCCTGGTGGGCTGCAGTTCATGGGGTCGCTAAGAGTCGGACATGACTGAGCGACTTCCCTTTCCCTTTTCACTTTCATGTATTGGAGAAGGAAATGGCAACCCACTCCAGTGTTCTTGCCTGGAGAATCTCAGGGACAGGGGAGCCTGGTGGGCTGCCGTCTATGGGATCACACAGAGTCGGACACAACTGAAGTGACCTAGCAGCAGCAGCAGCAGCCCATTGCTAGGGTCATTATTGTTTCATAAAATCTTGTGTGTGTGTTTGCACGTGTGTATACTGCATTTTCAATGTAAAATGTGTTAAGAGTTGGTCACAGTCAGAAAAGCTGAAAGTCCTTGCCTTGACAAGTTGCGCATGATCCACGTTAGCCTGCCTGAGGTACCTGTGGCCATGCTGTTCATACAAACAGTGCTCAAATTGTCTAACAAAGTAGCCTTTGGTGCTTAAAACACGATTCAACGGAAGAAACGGGTACCATTTTCCCACATACTGCGTAAGTCCCAACATCCAGATAGTCACTTTTTAAAAGCTGTGTTGCTGACCCAGATCAAAAAGGCACATGGCCACCCTCTAGAAAGTGTGCTAATAGCTCAGTCGTGTCTGAATCTTTGCAACCCCATGGTTGCAAAGCCCACCAGGCTCCTCTGTCCATGGAATTCTCTAGACAAGAATACTGGAGTGGGGAGCCATTCCCTCCTCCAGGGACCCTCTAGAAGCCCACCGATGGCCATGAACTGTTTGGAGGCTAGCAGATTGCCATAGCAGAAAAGCAGTGGGCCTCTTCTTGGCCTGTGTTTCCCATCCCAAGCCGGCTGGGCTGACTCTTGATTTATTCTGCGCATGAACATGCGTATGTCTTCCACAGATTATGTGTTCCATATCAAGAGATGCAGGGAGGGAAAAAGCCATGAATTTTCACATGCTGTAGCTTTCACACGAGGCACATTTGTCAGAGACACAGGTTCTGTCCATAACTCACTGTGAGACCAGAGCATGTCTGTTGTCATTGCGGCCACTGTGACATCCTGCAGCAAATTCCCCCAAATGGTACCCCTGTTCTATTTCCTGGCATCAGTGTCTGGGAAGAGAAAGTCGGGTCGTCTCTCTCTCGTCCTGATTGGTTTTTGTAGACCTGTTTAGATCTATGTTGGGGCTGCTATTTTCAGGCATTGCCTTTTTCCTCCCAAGGTTTTTCTAGTGTATTATTTACCCACAGTAACCAAGGGTGATGATTATTTTCAATTCCAGGACTCATCACTCCTCTTCCTCCATGTTTTAACCATTACTTTTGATTCTTTCTATACCCTGCAGCATCTTATAAAAAATAAAATATAATGAAACATTCAAACTGTTGACATTTCCCTTATGGGTTTTCAGAGAAGCAGCGGTGTGTTCTGCCTTTAACTTTCATTTCATTGGTTACCCTGGCATCTGTACGACATTCTGGGAACAGCTAAGCTGATCCACCTGAAACCTATTTTCATCCTTGTTGTCATCAGCACCACCATCAGCATCACTCTCCTCCCACTTCCACGGTGGATTAGACAAAAGCCAGAGTAGCTGCACTAACAGCCATTCATTCCGAAGCCTGTCTCCACTCCTGAAATGATCCTATTGCAGGTCAGCCTTAGACGGAGAGGGAGAAACAGATATAGAAAGTGAAAAGCCAGAAGGTGCACAGTAGCCCAGGGAGGGGACTTCACTCCAGGGACACGTTATGTGTTTATGTGTCTCTGAATTCCCCACTATGACTTATATTAATAGACTTTGCCCACAAATGAATAATTTCATAGCAAAATGAGTGTGCATGCACATGATAGTCAGCAAATTAAAAACAACTAGTACAAAAATTAAAATGGAAATTTCTTCAGTTAGTGTCCTTTCTATGACCGCATAAGCTGGGGCTTGGGGACATTTGTCCCTCCCTCTCGGAGCCAAGCCCAGTCCTGCTCAAACCATAGATGCCTAGGAAGTCAGGCAGGTCTTTTGTAAAGGTCATTTCTCAGAGGCAGGATGGTGTATACAGCAGGGATCCCTAACCTCCAGGATCTAATGCCTGATGACCTGAGGTGGAGCTGATGTAATAATAATAAATATAATGTGCTCAATAAATGTAATGCACTTGAATCATCCCCAAACCATCCCCTCTCCAGGCTGGTCTGTGGAAAAACCGTCTTCTATGAAATTAGTACCAAAACCTGTGGGGACTGCTGATCTAGAGAAGAGACAAAATATCAGGAGTCAGATAATTCCTAAGTTCAAGATTATTTCTGCCACTGAATTGGTGTTTCATCTTGAGGATCTTCAGTTCTCCTGCATGACAAGGAAGAATGGACTTTTCCACCAAAATGCTTGGATCGCGGCTACCATCCTCTGGTCCCCTGGTCCCAGGCCTCGGCCCTGGCTTTCAGCCACCAAGCAAATGTTTGCAGAGCCTGAGCCGGGCGTGCACCACTGCCCTGGTCCCATGGCTCCCCGCTACTTTCTTAGAAAAGAAAGCCTTACTTGACTTGCTGCATTCCTGGCTGCTCTGTGGGTGGCAGGGATTTCCTAGCAGCCCCCAAGTATGTTTCAACATTTCATGTGGCCCATCCAGGTGACCTCCCAGCTGCTTCTCCTCCAGGGTGGCTTGAGGTCACCATGAAGGACTCTGTAGACTGTGATTTTCCTACAGGGCTGGCCGTTTATATCATTTAAGACCGGACAGGGTCTTAATGCTTACCCTTGTCCTCTGAAGCATTTGAACTATCATCATAGAGTGCCTTATTACCTGAGAGAGTTCACAGCTTGACAGTTCAAGCCAGTTTGTTCATCCTCACTTTTTTCCCCTCCTTGGCCAGAGTTGACTGGTCACACAGTCTTTCTCTAGGAGTTTTCAACCAAACATCTTAAGATTCAGAAACAGTCAGCAGCCTTTTCCTCTAACCAGGCTGCTGCCAAATCAATGAGAAAGATTGAGGCCAGAGCTAGAGAGAGAGTGTGGAAAAAGAGTGAACAAGAGAACAGAGCAAGTCAGAGATGGGGACAGATGGGAGGGAGGGAAAAAGAGAGAGAGAGAAGACTGGTCTGCCCTACTTGAGTTTCAGTAGTTTTCATCCATGCCACTGCTCATACACAACAGTTCAAGCATTCTTTCAAGAATTTTATCTTTTACCTAAGAAGGTACTATTTGGGTCTGTTTCTTGCAACTATGGGTTGGTCAAAAATTTCGTTCCGGTTTTCCCACATGCTGTTATAGAAAACCCGAATCAAATTTTTAGCCAGGCCAATAAAAGAATCCTAAACAAAATATAGTCCAGAAGAGATCCAAAAGTCATTTCATCCCAAAAGCTGCTCAAAGCTTGGGTTTCCTCTGCCAAGTATTACAATGAATGTCACTTGTGACAGGGAACAAACTACTTCCTAAGGCAACACTTTCAATCAACTCCAGCCATTCTGATTAAATTATTAGTCTGAAATGAAGCTTTTCCCATGGCACTTTCCTCTTATTAGCCTTGGAACTACCCCTTAGATAAATATACTTTCCAAATGGGAGTTCTTTAAATATTCCAAGGCAGTTAAAATGACATCTCTTATTTAAGGTATCAATGTTTGTTTTTTCACAAGCCTCAAATATCCAGTTTCTTCCTGTCTTTCTCAGATGATGTCTTTTTAAAACCCCCTCATCTTCCAGACAGCAGTTTCATGACTCCCTAATGGTACAGAGCCCAGAACCAGACACAATATTCCCAATAGGGTCTGAGCAGTGCAGAAAAGAGACTTCTCTCTTCCCTGAGTCCAGGACTATACTTCTGCCTAACTCTGCACTTACTTTTTGACATTCACAAACTTATTGAACTTGTAGACTAAAATCTCTACTCTATTATATTCATGCTACACCTATGTTCCTACCTCCTCAGCCTCATGCTTATGAAGCTGGCTTTTAGATCCAAGTGTTATTGGCACTGTTCCTACAAAATCTCAAATCCACTTCAGAGAGTCAAAAATTGAGGTGATGCTGCTGATGAAAAAGTTCTAGAGATGGATGGTAGGGATGGTTGTATAACAGTGTGAATGTACTTAATGCCCCTGAACTGGTCACTTAATGATCAAAAAGGTTATGTTACTTATGTTACAAATATTTTACCAGAATAAAACAATCAAAAAATTTTGAATATAGACTGGATATTATGATCTTGGGGAACTGCTATTTTTTTTAGATATTAGAATTCAATATAGAAGGATGTATTTTTAGAAGACAGAGAAGTATTTAGCAGTCAAATTTTATGAGGTCTGCAACTTTCTTTCAAATTGTTAGAAGAATAAATATTTAGAAAGAGAGGTAAAGAAATTGATAAAATATTAACCATGGTTTAACATAAGTACTCAGTACCTGAATGTCCATTAATGGTATTCCTTAAACCTTTTTTCATGTGTGGAATTTTTATTAAAAAGTTGGAGAAAATTCAGCCCAATATTATGGCTTGTTAAGACCATTTTGAATGATGAGTCTGTCGGTTTTGTTATCCTTCCAGCATTTGTATAACTACAAATTAAATATTAAATATTACCCATGTATCTTTGTTCCAGTCATAAAATTGCTGAGGAGGACGTGATTGAGAACTTAACCCTGAGCTAGCCACGAGGCATCTTGCTCCAGGCCCACCTCAACTCATCCATCAGTATCTTTACATATGGTTGTTCAACAAGTTATGTATCCATTTAATTATCCTAATCCACATCATATTTCTCTACCAAAATACCAGAGTATGGAACTGACACACACTGCTGGTTTCTTTTTTGAAGTTCATGTCAACCATGGTCATGAGGATGACCCCCTCCCTTTAAATCCTCAGGGGGCCACTCTGCAAGGATGTGACCTCATATAAGCTCAATAATCATCTGGAGTTTAATTTCTTCATCTGTAAATTGGAATAATATAGAAGTGGCTGCAATGATTAGGTAGATTTTTGTGTTGGTCTAATATTGTGTCTCAGGCCAGATCCTGGAGTTGAAACAGAGAGTGTGGCCAGGTGAAGGTGCAGAGTCAGTGAAAGTTCACCTCCCCTGGGCCCTGCTGAGAAGATGTTCCTCAGGAGGAGCAAAGGCTTCACCAGTTCTTTGACAGAACAAAGAACAAGGCCTCCAGACAGTGACAAAGGATCTGTGATAAGGAAAAGAAGAGAGAGCAGGAAGACCAGACCCGGTCCCAGGCTGCCCCAAGGGCAGGAGGACATCCTGGCCCTAGGATGTGGTCTGACCGTCTGAGATGATCAGAAGTTACAGAAGGAGGGCAAAGAGGTGGGAAGAGCCTCCACAGAAGCCTGCAGCCCTTTCCTGCTGCTGCTGTTGCTAAGTCGCTTCAGTCGTGTCTGACTCTGTGCAACCCCATAGACGGCAGCCCACCAGGCTCCCCCGTCCCTGGGATTCTCCAGGCAAGAACACTGGAGTGGGTTGCCATGTCCTTCTCCAGTGCATGAAAGTGAAAAGTGAACGTGAAGTCGTTCAGTCGTGTCCGACTCTTAGCGACCCCATGGACTGCAGCCCACCAGGCTTCTCCATCCATGGGATTTTCCAGGCAAGAGCACTGGAGTGGGGTGCCAGTGCCTTCTCCAGCAGCCCTTTCCTAGTCAACTCTAAATATGACTGAGGTTGGCATGTGCATAAACACAGCTTACAAGATATTATCACCTCCCTCATGAACCTCCCTCCCACCCTCTCCTTCCACCCCTCATACATATACACAGAGCTGATTCACTTCATTGTACAGCAGAAACTAACACAACATTGTAAAGCAAGTATACCCCAATAAAAAAATTAAATTAAAAAAGATGTTATCACTTATATGTGGAATCTAAAATGAAGCAAAAATTAATAAGTATAACAAAGCAGAAACAGACTTACAGATAACAAATTACTGATTGATTATCAATGGAGAAAGGGGTAAGATAGGAGTATGGAATTAAGAGATATGAATTACTATGTATAAAATAAAAAAAAAACTACAGGATATATTGAACAGCACAAGAAAATATTGGAGAAGGAAATGGTAACTCACTCCAGTATTCTTGCCTAGAGAATCCCCATGGACAGAGGAGCCTGGGGGGGGCTATAGTAAATTGGGTTGCATAGAGTCAGACATGACTTAGTGATTAAACAAGAGGAAAATATAGCCATTATTTTGTATTAAATTTAAATGGGGGTATAATCTATAAAAATATCAAATAATTATGCTGTACACCTAAGGATAATGTAACATTGTAAATCAACTATACCTCCAAAAAAAAGATGTCTTAAGTGGCATTTCTTGGTAGAATTCTCCAGAAAACCCCCTCCCCTGACTCCCCAACTACTGTCAGAATGGGGCCAAGAGCACAGCTTAGCTCTTTGAGACAATTCAGCCCATAAGATTATGTCTGTTAAAAAATAATCCCATATTTTTATTCTACTTCCTATTTGCTTATTGTTTTATAAAATATGATACATAATTCACACACTATAAAATTTACCTTTATAAAGTATACAATTACATTTCATAGGACTCTCTCTGGGATGGAAATCTGTATATATTTGCTTCCAGGAAGGAGTCTGTTATTTTTTTAAGTATGAACCATGGGAACCCAGTAATCTTCATAAGATAATGTGTTATACAAAGAAGCAGTTATGATCCAGATACAGAGAGGAGACCAGGTGAAGAAAGTGAAAGAAAATGTTTATCTGCAAGCCAAGGAAAGAGTACCTCAGAGAAACCAACCTTGTCCCCACCTTGATCTCAGACCTCTAGCCTCCAGAACTGTGAGAAAATAAACTCTAGTTGGTTAAGTGTCCAAAAAAAAAAAAAGGAAGGAAGAAGAAAAGAAATTTCTTTGGGGTCAGTCTCCTTGTCCTGCTCACCAACCTTCCAGTGTCACCAACTTCAGTCTGATTTTTCAGGTGCTAGAAATGAACTTGCAGTTACCTGAACAGCTGTGGGCTTCTGCACCTGCCTTTACCTGGGAAGCCGCCTCCCTTACCCCACCCTCAGCTTCACAGCTGACTCTCATTGCCTTTCTTGGGGAACTCCCCCTAAACCCCAGGCTTCTGTGCAAAGTTGATCAAGTCCATGCAGATTTATCATTCCATGCCATAATTTTCTCTGTAACTCGAATATTTGCCACCCAAGAGTTCCTCAATCCCTCTGGAGTAACACTTTCTCCCTTTAGTACCTGAGTTAGATGGCTCAGGTGGAAAGCCCTCCACAACCTCCCCTATTTGCCTGTATTTACAAAGGACTGTGTGCCTACCACTGTCATTAATTTCCTGCTCCTTTTCACTGTCAGACCTCAGATCTAACTCTTCTCTTTCCAGCATTTCACTCCACCCCTCACCCCGGAATGGACATTCCCCTTTCTTCTGTGTTCCTCCTTTTTACCAGGAATATAAGGCTCTTGTACATACCAGATTTTCCAAAATAATGTCATGAATAATAGGAGTTCATTGTAGCCCAAAGTAGGAAATAACTTTTCATTCCAGTTCCTTAAAACTGGCCAGTCTCTCCTGGGAACCCAGTCACCTGCATGCTGCCATACTGGGCCCCAAGAAAATGCACTGGTCATATAAAAACACCCTCTTCCAACAACACAAGAGAAGGCTCTACACATGGCCATCACCAGATGGTCAATACCGAAATCAGAATGATTATAATCTTTGCAGCCAAAGATGGAGAAGCTCTATACAGTCAGCAAAAACAAGACCAAGAGCTGACTGCAGCTCAGATCATGACTCCTTATTGCAAAATTCAGGCTTAAATTGAAGAAAGTATGAAAAACCAATAGACCATTCAAGTATGACCTAAATCAAACCCCTTACAATTGATTATACAATGGAAGTGACAAATAAATTCAAGGGATTAGACCTGATAGAGTCCCTGAAGAACTATGGATGGAGGTTCATGACATTGTACAGGAGACAGGGATCAAGACCTAACTGAAGAAAAAGAAATGCAAAAAAGCTAAATGGTTGTCTCAGGAGACCTTACAAATAGCTGTGAAAAGAAGAGACGCTAAAGGCAAAGGAGAAAAGGAAAGATATACCCATTTGAATGCAGAGTTCCAAAGAATAGCAAGGAGAGATAAGAAAGCCTTCCTCAATGATCAATGCAAAGAAATAAAGGAAAACAACAGAATGAGAAAGACTAGAGATCTCCAAGAAAATTAGAGATACCAAGGGAACACTTCATGCAAAGATGGGCACAGTAAAGGACAGAAATGGTATGGACCTAACAGAAGCAGAAGATATTAAGAAGAGGTGGCAAACTATACAAAAAAGATCTTCACGACCCAGATAATCATGATGGTGTGATCACTCACCTAGAACCAGACATCTTGGAATGCAAAATCAAGTGGGCCTTAGGAAGCATCATTATGAACAAAGCTAGTGGAGGTGATGGAATTCCAGTTGAGCTATTGCAACTCTTAAAAGATGATGCTGTGAAAGTGCTGCACTCAACATGCCAGCAAATTTGGAAAACTCAGCAGTGGCCACAGGACAGGAAAAGGTCAGTTTTCATTCCAAACCCAAAGAAAGGCAATGCCAAGGAATGCTCAAACTACTGCACAATTGCACTCCTCTCACACGCCAGTAAAGTAATGCTCAAACTTCTGCAAGCCAGGCTTCAACAATACGTGAACCATGAACTTCCAGATGTTCAAGCTGGCTTTAGAAAAGGCAGAGGAACCAGAGATCAAATTGCCAACATCCGCTGGATCATCGAAAAAGCAAGACAGTTCCAGAAAAATATTTATTTCTGCTTTATTGACTATGCCAAAGTCTTTGACTCTGTGGATAACAACAAACTGTAGAGAATTCTGAAAGAGATGGGAATACCAAACCACCTGATCTGCCTCTTGAGAAATCTTGTGCAGGTCAATAAGGAACAGTTAGAACTGGACAATGAACAACAGACTGGTTCCAAATTGGGAAAGGAGTACGTCAAGGCTGTATATTGTCATCCTGCTTATTTAACTTATATGCAAAGTACATCATGAGAAACACTGGGCTGGAAGAAGTGCAAGCTGGAATCAAGATTGCTGGGAGAAATATCAATAACCTCAGATATGCAGATGACACCACCCTTATGGCAGAAAGTAAAGAAGAACTAAAGAGCCTCTTGATGAAAGTGAAAGAGGAGAGTGAAAGAGTTGGCTTAAAACTATCATCATGGCATCTGGTCCCATCACTTCATGGCATCTGGTCCCATCACTTCATGGCAAATAGATGGGAAAACAGTGGAAGCAGCGAGAGACTTTATTTTGGGGGGGGGGACTCCAAAATCACTGCATATGGTGACTGCAGCCATGAAATTAAAAGACACTTGCTCCTTAAAAGGAAAGTTATGACCAACCTAGACAGTATATTAAAAAGCAGAGACATTACTTTGCCAACAAATGTCCATCTAGTCAAGGCTATGGTTTTTCCAGTAGTCACGTATGGATGTGAGGGTTGGACTATAAAGAAAGCTGAGCACCAAAGAATTGATGCTTTTGAACCGTGGTGTTGGAGAAGACTCTTGAGAGTCCCTTGGGCAGCAAGGAGATCCAACCAGTCCATCCTAAAGGAAATCGGTCCTGAATACTCTTTGGAAGGACTGATGCTGAAGATGAAGCACCAATACTTTGGCCACCTGACATGAAGAACTGACTCATTGGAAAAGTCCCTGATGCTGGGAGGATTGAGGGCAGGAGGAGAAGGGGACGACAGAGGATGATATGGTTGGATGGCATCACCTACTCAACAGGTGTGAGTTTCAGTAAACTCCAGGAATTGATGATGGACAGGGAGTCTTGGTGTGCTACAGTCCATGGGGTCGCAAAGAGTCAGACACGACTGAGCAACTGAACTGAACTGAACTGCTTCTGAAATCCTTTCCACATCTCTCCCTGCTTTACTCCACATCCTGAGGACCTAAATAAACACCTTCAACTCCCAACACTTTATTACCTAGGCCAGTTTTGCTTTTCTGTTTAAGTCTCTACCATCATACTACCCCCAAGAGACTTTATGTTTTATAATTTAAAACAGTCCATTGTAGAATTTTCTTAAACATGAATTTTTTTCCCCTCAATGAAACTCCACTGGTTCAAATCTCCAGCAACTCTAGTTAAGTTGTCATTTCTACCATGAAACTAAAAGATCTCCGAGGGCTGAAACTGTTGTTTGGATTACCAGTATCCAGAACTGGTTCCTACTTAAGTTCCTCCAGTGAACCCTTTAGGATGGATGACCTTCCAGCATGCCCTTTCTGCTTTCTTCCCCCATCTGTCTTATAGGGATAGATAACCCCCATGTCCACAGATATAACATTCATTCTCCAATATTTGTTCTTTAACAAGAAAGTAAATAGTTTAGATACATTCCAACAAATATCAATTTTATCAATAATAAGTGATTCTTTAGTCACATTCTCCAATATCACTTTTAACAGTAATAAAGTTGATTGTTGTTTTGTTCAGTTGCTCAGCCATGTCCAACTCACATGGCCCCATGAACTGCAGCACGACAGGCTTCTCCGTCCTTCACTACCTCCCAGAGTTTGCTCAAACTCACGTCCACTGAGTCAATGATGGCATCCAACCATTTCATCTTCTGTCAACCCTTTCTCCTCCTGCCCTTAAAATCTTTCCCAGCATCATGGTCTTTTCCAGTGAATAGGCTCTTTGCATCAGGTGGCCAATGTATTGGAGCTTCAGCTTTAGCATCAGTCCTTCCAAACTTCAGTCTTTTAAAAAAGTTGCTTTTGTGCAAGGAGCATCCCATTGCACTAAGAATAAAATTCTCATTCTGTGCCATGCCATGGCCTGCATGACCAGGCTAGGTCTTTCTCTACAACTGATCTCCTTCCACTCTTCTCTCCCCCATCAAACTCTCTTCCCACCTCAGAGACCCCATCAAACTCATCTCTGCTTTAGGCCTTTGCATTTGTTCATCCATCAGCCACCGTTCACACCCCTTCCCTACTGCCAGCTGGCTTCTTTCTTGTCTTTAGGGTCTCAACTCCAGTGTCATCACCCCAGAGAAGTCTTTCATGATTACCTAAGCCTCACAACACCTCATGACTTTTTATCACGTCATCCTATTTTATTTCTATATCACACATATCATGACTTTAAAATTATCGTATGTGTTCAGTAACCTATTTCTTCTTATTTTCTACTCTTTGTTCACTAACACTGCAATACCAATTCCATGACAGCAGAAGCTTTATCTTTCTCTATTTTCCCAACACCTAGAATATAACCTAGCAAACAGGAGGTGCTTAATAAAGAACTGTAGAATGCATTTAAGCATAAATGAACTAAAGAACACTACAAGTGTCTATCTGGTCTACTCAAACGTAGGGTGCTAGGAATCCCAGGAACAACCTTGAGGAAGTATGTCACCTTCAGAAACAACTTACTTACATAATTCAAGTAATAACAGCTAGTGCTGTGTGATATAAAACTTGCCCAGTGTCTACCCAGCTACACTT
Source organism: Oryx dammah (assembly GCF_014754425.2). Classification (NCBI taxonomy): domain Eukaryota; kingdom Metazoa; phylum Chordata; class Mammalia; order Artiodactyla; family Bovidae; genus Oryx; species Oryx dammah. Next base: position 9,140,592 of record NW_024070196.1, read on the forward strand.
TGACATTTTGTAGAATAATCTTAGATTGTCCCGTGAACACACATGAATTGAGATCTTGGAAAATATGGCCACACTTTTATGCCAATTCTTCACAGTCTATATTTGAATGAAAGATGGCATAGTTCGTGACACATGCTGCTGCTGATAAGTCGCTTCAGTCGTGTCCAACTCTGTGTGACCCCATAGACGGCAGCCCACCAGGCTCCCCCGTCCCTGGGATTCTCCAGGCAAGAACACTGGAGTGGGTTGCCATTGCCTTCTCCAATGCATGAAAGTGAACAGTGAAGGTGAAGTCGCTCAGTCGTGTCCGACTCTTAGCGACATATGAAAGACTCCATAAAGCACACAATCCCAGGCAGCTGATGCAGCTGCCACATCATCTGGTCCACTCTTCTTTCAGACTTCTCCTTAGGACTCATTAGAAATTAGTCTTTGCCTGGATAAAAGCTTGGATTGTTTTTTACAGGGCCTGTTTGAAAGATATGCTCTCCATATTCCTTGTCCAATCTCAAAGTCTAAACTAGACTGGTCATATCAGGGCTTCCTATTCACTCCAGAGACCCAGGGATCAGTTTAGGTCACACTATAAAAGGTCCCCACTTCCTATTTCCTTTGTCTGGTGGCTTCTGGTTACATTTTCAGGCACTGTTTGCTTTATAAACTTCGTCCACATTACTGTTTTCTGTCTATTTCTCCTCCATCTCTTTATCCTTTGCTCTGTCCCCAGTTCCTCTAGCCCTGGTTAAGCTCTGATTCTCTCAAGGTTCCAGGAAGAAAGTTTATACTCATCCCCATCACCAAGGTATCTTCTCTGATTAGTGATGTTTCTCCCAAGGGTTAGAAGAGGCATGTAAACTTGAAGACACTATGCTGAGTGAAATAAGCTAGTCACAATAAAGACAACTACTGTATGGTTGTGCTCTATGAGGGGCGGACAGCAGTCTAAGCCATGGAAACAAAGTGGGTGCCCGGGGCTGGGGAGCAAGGGTGAAAGGAGCAGCTGCTATGTAATAGGTATACAGTTTCTCCATTCTGCAAGATGAAGAGGTTCTGGAGATCCACTTCAAACAAATGTGAATATACTTAACTGTACTGAAATGTACATTTAAAATGTTTATGTTGTATGCATTTTGTCACTGTTAAGATAAAAGAAGCAGCAAATTTTTGTAATTCTAGGCAATATTCCTAAGAAGTGGTACTCTTCTACCATTTGTATTAGCCCACTTGCTTTCTTTCAATCTCGAGGAAGTAAGCCTCTCTCACAATCCAGCAGGGTACTTTCCCTCCACTGCACCCAGCATTTTAACCATGGGACACACCATTTCACTATGGAACTAACTATTACACTTTGGATTTGGATGACTCTATTTAATCATTGCTCCTTTATCTTTCATTCCCCTTAGATTCCTTTAGTATGCTATGGAGCTTCACCCTGCTTCTCTAAGTACCTGTGCAAATAGCCTTCTTCTTATTTGCATTTCACTTCCACCTACAGCCAAACCTTCTCCCAAGCTGCACTCTAAGCTCAGAACATCCTCCTTATCTAAACTCATCTACTTTTCTCCCTCCTCTTACTTAAATAGCTCATAAAACCTATTTTCCATAAGGTCTTTCTGAAACAATTAATATTATATATTTTATACCTTATTTCCCAATGGCTTCCAAAAAGAGAATTTATGGCATATATGATCACTGGGAAAAAAACTGTTCTTCTTACATACAACAAAAATTGTATCTCACCCCACTGCACTTATCTCTTTGACTTAAGTAATATAAAAATTTCACTTAATTCTATTCTTACTATCAGTTTATTTATTACTAGTACCACTATATAATCCCATACTAAACATTTTTGAAGACACTGGAAATAATACATACTACTTATTATGAATATTTACAACATGTGAAACACTTTTACCAAGTACTATAAAGTACCTCATTTTCATAATAACACTTCAAATTTAGGAGAAAGAATTAAACTATACTTCATCATGTTTCTCTCAACTTAAAAAAAATAATAACTTTATTCATATTTAAAATACAAGTTGATGGTAGTCTCCAAATTAGGTTTCTGGAGGACATGGGTTGTTTTGCCACCATCACGTTTAATATCTAGTACAGTTATGGGCACACAGTGAACACTCATTTTATGTACTCAGTTTATATATGAAGGATGAATGAATGAATGATTGAAGAAAGTTTTTTGAGATTATATAAAGGGTAGATCCTAAAACTGGAGTTTAATTCAGCCCTCTCAGACATGAAAGCTAATGATTATAATTCTTTTTTCAAAAGTAAAAGAAGTCCTAACCCTTTTCATTACCACATTCATTATTGCCTCTATCCCTTTTCACATTATGATTACTGTCTTTAATTTTGTAGTTCATGAGCTGAGTTTAATATGACTCAAACAGAGGGAAGTACAAGACAGATGAGCTTCCAAAAGGGGGCAGAAGAGTGTCAGTCACATGACCTGAATTGGAAGGCTTACAATTACTTGTTAATTTGCTTAACACAGAAATAAGTAGACTTTATTTCCTTTTTGCTCCAAAACATGTTATTGAAAAAGCAACTTAAACATATTAACTGTTACAGCAGAACATATTAATGTTTCAGGTACACGTTTGAAAAGGAAAAAATTGAAAGTCAAACCTAAGAGTTTCCTCACTACTTCTGCCTCTTCAGACAGTCAAAATCACTTCTCAGCAGTTTCTTCTCCAATGTCCCACTTGTTCCAACACAGTTTCCCTGCACAGCTTGTTTGTTAGAAGATTTGGCTTATTCAGCCTATTCACCTTTCCTACACTTTGCATCCTAATCAGAGATAACTTCTGTTTTTACCTTTTCAACTTCCTCACTCCCAGAATATGAGCATCGTATTTATTTGCTTGTTTTTGTGTGTCACAAAATCAAAAAGTGGAAGAAATATCTGCAGAGTAGCATGATCTTGCTGAGACAGTTTTTACCCAAAGAAAGTATTTATACGTTTTCCATGGCATTTTTCTCCATCCCACTTGTTAAGATTCTACTTCCCCAATTCACAAGGAGCACAGCTCATTGAAAGCGTGGATGGGCAAATGCCAAGACAGAGTTCCATAATGAAAGGGGCACTGGAGGTTCAAATCAAGGGGTAGGCTTACTTATGAAGCAAAGTCCAAAATCCATTACAGAATAGGAAAAATCAGTATCTACAAAGATCCAGAGAAAGGAAAGATCATAGCACTTTCAGGAAACTGGAAGTAGTTCTGAAAGTCAAGATGAACATAAGATTTCCATCAGTACCTACTTGTCTGCAGGCCCCTCTTAGTGAAATTTCCATGCCTCGAGTCTATTACTGCCACAGAAATTTTTTTTTTCATATAAACCTTTTACCCCCACTGGCCAGGACTGGCACCATCTTAATAACAGTCAATCTTCCTGCTGGCCAGTGGCACATGATCCATGACTTGGCAGTGAAAAATAAACTAGACTAATAAGTTTCTTTTCTCCAAAATTTGAGTTAAGAAACACTAAGGAAATAAGCAAGATATGATAAGAATTAAAATACATGATGAGACATACAAGGTAAAATTATAGAGGAACGGAAGTTTTAATTGAGGAAGAAAGTCAGTTAAAGGTGAAAAAAACAATGTAACCAATATGCAAGAAGCAGCAAACCATGCTCCTTTAAGAGCAAACCATGCTCCTTTTCAAAATACAGTTTTGTTGAACTTCCCTTGTGGTCCAGTAGTTAAGACTTTGTGCTTCCATTGCAGAAGATATGGGCTCTATCCATGGCAGGGAACCCACATGCCAAGTGGTATGGTCAAAAAAAAACAATAAAAGGTTTCATTCTTTAAATAAATAAATAAATACAGCTTCGAGTTTTGGAATCTGTACCACATTTTACCCTCTTAAGCATTAACAACAAAGAGATGTGATTAACCTGGCATGGCCCACTGCGCCACCTTTGATTTCCTTACTACTATTATATTGCTGTTATACTCTTACAGCCACACTCTCAAAGTACCTCTGAATTTCCCTTCTCATTCCATCATGCAAATGAGCCCATTTTACAGATTACAATAGTGAGGAACTGAGAAGTTTAAGTGACTGACCCAAGTGAATTTCTGGTGACCCTTCAACTAAACCTTACATATTTCTTATTCCCTTAGCATTATTTACCTCAATATACCATAAATGAATCACACGATTATACATTAAAATGAGTCCAATCTCACATTTTCGCTGGCCGTGGACACTTTGTACCCATTCCGTTTCTCATCCAGATAGTCAGTTCCACACTATAAATTATTTATATGCCTCAAAGTATAAAACAACATTTTAAATATTTAGCTTAATGACTTTCTAGTGGGTGCCATTATTCTGGGGCTGCCATTCCATCAAGCTTAGTGTAAATGACATTATTAAATCATACTAGCAGCATAAAATTACATTCTTTAAATTGTGTGCTTCAGAATATTTTATTTTAATATAGTCTTTGCAATAGAAATCTTCAATCACTCACTCTTCCTCACAAAATAAAATTTGCTTTAGGCTTTCAATGAGGGCCAATTGAAAAATTAATCATAAAATTGCTAGAGCGGTGACAAAGTTGCTTTGCAATGCTTTTAAATATTTAATTGACTCTTCTTTGCTATCAGCATCAAGTCCTAAAAGTGTGGTCGAAAGAGGAAAAATCTAAGTAAATACATATCCTGGTAAATTTCAAAATAGCAAGGGGTTGGTTAAAATAATTTGTAAAATTTTGTTAATTGCTCCATTTGTCTCCAGTTGTTGCCATGGAAACATGTACACAGTTAAAACACATGTGCATATACACACACGTTTACAGGATTTTTTGTACTTATACATTTATCCACCTTCTCATTGTGTTCAATCCAAACGAAATATTCTCAGTATTGAATATATTTGCTGTTGCTCTCAGAAGTCTATAAAAACAGAAGCAAAATATGTAACTGGTAAACCAGTTCAGAGAAACTGGTAAAGCAGAAATAGAGAAACTTTTAAAAATCTAGCATATCCCTGCAAACCCAGATTTTTAAAATAAGCTTGTGTGAATATCTAATGTGAGATTCCATATCATGTTTTATTCAAATGACCTAATCAAGAGACAAGATTTTGTGAGTAGGCGGGATTTAGGTTACAGCCTCTGTGTTTTCCAGCTGTATCTTTGCTGAACCTGAAGGTAACAGATAGGTGTCAAAGTCACCCTGGCCCCTCCACTGCCAGCATTATGAGTTCTCTGTGATCCTGGAGGAGATGCATTAGCATGGCACTGTGGCTACAGGACTGCAAGGGAACCAAAACCCAGCCCTTGGATAAAGCTGCATTACAACTTTGGCTGACACTTGGAAGGGAGCCAGTGGATAACAAAATGCATTTTAAAATTTCCTGATCTGCATTAAGAATCCCAAAGGAAGAAAGTACTGATTGAAGAAGAACCACAGCTGTCCCTGTCGGGTGTCCCTCCGGACTTTCAAGGAAGCAGCTGGTAAACTGGCCTGTCTTTACACTTCCAGTTCTCAGGAACCTGGGTGATAGAGCAATTCAAGTTATTACTGTTCGAGGAAACCCCGGCTGCTGCAGTCCAGCTGACGAAGCCAGAGATGGTCTTCCTGATATGCCTGAGAACCTCAGTAATATTTTAACCCATAATTGCAGATAACCATTTACATGCCATTTACTTGGAGGTCAGCCATGGTTTTTACTTTGAGAGCTAATTTCATTTTCCTTAACACTAATGCTTCTTAACACTGAAGCAAAAGGAAAGGAGAAAAGGAAAGATTTACCTATCCTGAATACAGAGTTCTAAAAAATAGCAAGAAGAGATAAGAAAGCCTTCATAAGAAAACAATGAAAAGAAATAGAGGAAAACAATAGAATGGGAAAGACTAGAAATCTCCTCAAGAGAATTAGAGATACTAAGGGAACATTTCATGCAAAGATGAGCACAACAAAGGACAGAAATGGTAGGGACCTAACAGAAGCAGAAGATATTAAGAAGACGTGGCAAGAATATGCAAAAGAACTATACAAAAAAGGTCTTAATGACCCAGATAACCACATGGCATGATCACTCACCTAGAGCCAGACATTTTGGAGTTCGAAGTCAAGTGGGCTTTAGGAAACAACACTATGAACGAAGTTAATGGAAGTGATGGAATTTTGGCTGAGCTATTTCAAATCCTAAAAGATGATGTTGTTAAACTGCTACACTGAATATGTCAGCAAATTTGGAAAACTCAGCAGTGGCCACAGGACTGGAAAAGGTCAGTTTTCATTCCAATCCCAAAAAAAGGCAATGCCAAAGAATGTTCAAACTATTGTACAATTGCACTCATTTCACAAACTAGCAAAATTATGCTGAAAATTCGCCAAGCTAGGCTTCAGCAGTGAACCAAGAACTTCCAGATGTTCCAACTAGATTTAGAAAAGGCAAAGGAACCAAAGATCAAATTGCCAACATCTGTTGGGTCATAAAATAAACCAAAATAATTCCAGAAAAACATCTACTTCTGCTTCATTAACTATGCTAAAGCCTTTGACTGTGTGGATCACAACAAACTGTGGAAAATTCTTCAAAAGATGGGAATACCAGATCAGTTTACCTGCCTCCTGAGAAACTTGTATGCAGGTCAAGAAGTATCAGTTAGGACTGGACATGGAACAACAGACTGGTTCAAAATTGGGAAAGGAATACATCAAGGTTGTATATTGTCACCCTGCTTATTTAACTTGTTTGCAGAGTACATCATGAGAAATGCTGGGCCAGATGAAGCACAAGCTGGAATCAAGATTGCTGGAAGAAATATCAATAACCTCAGATATGCAGATGACAGCACCCATATGGCAGAAAGCAAAGAGAAACTAAAGTGCCTCTTGATGAAAGTGAAAGAGGAGAGTGGAAAAGCTGCCTTAAGGCTCAATATTCAAAAAGCGAACATTATGGCATCCAATTCCATCCTTCCATGGCAAATAGATGGGGAAACAATGGAAACAGTGAGAGACTTTATTCTCTTGGGCTGCAAAATCACTGCCATGAAATTAAAAGATGCTTGCTTCTTGGAAAATAGCTATGGCAAACCTAGAGAAACCAAGACAGTATATTGAAAAGCAGAGACACTTATTTGCCAACAAAGTTCATATAGTCAAAGAAAGCTGAGTGCTGAAGAATTGATGCTTTTGAACTGCGGTATTGGAGAAGACTCTTGAGAGTCTCTTGGACTGCAAGAAGATCAAACCAGTCCATCCTAAAGGAAATCAACCCTGAATATTCATTGGTAGGACTGTTGCTGCAGCTGAAGCTCCAATACTTTGGCCACCTGATGCAAAGAGCCGACTCATTAGAAAAGACCCTGATGCTGGCAAAGATTGAAGGCTGGATGAGAAGGGGATAACAGGAGATGAGATGGTTGGATGGCATCACCTTCTCAACGGACATGAGTTTGAGGAAGCTCTGGAAGATGGTGAAGGAAAATTACATATATATATATATATATACTTAATATTTAAAAATTTTGTCACTTCTTGTATTCACTTTTATTTACAATATTTTATTTTTTATTTCTAATATTTATTAGCATTTTTCTCTCACATTTTAATTTTTTCTAGGTTTATTGAGATATAATTGACATACATCACTGTATACATTTAAATGTACAAAATAATGGTTGACTTACTGTGTTAGGAAACTACAATAAGTTTGGTTAGCATCCAGCATCTCATTTATGTTTTTACTTGAAGTACAGCTGATTTATAATATTATATCAATTTTAGGTATACAGCATAATGATTCAATGATATTTTATAGTCATATTCCATTTAAAGTGATTATAAAACCACAGCCATATTTCTCTGAACAGTACTAAATATTCTTGTTGCTAGTTTATTTTATACATAGTACTTGGTATCTTTTAATGCCTTACCCCTTTCAGGCCCCTTCTCTCCCCTCCCCAGACTGATAACCACAAGTTTGTTCTCTTTATCTGTGAGTCTCTTTCTTCTTTGCTATATTCACCAGTTTTACTTTTTTAGATTCCACATATCAGTGATATTGTACAGTATTGTCTTTATCTGTCTGACATTTAATTAAGCATAATACCCTCTAGATCCACCCACATTGTAGCAAATGGCAGAATTTCATCCTTTTTTACAGTGGATTAATATCCCATTGTGTATACAACACATCTTCTTTATCCATTCGCCTGTCAATGGACCTTTAGGCTGTTTCTATGTCTCATTTCTAGCCATTATAAAAAGTGCTGCTATTATCGCTGGGGGTGCATGTATCTTTTCAAATTAGGATTTTCATCTTTTCAAGATACATGCCCAAGAGCAGGATTGCTGGATCATACTAATAACTCTATTTTTCGTTTTGTGAAGAAACTCCATACTATTTTCCATAGTGGCTACACTAATTTACATTCCAATCAACAGTGTACCGGGGTCCCTTTTTCTTTGCATGCTCACCAACACTTATCATTTGTGGTCTTTTGGTGATAGCCATTTTGAGAAGTGTGAGGTGAGCTCACTGTGGCTTTGACTTACATTTATCTGATGCTGAGCATTTATCTTTCATGTGCGTCTTGGTCATCTGTATGTCTTCTTTGGGAAAATGTCTATTTGGGTCTTCTGCCCAATTTTCAAATCAAGTTTTGTGGGGTTTTTGATACTGAATTATATGAACTATTTATATATTTTGGATATCATCCTCTCATTGATCATATCACTTGCAAGTATTTTATATTTTTCAGTAGATTGTCTTATTTTGTCAATGAATTCCTTTGCTGTGCAAAAGCTTTAAGTTTAATTAGATCCCATTTGTTTCTTATTGCTTTTATTTCTTTTGCCTTAGGAGAAAGATCCAAAAAATATTTCTAAGACTTATGTCAAAGACTGTTCTTATGTACTCTTCTAGTTTTATGACTTCAGATCTTACATTTAGGTCTCTAACTCATTTTTAGTTCATTTTTTTTAACATGGTGTGAGCAAATGTTCTAATTACATTGTTTTACATGTAGCTGCCCAGTTTTTCCAGCACCACTTATTGAAGACATGGTCTTTTCTCCATTGTATATTCTTGCTCCTTTGTCATAGATTAATTGTGACCATAAGTGTATGGATTTATTTCTGGGCTCTCTATTATGGTCTGTTGATCTATGTATCTGTATCTGTGCCAGTACCATACTGTTATGATTAGTGTATCTTTGCATATAATCTGAAGTCAGGGAGCTGAAACATCCATCTTTTTTGTTCCTCAAGATTGCTATGGCAATGGAGGCTTTTGGGGTTTCATATAAATTTTGGGATTATTTGTTCTAATTCTGTGAAAAATGTCATGTGTATTTTCATAGGGATTGTATTAAATCTGTAGATTACTTTGGGGAGAATGGTCATATTAACAATATTAATTCTTCCAATGCAAGCACATAGGTGATCTTTCCATTTCTAGGTATCATTTTTAAATTTCTTCATCAAAGCTTTATACTTTTCAGAGTATAGGTTTTTCACCTCCTTAGTAGTCTATTCCTAGATATTTTATACTTTTTAATGCAATTAAATTGGGATGTTTTCTTTGATCCTTTTTTTACATTTCATTAATAGTGTATATAAAAGCAATATATTTCTGTATATTAGTCTTTAATCCTGTAACTTTGCTGAACCCATTTACTAGTTAATAATTTTCTGTTGGAGACTTTATAGCGTTTTCTGTATATAGTGTCATGTTGGAGAGGGAGATGGCAACCCACTCCAGTGTTCTTGCGTAGAGAATCCCTGGGACGGGGGAGCCTGGTGGGCTGCCATCTATGGGGTCGCACAGAGTCAGACACGACTGAAGTGACTTAGCAGCAGCAGCATCTACAAATAATGGCAGTGTTACTTCTTCCCTTCCAATTTGTATGCCTTTTATTTCTTTTTCTTGTCTTATTGTTGTGCTATGTAAAAATGGTAAGAGTGGGCACCCTTGTCTTGTTCATGAATTTAGAAGAAAGATTTTCAGCTTTTTACTGATAACTATGATGTTACCTGTATGTTTCTCATAAAAAGTCTTTATTATGTTGAGATATGTTCTTTCTACAACCACTTTGATGAGAGTTTTTAATCATAAATCGATGTTGAATTTTGTCAATTGCTTTTTCTATATCTGTCGAGATGACCATGTAATTTTTATCCTTCCTTTTTTTAATGTGGTGTATCACATTGACTGATTTGCAAATACTGAAACACCCTTGCTTCCCTGAAGTAAATCCCACTTGATCATGGTTTATGATCATTTGTATACATTGTTGAACTGTGGGATAATATTTTGATCTAAATATATTTATCAGACATATCAAATTTTTGTAGTGTCTTTGGTTTTGCTTTCAAGGTAATAGTAACCTCGCAGAATGAACTGTGGAGTTGTCTATCTCCTTCATCTTTGGAATAGCTTGAGGATAGGTATTACTGTTTTTATGTTTGGTAGAATTTCCCTGTGAATCTATTACTGGACTTTTGTTTCCTGGAGGTGTGTGTGTGTGTGTGTGTGTTTTACAAACTCAGTTTCACTGCTAGTGATTGGTCTATTCAAACTGTCTACTTTTTCCTGATTCAGTCTTGAAAGATTAGACATTTCTAGAAATTTGTCTGTTCACTCTAAGTTATCCAATTTGTTGCCATATAACTGTAGTATTGTTTTATGAGTTTCTGTATTTCTGGGATATTGGTTGCTATTTCTCCTTTTCAATTTTTTTTAAACTGAAGGATAATTGCTTTATAATAGTGTGTTGTTTCCACCATACATTAGCATGAATCAGGCATAGGTATATATACGTCCCCTTCTTCTTGAACCACCCTCCCACATCCCACCCCATCCCATTCCTCTAGGTTGTTACAGAGTTCTAGTTTGAGTTCCCTGAGTCACACAGAAATTTCTACTGGCTATCTATTTTACATATGGTATATGTTTCCCTGTTACTCTATTTGTCAGACCCTCTCCTTCCCCCACCTGTTGGCACCTGTTTTTTCTCTCTGTCTGTGTCTCCATTTCTGCCCTGCAGATAGGTTCATCAGTACCATGTTTCTAGATTCCATATATAAGCATTAATGCATGATAATTTTCTCTTTCTGATTCACTTCACTCTGTACAAAAGGCTCTAGGTTAATCCACCTCATTAGAATTGACTCAAATGTGTTCCTTTTTATCACTGAGTAATATTCCATTATGTATATATATCCCACAGATTCTTTATTCCTTCATCTGCTGCTGGACACTGAGGTGGCTTCCATGCCCAAGCTATGGTGCGTAGTGCTGCAATGAAGATTGGGGTACAAGTGTCTTTTTCAGTTATCGTGTACTCAGGGTATATGCCCAGTAGTGGGATTGTTGGGTCATACAGTAGGTTTACTCCTAGTTTCTTTAGGGAACCTCCATAATGTCTTCCACAGTGGCTGTATCAATTTACATTACCACCAATAGTGCAAGAGGGTTCCCTTTTATCCACAGCCTCTCCAGCATTTATTGTTTGTAGAATTTTGATGATGGCCATTCTGACTGGTGTGAGGTAATGTCTCACTGTAGTTTTGATTTGCATTTCTCTAATAATGAGCATCTCTTCATGCCTTTGTTAGCCATCTCTATGTCTTCTTTGAAGATATGTCTGTTTAAGTCTTCTGATCACTTTTTGATTGCTTTTTTATCATTGACTTGAATGTGTTGCTGCTGTAGTTTGGAAATTAATCCTTTGTCAGTTGTTTAATTTGCTATTATTTTCTCCCATTCTGAGAGTGTCTTTTCACCTTGTTAATAGTTTCTTTTGCTATGCAAAAGCTTTTAAGTTTAATTAGGTCCCACATGTTTATTTTTGTTTTTATCTCCATTACTCTAGGAAGTGTATATAAAGTTTCATACAATTAAAATAATCCTTTCTTTTTAAAATTTGTGTATCTCTATTACTGTGCTTTTATTTGCTAAACAAATAAAATGGTATAATAATTTTTTTAAATATAACTGTAAAAAGATTTTAATGTGTTCTTATATTTCCAAACTTTTTAAATATATTTGATATCTGTGTTACTACATATAAAACTTAAAGCTATCATAATTTCATTGGGTAAAGGAGAATTTGTCAATAAGAAAACATCCTTCTTTTTTTATATTGTATTGCCTTCACTTCCACTTCATTTGTAATTTAACACTGGCACTCATAATTTGTGTTTGATCATCTTCACATTCTAGATCAATGTTTCTCATATGTGCTCTAGGGATTTCTGTCAGTCCTTGAGAACCTTTCAGAAAACTCATGAGTTCAACATTTTGGGAGTAATTCTAGATATTATTTTCCTTCTTCACTTTCATTCTCTCAGGAATGTACAGTGAAACTTTCCAATCCACAAATAGCTCTGATCCATACATACATCTCACTCTGATTGCTAACAGTATGTAAGTTTGTGTATTTTTGCTTTAAATTTTTATCAGCTTTTATAAACTATCTAGAGGAAAACATAAGAAAAAGTCCAGTGACCTTGAGTTAGGCAAAGTTTTCTTAGATAGGATACAAAAGAGTCAACCATAAAATAAAAATTGATAAATTGGACTTGATCAAAATTTAAAATTTCAGCTCTTTGAAAAACACTGTTAGTTCCCTTCTCTCCACACCCTCTCCAGCATTTATTGCTTGCAGATTTTTGGATCGCAGACATTCTGACTGGTGTGAAGTGGTACCTCATTGTGGTTTTGATTTGCATTTCTCTAATAATGAGTGATGTTGAGCATCTTTTCATGTGTTTGTTAGCCATCCGTATGTCTTCTTTGGAACAAAATAGAAAGCCCAGAGATAAATCCACACACATATGGACACCTTATCTTTGACAAAGGAGGCAAGAATATACAATGGAGTAAAGACAATCTCTTTAACAAGTGGTGCTGGGAAAACTGGTCAACCACTTGTAAAAGAATGAAACTAGATCACTTTCTAACACCGCACACAAGGATAAACTCAAAATGGATTAAAGCTCTAAATGTAAGACCAGAAACTATAAAACTCCTAGAGGAGAACATAGGCAAAACACTCTCCGACATAAACCACAGCAGGATCCTCTATGATCCACCTCCCAGAATTCTGGAAATAAAAGCAAAAATAAACCAATGGGACCTAATTAAAATTAAAAGCTTCTGCACAACAAAGGAAAATATAAGCAAAGTGAAAAGACAGCCTTCCGAATGGGAGAAAATAATAGAAAATGAAGCAACTGACAAACAACTAATCTCAAAAATATACAAGCAACTCCTGCAGCTCAATTCCAGAAAAATAAATGACCCAATCAAAAAATGGGCCAAAGAACTAAATAGACATTTCTCCAGTGTGGAGATTCCTTAAAAAATTGCAAATAGAAATGCCTTATGACCCAGCAATCCCACTGTTGGGCATACACACAGAGGAAACCAGCATTGAAAGAAACACATGTACCCCAATGTTCATCGCAGCACTGTTTATAATAGCCAGGACATGGAAACAACCTAGATGTCCATCAGCAGATGAATGGATAAGAAAGCAGTGGTACATATACACAATGGAGTATTACTCAGCCGTTAAAAAGAATACATTTGAATCAGTTCTAATGAGGTGGATGAAACTGGAGCCAATTATACAGAGTGAAGTAAGCCAGAAAGAAAAACACCAATACAGTATACTAACACATATATATGGAATTTAGAAAGATGGCAATGATGACCCTGTATGCAGGACAGCAAAAAAGACACAGATGTGTATAACGGACTTTTGGACTCAGTGGGAGAGGGAAAGGGTGAGATGACTTGGGAGAATGGTATTGAAACATGTATAATATCATGTAAGAATCGAATTGCCAGTCTATGTCCGATGCGGGATATGGCACGCTTGTTGCTGGTACACGGGGATGACCCAGGGAGATGTTGTGGGGAGGGGGGTGGGAGGGGGGTTCAGGTTTGGGAACGCATGTACACCTGTGGTGGATTCATGTCAATGTATGGCAAAACCAATACAGAATTGTAAAGTAAAATAAAAAAAATAATAAATTTAAAAAAAAAGGAAAAAAAAAAGAAAAACACTGTTAGGAAAAAGAAAAGTCAAGCCACAGAATAGAAGAAAATATTTTGAAAAACATAAATATAATAAAGGACTAGTATCTAGAAGATACAAGAACTCTTAAGATTCGATAAAAATTAAATAACTCAATGGGTAAAAGATTTGAATAGACACATTACCGAAGATACACAGAAAGCAAACAAGCACCAAAAACATCTTCAACATCATTAGTCATTAGGAAAATGCACACTAAAATCACAATAGGATAATACTAATGGCAACCCACTCCAGTGTTCTTGCCTGGAGAATCCCAGGGACAGGGGAGCCTGGTGGGCTGCCGTCTATGGGGTCGCACAGAGTCGGATACAACTGAAGCGACTTAGCAGCAGCAGCAGCAGCACACTCCTATTAGAACATCTGAACTAAAAATTTTTTAACTGGCAAAAGTCAAGTTTCAGCAGGAATACTGGGTATGTGGAACTCATTAGAATGCAAACATGTTCAACCACACCACTTTGCAACTGTTTTTTATAAAGTTGTTTCTTAAACTTACTGTGTGTCATAACAATCCCACTCCCGAGATTTTACCAGAGAAATGGTGACATACAGCCACACAAAAATCTATACAAAACTCTTCACAGCATCTTTATTTCTAATAACCAAAAGTTTGAAAATCCCAAATACCCACTGACTAGTGAATCAGTAAAGAATCCATGGTGCAACTATGTAGTAGAACAGTACACAGGAATAAAAAGGACCAAACTGCTGATACATATAGCAACATAGATGAATCTCAAAACCATCATGTTTAGTGAAAGAATCCAGACTCCATAGGCTGCATGGTATATAACTCCGTTTATATGGTGTCTGCCAATATAGGGTCATAAAACAAGGCTGGGAATAGAAAGAAGGATTTAACATCAAAAGGTCATGAAAGCATCCTGTATCTTAATTGTATTGGTGGATACACGAGTCCAGAGATTTGTCAAAATTCATAGGCCTGCACATGTAAGGGCTAATTTTAATGTATATAGATCAATTAACATGACTAAAAATAATTCAGTTTTAGTTTGAAATGCAATCTATATAGATAAATATAATCACAAGAATAAAGACTTTGGATTCTCAATAACTTTTTAGAGGATAATGATATCCTTAGATCAAAAAGTATGAGAACAATTATTATATATCATAGTGAGTAATATCATTTTTATTTTTTTCAGTTAGTTTATGTATTTTGTAAAGCAGCATACTATTGGATTTCTCAAATCCAATCTGAATATCTTCAGCCCTTATTAAGATTAGAACATGTAATTACTGTTAAAAATATTTTTGTCTTATTCGAGTCCTCTTGTCTTTTTAAAAACTCTACCTTTTGCTAGGTGGAATTTAAACTTTCTCCAGTCAACTAAAAAGTATACTTTTTACCTACCTGAATTAACCTTTAAGTTTTCTAAACACAAATATAGTTTTTTCTAATTATCAGGGAGAAAAATAAAATAATGCTTCTTATCTTTCCCATATATATTATGAGATCAGAAATTAATCAGTTTATCCCTCCTATCTTATTCTAAAGCTGTGGTCTTGAAACATAGGCTGTAATCATTAATTATTTTATATTACATATGTTCTCTATCAAAGAACATGCATTTTGTTTTAAGATATATTAATAATCATAAATACATAAATATTTACTAAGCCTGCTACTCTGTTCTTATTTGTTCCATTCATTCGTCCCTGATTAATTCCTTCCATTATGAAATATATGATGTTTTTGTGTGTGCAGGGAGGATGGATTGCTGTGCCAAGTATCTTTCATCTATTCATCACATCCCTTTTCCATGCTTTTCTCTGCAGTGAGGGGTTGGTTTGAATATCTTACATCATTGGGATTCCTGCTCTGTGTTTTCTGTTGCATTTAGCTTATGGGGCCAAGAGTTTGGAGGAGAAAAGAGAGTGAGATTAACATATATTTTACCCTCAGGAAGTTGCCTCAAGTTGTTGTTGTTGTTCAGTCACCAAGTCCTGTCTGACTCTCTGCGTCCCCATGAGCTACAGCATACCAGGCTTTCCTGTCCTTCACTATCTCCCAGAGTTTGCTGAAACTCCTGTCTATTGAGTGAGTGATGCTATCCAACCATCTCATCCTCTGTCACCCCCTTCTCCTCCTGCCCTCAATCTTTTCCAGGATTGGGGTCTTTTCCAGTGAATCAGCTCTTCCCATCAGGTGGCGAAAGTATTGGAGCTTCAGCTTCAGTCCTTCAACGAATATTCAGGGTTGATTTCCTTTAGGATTGACTGTCCAAGGGACTCTCAAGGGTCTTCTCTAGCACCACGGTTCAAAAGCATCAATTCTTCAGTGCTCAGCCTTCTTCATGGTCCAATTTTCACATCCATACATGACTACTGGAAAAATCATAGCTTTGACTAGATAGACCTTCTTTGGCAAAGAGATGTCTCTGCTTTTTAATACACTCTCTGGATTTGTCATAGGTTTCCTTTCATGGAGTAAGCATCTTTTAATTTTGTGGCCATAGTCACCGTCCACAGTGATTTTGGAGCCCAAGAAGATGAAATCTGACAATGTTTCCACTTTTTTCTCATCTATTTGTCATTAAATGATGGGACCAGGTGCCACAATCTTCATTTTTTGAATGTTGAGTTTTAAGACAGCTTTTTCATGCTCCTCTTTCACATTCATCAAAAGGCTCTTGAATTCCTCTTCATTTTCTGCCATTAAAGTGACATCATCTGCATATCTGAGGTTATTGATATTTCTCCCAGCAAACTTGATTTCAGCTATTGAGTCATCCAACCCAGTGTTTCTCATGATGTACTCTGCATATATAAAGTTAAGGAAGCAGGGTGATAATATTCAACCTTGATGAACTCCTTTCCCAATTTTGAACCAAGGCATTGTTCCCTGTCCAGCTCTAACTGCTGCTTCTTGACCTGCATGCAGGTTTCTCAGGAGACAGGTAAGGTGGCCTGGTATTCCCATCTCTTTAGGAATATTCCACAGTTCACCTCAAGTTAGTATATTTTTTAACAATAAGTCACTGATCACCTTAATGTGGCCTGCTTTACATAACACATTCACAGTTTGGATCCAACCACACCTCTCTCTGTCTTCTTGTCCCTTTGGGCCTAGGGGTAGTGGCAGCTGGCTGAGCAAGCCCTGGGCTCTTACATTATTCCTTTTGGTTCTCCTACGTCTCACTGACTCATTTGTAATTAGTCTCCTGAATATAAATTCTCATTTATTTTTAACCTAATTTGAGTGTCCACCTATTTTGTGTAGGGACGCTGCTGTCACTGATTATTCATAGGATTGGCTAAGATATAGCTGGCATAGGATCTCTTTTCATAATTTTTTGCAACATTATAGACTTTTTCACTCCATATACTCCAGGTTTTTGTTGTTGTTGTTTGTTTCAGTGCAGACATTATTCAGTTTGTCTTTGCATATTGCACTGCTCTCATTGTTTGGCATTTTCCTTAAGTTCACTCATAATTTTTATACTGGATCTTTGTTCTGTCTTCACTATCCGCTATCTTCTCTCCTATTAATGTCATTTCTCCATCTTACCTCTGCATGCTGGGGCACTTACCTACTCATCCTTGACATTAAGCATTTGGTTTTCTGCAACGTTAATTCTTCCCTTTACCAGCAGACTTTCATCTGTCATCACATGCTTAGTTTGTGGTTGTTTAAAAAAATTAAATCCCACTCCCAGTGTTTATTTTTATAGCACTACTTCTCTGGATGACTTTTGCTTCTGTATCATTAGACTTTTAACTTCTTATAAACTAGGTATTTGTCCAATAACTGAGTGATTTGTTAAATTTGTATTAAATTTTATTTTCCCTGCAGAAACTCACTTTCTGGGCTCTATTCATTTAATTATAAACTACTGAAATGTTATTCTACTTCCATATGCTATACTACATAACATTCTTTTTTGTTTGCTTGCTCCTCTAAGAAGTCACCACTATCCAAATTTTCCCAGCTCCATATCCTTTTCATTTTGGGTGAGGAGACACCCAGGCTCATATGTCCATCTGAAGAGCAAAAGTACATACCTAACTTTTAGCTTCAATCCTCTGTCTTCCTAGCCATTACGGAGTATGGATGTGCTGATCTTCTACTCTCTCATTCTGTGTCACTTAGAGCAATTGGAATCTATGGAATAATCTAATTTGAAGTTTGTCTTCCTATCAGGGCTTTTCCTGATCTACCTCCATTTATGGCTCTTTGAGTCCATGAAATAATGGGCCACTCCCATCTTCATTTTATACCTTCCCATTTTGTGCTCTCTTTTCATTTTGCTTTTTAGTCCTAAAAGGTATACAAAAAGAGCTACTGGTGGTGAGAAAAAGTGGAGAATGGTACCTTGGTAAACTTCTAAGAAAATATCTATGTGGATGACAGACAGCTGCCCATTTTAGTGTCTGGGACAGAGCCTGGGGACACAGGGCTATGGGGCTGACATCAGTAGAACTGAAACAATTCTATCTTCCTGAAGACTCTATAGGAGTTCTATTGGAAAAAGCAAACTATGTGGTTCCTTGTTAATGAAACTGGAGCTGATTATACAGAGTGAAGGAAGCCAGAAAGAAAAACACCAATACAGTATACTAACACATATATATGGAATTTAGGAAGATGGCAATGATGACCCTGTATGCAAGACAAAAAAGAGACACAGATGTGTAGAGCAGACTTTTGGACTCAGAGGGAGAGGGAGAGGGTGGGATGATTTGGGAGAATGGCATTGAAACATGTATATTATCATGTAAGAAACGAATCGCCAGTCTATGTCCGATGCAGGATACAGGATGCTTGGGGCTGATGCATGGGGATGACCCAGAGAGATGTTATGGGGAGGGAGGTGGGAGGGGGGGTTCATGTTTGGGAACGCATGTACACCCGTGGTGGATTCATGTCGATGTATGGCAAAACCAATACAGTATTGTAAAGTAAAATAAAGTAAAAATAAAAATTAAAAAAAAAAGATTGTTTCAGTACTGCTTTTCTAAGAAAAAAAAAAGGAACCTAGGAACCATCAAAATGAGGATGACACAGGCAAGGAAATAAGATGACTCAAATTATATGGAGGTCACAGGGGAATGAGCGTAGTTTTCAGTCCTCTGGAATTCCTTTCAAGGATCTGAATTCATTCAAGCGATGATGAAACCCTCCACCCCAGGATGCCAATCTTTTCTGTATTTGCTTCCACCGTTCCAAATCTGTAGTTTCTGATGACCCTTTCTATGTCCCTGCCTCCACCTATTGCTCACATACTATGAGCTCCATCCCTGAACACCCCCATTCCTCAGCTCTGCCTTTCCAGATCCAACTATTCTATGGAGTTCCGACTGGATTATATTTCTTCCATGCAAAGACTCAATGGCTGCCATGAAAGGATGTGGGCAGAAGTCACTCTAAATTTCTGCCTCATTTGAATCACAGCAAATATGCTTTCTCTATTTTCTATATTGGGTTTCCAATCTCAAATACTTTTCTGTGGCTTAAAAATGTTGGAGATCTACTATTAATTTTGGTCAGATTCTTTATATATATTTATTTAATTTTTCTCAGCCACAAGGGTTGGCTTCTTTTCAAATTTTTTATTTTTAATTGGATGGTGATTATTTAACAATATTGTAATGGTTTCTGCCATATATCAAGATGAATAAAGCATAGGTATACATATATCCCCTCCCTCTGAGACCTTCCTTCCCTCCACCTTCCTCCCCTCCCCGTCTCCCAGGTTGTCACAGGCTTTGGGTTCCCTGTGCCATACAGCACTTGCTATCTACTTTACATATGGTGATGGATACGTTTCCATCTTAGTCTCTGCAATCATGCCACCCTCTCCTTCCACCACTGTGTCCAAAAGTCTGTTCTCTAGGTCGGCATCTCCATTGCTGCCCTGCAAATAATTTCTTCAGTACCAACTTTCTATATTCCAAATATATGTGTTAGAATATGATATTTGTCTTTCTCTAACTTACTTCATTTTGTACAGGCTCTAGGGTCATCCACCTCACTAGAACTGACTCAAATGCATTCCTTTTTAAAGCTGAATAATTTATTCCATGGTGTATATGAACCACAACTTCTTTATCAATTCATTGACTTCTGACTAAAAGGTAAATTCTTAGTAGCAGGGATTATTCATACCTTTGGTCTTTAAGTAATGCCTATAGTACCCAGAAAATGTTTTACACATTTTGAATACTCAATATACTCTTTATCAAGATATAATTAAGATATATGTGTCCCTCATGGGTAGAACTGTGCCCCAGCAATATTCATATGTTGAAATTTTAACTCTCAGCACCTTAGAATGTAACCTTACTTGGGAAAGGGTTGTTTCAGAGGTAATTCTTTGAGGTCATACTAAACTAAGATGGGGAGAAGGCAATGGCACCCCACTCCAGGACTCTCGCCTGGAAAATCCCATGGACAGGGGAGCCTGGTGGGCTGCAGTCCATGGGGTCACTAAGAGTCAGACACAGCTGAGCAACTTAACTTTCACTTTTCACTTTCATGCACTGGAGAAGGAAATGGCAACCCACTCCAGTGTTCTTGCCTGGAGAATCTCAGGGATGGGGGAGCCTGGTGGGCTGCCGTCTATGGGGTCGCACAGAGTCAGACACAACTGAAGCGACTTAGCAACAGCAGCAGCAAACTAAGATGAGCTCTAATCCCATATGACTGGTGTTTTTATAAAAAGGGGAAATTTAGGCACAGATATGCACATAGGGAGAAGGAATGCCACGTGAAAATGAAGGCAGAGATCAGCGTGATACAGAAGCCAAGAAGATAGGAGAGAAGCCTGAAGCAGACTCTTCCCACAGTCCCCAGAAGGAATCGATAGTGCCAACCCTTGATTTCAGGTTTCCAACCTGCAGAACTGCAAAGCAGTAAATTTCTGCTGCTTAGGCTACTCAGTTGTGATGCTTTGTTATGATAGCCATAGGAAACTAACACAGTCTCTAATGACAGAAACAGATGAAGGACAAAACAAATGTGATTCTCCACCTTCCTGTGAAACCCTGGATTTGACTATGAGGAAGCTGCACAAAGTTGTAGCTTCCACTCGGCAGAACCCAGGTCTTACTGTGAAGAAATCTAGCGCGTGGTAGGCCAGCACTGTAGAGCTAAGTCAGTGTTCGTTGTGATTTTGGAAAAGCCAGGATAATGAGAGGGCTCGAGGACTCAGCCCGTGTCATTTGGGTAGCACAGTCCAAAGAGCAGGATGCAGAGGTTTGACCTCTGTTGGGATTACCATGGAAACAATGGCCAGTGCAGAGGGGCTGGGATGCGTCTCCTTCTGCAAGACACAAACACGGCAGGCTTAAAGCCACATTGGCTGCAGGAAGCATTCAGCAAGGTTTGGTGCTGGTAAACCTAGAATGGATTGGCTGCACCATCCACACCGATATAACCATGCCTTGGAAATGGGTTTTTTCCTTGGTTTTCTCCTTAGGACATGTCCAGAGCCTCCAAGTATAAATTTAGAAGGGAATTGTTATTGCTCTGGGCCCTGAAGAAAAAATAAACAATTCCACAAAGGAAATATGTAAAGGCTTATTTGTCATGAAATCATAAGACTAGAAGAAAGCCTCAGAGAGACTAAGGCCTAGTCCTCTATCACTAAGCCTTTGCTCAAAGATAAGAAGCTACTTTATAAAGAAAGGTGAGAAGGCAATTTTCTATCTGTCTTCTCTGTTGTTTGCTACTTGGAATTGCAAGGGAGAAAGGAAAGATGTAAAGAGTGGGGAAACACATTGATCATACTAAAAACCCACATTCATATTTACTCTACGTGTTACAGAATGATTTTAGGACCAGTTATTTTATTTTGTCCTCTCAGCAACCCTATGAGGCTGAAATTATTCCCTTTCTTTTCCACCTTATGAAACATTTATTTTTTTTTTCTAAAAGTAAAATTGAGAACTGGCTCAAATTCATATATCTAATCAAATTACCAGCTGCAATTTCATATTCAGAA
The DNA here is from genome assembly GCF_014754425.2 of Oryx dammah. Lineage (NCBI taxonomy): Eukaryota > Metazoa > Chordata > Mammalia > Artiodactyla > Bovidae > Oryx > Oryx dammah. The sequence goes on from NW_024070196.1 coordinate 9,162,664, forward strand.
CTTCTAGCTACAAATATTATATTATTTCCACAGACACACTGGAGAGAAGCAGCAGTAGAGGCAGACAGGGTGTGAGGAAAAAGAGCAGAAGGGGACTTCCACAGTGGTCCAGCAGCTAAGAACCTAGCCTCATGGACAGAGCAGCCCGTTAGGCTACAGTTCATGAAGTTGCACAGAGTCAGACACAACTTAGCAACCAAACCACCACTGCAACGCAGGGGACACAGGTTCAATCCCTGGTCAGGGAAATAAGATCTCATAGGCTGCTACGCCCATGTGCTACAACGAGAGAGCTTGCATACCACAATGAAGACTCAGTGCAGCCAAGAAAAAGAGAGAGAGAGAAGAAAGATGGACATATGGAAAGGGGCTTCCTTTTCATGGGGGTAAGATTAAAGACCACAAGGGATGAGAAGGTTATTGTCTACCTTGTCTGAGTCTGGCCTGGCTTTGTCTGCACACAGGCCACCACACTGCACAGCTGAGTTTTCAACTCTTTTTATAGGTTGAGGCCATTTTTATCCAAGCTTCACCCCAGGCTTTATAATTATCACCCCTCTAGCATTTCCTCCCCGGCTTCACCTTGCAGCCCCTTGGCATCTCTGTGTTTTTTCTCCAAATCTTCCACATATTATCTGTATTTCCCCTCAGTTGTAGAAACCAAAGCTGGATGAAATCTTATGACTCAGGTTTTCCTTCCATCTACCACACTCTACTTCACAATGAAGGTGTCTGTCAAGAGATTAGAACGATTCACTCACCTTATGTCAGCTTTTAAACTACATTTAAGTAATGAGATGTATACCTTAGAGCCAGTATTTCATTTAGCTGGCGAATGTTTCAGTTCTTTCTCTATTTACTAATACCAACTGATAATTAGATGATGAAAGAGAAAAATAAATTATGTTGCTTCTAAACAACACTATACTTTCCTGGGTTGCCACTCATCTTTGGGATGTCATTTTCCATTTCAGACAACAGTGAACCTGGTAAAAGGTAAGCAAAACTTTCCATCAAGTGATGATGGGAAAAGGACAAAAGTGGCTGTCTACTTCTAGTGACTGTCATCTATTACTACTTGGAAACAAGAGTGAACATTAGTTGATAAATCACTATATATCACTCACCATGTGCTATGGATTTCCTGTTCTTAGTAGCCTTTAATCCCTTCAATCTTAGAAAGTAGATATTGTAACTTCCATTGCAGAAAAGAACATCAATCCAGGCCCATCTAACTGTAAAAGTTTGGCTATTATGTTATACCACCAGAATGCTTGCAATATTATTTACTGCCTAGCCTAGAGAGAGAAAAAGAGACAGACCACCAGAGAGGGAATATTGTAAGGAAAGTGGAAAAGTATGTTTTATATATTTTGAAAATAAATAATGCAACTTTACAAATGACAGTAGAAAAAAGTAGGAATGGAAACACTTTCCTTGGAGTGCTGGAGTGTGGATGGCAAAACCGAAACGGCTATTTAGAGTCTGATCATCTTCCCAGATAAACGCCTGCCTCATCCTATTTTTGCTGTCTGTCCGAACCCGGACAGCAGCGGTCGCATCTATGTCCCAGTTAATCAGAGAATAGTAGCGTCAGACTGGCTGTGTTAATTAACTCCAGTTGCTAAATGGTAGAGATATATATTCAGATTAGCCACTAGACAATCCAATTAATAGATAAGAGTAACAGACTGAATCTGCCATGGCTAATTTCATCACCACCTGTTGATTCTTTAGTACTTGGTCTGATCCACCGCATATGATCTGATCTAACCCACATGGTTGTTGAGATGCCTAGGACACTGTGTGTGATGTTTCAGCGACATTTATAGCCTTCAAATGCCACATCCTCAAAAAGAGCCAGATCTAAGCAAGCCTATCTGACTTTTTAATAGATACATTTTCTAATAATGGATTCTCTAATTGAGATAAATACATATTTTATCTTTACAAATATAAATGTAACAAAAATTGTGTTTAAAAGTGATTACTTTGTGCACCAGAGTTCCTTAAATTGTCATACTGATAATTAACAAGTAATAGCATTATTATTATCAAATAATAGTTTAGAGAGTTTTACTTGTTTTCACATGAAGCAGTCTAGGTTTGCCATTTTATTTTTCATTAAGACATAAACAGTCTCCATTACTAAAATTTTATCTGTTAGAGCTTCTGTACAAATAAAAAAAATCAAGAAACAATTAGAAAGTGACTGGTTGTGTGACTAATAAACCTGTATGATCTTATTGAATAGACCACTAGTCTTCATTCAGGGAATCTGGTTGATAACCGCTGCTGTAGCACAGATTTCCTGAGCTAACTGAACTGAGTCAGGCCATTTAGTTCAAACTCTCAAAGTAGAGGATCTGAAGACCAAACAAGTTCATTGTAGATCTCCTGATTCCTAGCTGTGTTTCACCTACACCTCCAGAGTCTAAGAATTTACAAACAAAAACATCAAAAAGCATAGATCACAATTAGATTATAGAAATATCTCATGTCTTGATTACACTGAATCAATCCTGAAGGTACAGCATGATTATTAAGACTGTATAGTTAGTATTAGCCTTTCCATTTTGAAATATAAATGCAAACCCACTTTGTAAAGATTTCTTGAGTATAACTGAGACCAATCATAACAAATGACTGGTTTTATTTTTGGTAGGCCATGGCAAAATGTATGGATTTTTATTCTAAAAACAATGAGACAAGGGATGAATTTTCTAAATTTAAACATTTTTTATTTTCTATTTTATTTCAAATCATTGAATTTTGTCCCATATACCTTCATTACATATTCCACTCACTTTGCAGGGGGTTGGGGGCTGATACAACATTTTAGCATTAATAACTAAACAAGATGGAGGTGGACAGAGAGCATAACATGTGAATCCACAGCTTGTATGTTTCTGTCAATTATTCATTCACTCACCGAATTATTCAACACATATTGGCCTCCTGGCTGTAGGCTTTAGGATACAGAAACGAACAAGACATGGCTGGTTCCAGACTCTACCATCCAGGATGAGATGAACATGTCAACTAGGATTACAGTGTAGAACAGGACGTGCTGTGAGCCAGGTAAGAACAAGGGACAGCAAGGACATGGGATGATGCAAATGCAAGCTGCGTAGCAAAGGACAGGCTACTAGGAGGAGATGGCTTAAAGGATCGAATTAAACATTTATAACTGGGGTGGGAGGAAGGGACAGTTCAGGAGATTGGGATCAACATGTACACACTGCTATATTTAAAATGGATAACCAACAAGAACCTACTATATAGCAAGAGGAACTCTGCCAGCCTGGATGGGAGGGGAGTTTGGAGGAGAATGAATACATGTATATGCATGGCTGAGTCCCTTTGCTGTCTACCTGAAACTATTACAACATTTTTAACTGGCTATGCTCCAATATAAAATAAAAAGCTGAAAAAAGGATAGGCTACCAGGAAGAGAAGGCTTAAAAGATTGAATTCAGTATTTATAATTATAAAAATAGATAATATTTGTTTTTTATAATATCTATTTATCTTGTTAATATTTACAATAATTTATTTACATGTATATTGTCAATAATACTTAGAATACATAATATTTTACTGGTGCCAGGTATTATTCTAAGGACTTTACATCTATTAACTTATTTAACCCTCACACCTCCTTGAAATACGTGCTATTATTATCTCCATTTTGATGTGAACCAAGGTTCAAGGTCATAGAATTAGAAAGTGGCAGAAGTAGAATTTGAATTCAAACAGACTCTGCTGCTGCTGCTGCTGCTAAGTCGCTTCAGTCGTGTCCAACTCTGTGCGACCCCATGGGCTGCAGCCCACCAGGCTCCTCCATCCGTGGGATTTTCCAGGCAAGAGTGCTGGAGTGGGGTGCCATTGCCTTCTCTGCAAACAGACTCTACTTTGTGACAAAGAAAAGGGAGTGGGAGCGAACAAAAAGTTAGGATGAGATAAGATCACAGATGTCAGCAAAAGCAAGTCATAGCAGCTTTGTGAGACATATGAACAGCTGTGAATCTGTCCGAAAGGCTGTAACTACGTGGGGCTCTTCAGTGGGTCAGAATATGACCTTCACACACACACCCTCACTTCCATCCCTCTGCTCGCATGCTACCAGAAAGGTCCTTTCTCCCTCCCTGCTTTTCCTTAACTGTTTCCCATCCTTTAAAACCTATCTCCTCTGTGATACTTCCAACCCATAAAACCACCATCCAACTCTTCCAGCATAAACTGCCCTTATCACATTATTGAGTAATTTTGGCTGATACTGTGCAGTAATTTTTCACAAGGATTTATGCAATAACCCCATAGATGTCACACACACTCTTAAGGGTTAGAAACCATGACCTTTTCCCTTTATGTACTCCCACAGCATCTAGTAAAGCTAGTAATCATCTAGAAGGTACTAAGAGAATAAAATTGATAAAGTGAAACATTTCGGGGGCAGTAGAATCTGCTGTTATTACTGTTCCTTAAAGCAGAAATTTCCCAACCTGTCTATCCAGTCTTTCTGAGTGCTTGTGGTAGAATCAAGAGATTTAAATCTCATCAATAGATAATTATAATTTACTTGGCAAATGCCCAAACTGCTGCCCAGATTAATGGGGAGGGGGAGATAAAATAATAAGGCATAACACAGATATTAGCTCTCCCTGATTTTCTAATATCTTAACTCATAACTAGTATTATTTTCAAGATAATCAATATATTTTAAGATTAGAAGGTCTCTTATGATGTAATCCTACACCTCCCAATTCATCAGTCTCCAGACTTACTGTTCAGACAGAATTTTTAAATTAGCCTTGACACTTGAGAGACTATTTTTAAAGATCTACCCCATAGGAAATTCCATACCCTTCCATAGTAATGCATCCCACTCAGCCAGTTCTGCCCTAGGTTTAATCTAAATCCCACACATTGCAGTTGGGGCTCATTTCCTCTTGTTTTGACCCCTGCTGTGTAAATGAAGAATAGTCAATTATGTTCAATTATGACTAAACCATTCTTTACAAAAAGAAAAAAGAACTATTAAATAACCCAGGCCTCTCTTGCTTATTTTAACTAATCATAGTTATTTTAACTTATACTCATAGACCTGATTCCCTAATTATTTTATCTTCACTACTGAATACTTTCCAAGTCCTCTGCATTCTTTAGTGAAGAATCTAGAGCTTAAAAATGGGACCTGGGGACTGTCTGGCTAGTAGCAGGCATAACTGGAAGATGACCTCACGGTTCCTAAGTTCTGCTCACCTCATAGTCCTGCCCTTGCCTCTCATTGAGATGACTCCACTCCTTACAGGGAGACTGTATAGCATCATTGCCTGATAATCATCCCTAAAATATCCATCAATCAGACTAAAGAAGATTACAGAGCAAGGTTCTCTTTTTAGCTACTTGACACTCTAGTTGAAATTCTCTGTGAATGCATTGTTATTTGTTCACATTAGCAAGAAATCTACATTCATATTGCTAACCTTATCCTCTAAGATGTACACTATTATCACCAGTAAATTGAATGAGTATGTTTCTTTTTTTCTTTTCTAGATCACTGACCGTTTTGTCCCAGTCGTGCCAACCCCTCTCCTAAGGTGGCGTGTATTTTCACAACCATGTGCTGAGTTTGGTTCTCAGTCCAGTGAACTTCCCTAGTATGGCTGTAATTGTATTCCCTAATAAAATGATGAGGCTTTCCTATTGAATATAATATTAAATAGGTTAAAGTCAAAATAGACAGCATCAAGTCTTTCAAACCCTAAATTCATAATGAATGAGTCTAACAAGGTTCTTTTCATCATGAGTATTCAGTTACTTGTCCAAGTTTGAAAAAAAAAAGAGAAAAGCTTTAATTCTGGTCACCTACTATGAACTTTAAAAATTGTATTAGTCTGCTAGGGCTGTCCTAACAAAGTACCACAGACTAGATGGCTTAAACAAATTTGTTTTATCATAGTTCTGGAGGCTAGAAATCCAAGATCAAGGCAAGGCTGGTATCTATTGAGGCCTGTCTGCTTGGATTCTATATGGCCATCTTCTCCTTGCGTCTTCACATGATTGCCCATCTATGCATATTTGTGTCCTAATCTCTTTTTATAAGGACACAAATTGTGTTGAATTAGGACCCACACCAGTGACCTCATTTAATTGTAATCACCTTGATAAAATCCTGTCTTCAAATACAGTTACATTCTGAGATACTGGGAATTAGGATTTCAACATATGAATTTTGAGAGGGACACAGTTCAGCTCATAAAAATACATATTTATCCATTACTATCTTCTTCCTCCACTATGTATAATACCACTGATAATTTGCCAGAAATGCATTTTTGCCTTGCTTTATTTTTTCCCCAAATCACTTCCTAAAACCAATCTCAGATGTTTTGTTATCCTAAAAACTTCACCAATCCCCTATATTTCTTTTTAAAATTCTCTTTTATTTTCCTTTTTGAATGATATCAAAGCAATTCATCAATTCAGTCAAACTGGACAACTGACTGAGAAAAAAAATTCAAACCACATGTTTAGTGCAGTTTGGTCTCTATTGCCAAGATCACTTAAGCCAGTAAGCCTTAAATCTAGCCTTGATAATATTCTGCTTTATTTTCATTTCAAATATAGTTCTGTATACAGAAACCTCTCTCTTTTTTCACCATACCTTATGTTTAAGTATGCTTTGCTCTTTTGGATGGTTTGTTTCCTTAAGTTCTTTTAGCAGACAGATTTTTTTTTTTTAACTATCTACTTAAGATTACTAAAACCTGATTTCTAAAACATGTTAACTTTACTTAACTGACATAAAAGAATCTATGTAGTAGCAACAATCACCAAAGACATGAGTAATTGGATTAAAAGATAGTCAAGATTCCCCAGCCTCAGATCCAAGGGGAGCTCCTGGGTTAAAATGTTCAGACATGTTTCTCCAACACTGTCTTAGATCGTCTTCTGCTTTTGACCAGGTCCCCTCATGAATCATTAATCCCTTCGATGCCTCCTCTGTGCGGATTATTTCTAGTCCTAGCCTACATATCCAGGTTCTCAGCCTTACTTCAGGCACCTCTACCTAAATATCCCTCCACAAAATGAATGACTCCTTCAAATCTGCTCCTTCTCCAGGTATCTCAATTCCTCTTGACCCCCACACTCCTAGTTAGCCAGGCTGGAAACTTTATAAACAAACATACAGTTTTTCTCTTCCATCACTAAAATTTCCACTTTGTCTTCATGACCTCTGACTTAAACTGTTCATTGATAATCATGTAAAAAGGACCTTAATTTACTGAATTTCTCTCCCACCACCCTTTCAATCTCAGCCCCTGTACTGCTAGACTGCTATTTCCAATAACAAACTGTGTAGAGAAGAGAAGGCAGATAAGGAGAGAGGCACTTTCATAGAGATAAAGAAGACAGATGTTAAAGGAAAAGTTGTTTTCCTTAACAACTCTCAATTCAAATTTATATGTCTGATGCTTTCCAAAGCTGAACAAAGTTCAAATTCTTACGCTAGGAAAGGTATTCAATGCCTTCCACATTCTGGTGCTAATTTCCCAACAATTTTCCCTTGATACTCTAAAAACATGGACATTTCATTATTCCTTCCATAAATCCTGTACCTTCATAGCAGCACAACTGTCATACACGTTTTTTCAAATGTTTCCTCTCCTCTAGTTTCTACTCATCATTCATATTGAAGTTATTGTGTGAAGCTTTCTCTACTATTTTCAGATATAAGGGACTCATATCCAAACCATCCTCTAGCCTGTGCGTGTGGCATATGCTTGGTTGTGTCTGACGCTCTTTAACCCATGGTCTGCAGCCTGCCAGGCTCCTCTGTCCATGGGATTCTCCAGGCAAGAAGACTGGAAGGGTTGCCATTTCCTCCTCCAGGGGACCGTCCCAATCCAGGGATCAGACCCGTATCTCTTGCGTCTCCTGCACTGCAGGCAGATTCTTCACCACCAGAGCCACCTTGGAAGCCCTGCTGCCGCTGCTGCTGCTGAGTCGCTTCCGTCGTGTCCAACTCTGTGCGACCCCATAGACAGCAGCCCACCAGGCTCCCCCGTCCCTGGGATTCTCCAGGCAAGAACACTGGAGTGGGGTGCCATTTCCTTCTCCAATTCATGAAATTGAAAAGTGAAAGTGAAGTCGCTCAGTCGTGTCCAAATCTTAGCGATCCCATTGACTGTAGCCCACCAGGCTCCTCCATCCACGGGATTTTCCAGGCAAGAGTACTGGAGTGGGTTCCCATCGCCTTCTCTGTGGGAAGCCCTAGGAGTCTCCAAATTACTATACACAAACCCAAGGGAAGAGCAAACCATCTATTGGAGTATTGAAAGAAAATATTTGAACATGTGACTGGTGATAGAAGCAAGGTCCGATGCTGTAAAGAGCAATATTGCACAGGAACCTGGAATGTCAGGTCCATGAATCAAGGCAAATTAGAAGTGGTCAAATAAGAGATGGCAAGAGTGAATGTCAACATTCTAGGAATCAGTGAACTAAAATGGACTGGAATGGGTGAATTTAACTCAGATCACCATTATATCTACTACTGCGGACAGGAATCCCTTAGAAGAAATGGAGTAGCCATCATGGTCAACAAAAGATTCTGAAATGCAGCGCTTGGATGCAATCTCAAAAACGACAGAATGATCTTTGTTCATTTCCAAGGCAAGCCATTCAGTAGCACAGTAATCCAAGTCTATGCCCCAAGCAGTAACACTGAAGAAGCTGATGTTGAATGGTTCTATGAAGACCTACAAGACCTTTTAGAACTAACATCCCAAAAAGATGTCCTTTTCATTATAGGGGACTGGAATGCAAAAGTAGGAAGTCAAGAAACACCTGGAATAACAGGCAAATTTGGCCCTGGAGTATGGAATGAAGCAGGGCAAAGACTAATAGAGTTTTGCCAAGAAAATGCACTGGTCATAGCAAACATTCTCTTCCAACAACATAAGAGAAGACTCTACACATGGACATCACCAGATGGTCAACACCGAAATCAGATTGATTATATTCTTTGCAGCCAAAGATGAAGAAGCTCTATACAGTCAACAAAAACAAGACCAGGAGCTGACTGTGGCTCAGATTATGAACTCCTTATTTCCAAATTCAGAGTTAAATTCAAGAAAGTAGGGAAAACCACTAGACCATTCAGGTATGACCTAAATCAAATCCCTTATGATTATACAGTGGAAGTGAGAAATAGATTTAAGGGCCTAGATCTGATAGATAGAGTGCCTGATGAACTATGGATGGAGGTTTGTGACATTGTACAGGAGACAGGGATCAAGACCATCCCCATGGAAAAGAAGTTCCAGATGTTCAAAGAACTTCCAGATGTTCAAGCTATTTTACAAAAGGCAGAGGAACCAGAGATCAAATTGCCAACATCCACTGGATCTTCGAAAGAGCAAGAGAATTTCAGAAAAACATCTATTTCTGCTTTATTGACTATGCCAAAGCCTTTGACTGTGTGGAAAATTCTGAAAGAGATGGGAATACCAAACCACCTAACCTGCCTCTTAAGAAACCTATAGGCAGGTCAGGAAGCAACAGTTAGAACTGGACATGGAACAACAGACTGGTTCCAAATAGGAAAAGGAGTACATCAAGGCTGTATATTGTCACCCTGCTTATTTAACTTATATGCAGAGTACATCATGAGAAATGCTGAGCTGGAAGAAGCACAAGCTCAAATCAAGATTGCCAGGAGAAATATCAATAACCTCAAATATGCAGATGACACCACCCTTATGGCAGAAAGTGAAGAGGAACTCAAAAGTCTCTTGATGAAAGTGAAAGAGGAGAGTGAAAAAGTTGGCTTAAAGCTCAACATTCAAAAAACGAAGATATGGCATCTGGTCCCATCATTTCATGGGAAATAGATGGGGAAACAGTGGAAACAAGTCAGATTTTATTTTTGAGGGGCTCCAAAATCACTGCAGATGGTGACTGCAGCCATGAAATTAAAAGACGCTTACTCCTTGGAAGAAAAGTTATGACCAACCTAGATAGCATATTCAAAAGCAGAGACATTACTTTGCCAACAAAGATCCGTCTAGTCAAGGCTATGGTTTTTCCTGTGGTCATGTATGGATGTGAGAGTTGGACTGTGAAGAAAGCTGAGCGCCAAAGAATTGATGCTTTTGAACTGTGGTGTTGGAGAAGAATCTTGAGAGTCCATTGGAATACAAGGAGATCCAACCAGTCCATTCTAAAAGAGATCAGCCTGGGATTTCTTTGGAAGGAATGGTGCTAAAGCTGAAACTCCAGTACTTTGGCCACCTCATGCCAAGAATTGACTCATTGGAAAAGACTCTGATGCTGGGATGGATTGGGGGCGGGAGGAGAAGGGGACGACAGAGGATGAGATGGCTGGATGGCATCACTGACTCAATGGACGTGAGTCTGAGTGAACTCCAGGAGTTGGTGATGGACAGGGAGGTCTGGCGTGATGTGGTTCATGGGGTCACAAAGAGTCGGAAACGACTGAGCAACTGAAATGAACTGAACTGAACTGATTATAGTTAATTTTAAAAATAAGAAAGAAGTTAAAGGCTACTATTATTTAATAAACATATTGACACTGGGACCCTCACGAGGCAATGCATTAGATATGGATGCTATGGAAAGTAGCCTTCAAAAGTCTGGAGTTCCATAATGACGATGCATTTGTTGAGATGTACATCCATCATTCATTTTCAGCATATTATGACATGTGGAAGTTTATGCAGGTTCTTGGATTGTCTTATCTACTCTTACAAAATGCTTTCTACAAGTCCCTGAAAATTGAAAAATAATATTATAATGTAAGTACCAGCAAACAAGAATTAAATGACAGACATAACATTCTCTGTCTCCCAATAGGAGCTTCACATTAATCATACTAGATGCAAAAACAATGGCTGTTAAATCAGATCTGACCTATAAATCACATCCCTACTGCCAAAAAAATGTTTTAGTTATATATTTAAGAAAGTAAGAAGAATCTCCATTGTTCAGCAAAATTAAAATCATTTCCAAATATACTACCTATTTCCTCATTACATGTTTAAAATTTCTCATTGTATATATGATTATAATATATGTAATATATTAGTACAGAATACATGCCTGTAACTTACATACAAATGTCATGTATTTCTGGCATGCCAAAACTTTTATTAATAGGTTGCACAAACAAAAAGTGTGGGGATCAATCTTCTGAACTGACATAACTATTCATACCTTTTTAGTGGAATTCATTATTTTCTTACTTTTACTCTAGGCTTCCCAGATGGTGCAGTGGTAAAGAATCTGCCTGCCAATTCAGGAGACACAGGTTTGATCCCTGGGTGGGGAAGATTCCCTAGAGGAGGAAATGGCAACCTACTCCAGTATTCTTGCCTGGAGAATACCATGGACAGAGGCGTCTAGAGGGCTAGAGTCCACAGGGTCACAAAGAGTCAGACATGATTGAAGGACTGAGCACTGCTTTTACTCTAGCCACTTATAAACAGGCTTTTTGCCCCCCCATGTCTTCTAAATTATAATCTCTTGGGTAAGAGGCATCTTATTTTATTCACATGTAATTGTCCACTGTGTTTAACACATTTATTGAGTACATTAGTGATTGATTATTTGATAAATGTTTAGTGGGAAGATGAATGTTTTGTTTCAAGTGCTATTTAAGGGACTTCCCTGATAATTCAATGGTTAAGACTTTGCCTTCCAATGTATGGGATGCAAGTTCAATCCCTGGTCAGGAAACTAAGATCCCACATACCACATGGCCAAAAAAAAAAAAAGCAGAAGCAATATTGTAACAAATTCAATAAAGACTTTAAAAATAGCCCACAACAACAACAAAAACTCTAAATAAGAAAAAATAAATTAAATAAAGCGCTATTTAAATGTCCCTGTTTGGATGACCAAGAAAGAATAGTTCAGATAGCCCTTCCTGGGCAAGAGGGGTCAAGGGCATCTTGGGTGGAGTTCCAAGAACCAACATAGTACCCCAGATTTCCCTGAGAAGAATGTCACATCTCAGCAAGTAGAAAGAAGGCAGAGTCAAAATCAGTAGTGGCAATGGTTTTTCTTTTTGAAGAGAACCAGGGTTCCTGACACATTTTCCATTGCCCGAAAGAAAACTGCCTGTCTGTGATCATCAACAGAAGTGTTCTTCTGACATGTATTCTGTAAACATGCCATCTCTGCTACATACACTAGAACCCAGGGCCTGCTTTGTTATCTAAAATGAACGGACTCACCAGGAAATGCATCTTTACTGCCCTTTTTAGATGAGTATCACAGCTCCATTTACAGAATAAATGTACATCACAGTAGCCACATTAAAAATATCACACAGGACAACCACCAACGATAAAACATTTTAATCATGAAAGTCCTTCACAAGGCAAGTACTGTAATTACCAAAGTTTTAGCATCGCCTGCATTTAAGGAGACATGCCAGGCAATAATAGAAGATAAAGCCCTATGGCAGCATTAAACCTGAAAAGAAAGAATAGAAACGAGACTGGAGGCAAGGAGGTTGTTGGGAAAAGAAGTGTCTGAATCTGATAAGAAAACTGTAGCACATACTGCATTCAGAACAAGGAATGAGGTAAGAGGAGGAACTGCTGTGGGGAAGGAAAATCCGGAAGCATCCACAGAGATAGAGAAAGAGGAAGGGAATGAACCTTCCACCCCCACGCACACCCCCTGTGTCGTGTAAGTGCTGGGTTTGGGTAGAGATGTTTTACTGTATTTGAGGACACTGTGGAGTTTCAAACACCTTCGTCATTTTGTTTCTGACAATTCTTAGCTAAACATAGAGCTCATGAAATCCAGATATCTCAAAGACTAAAGCCAGCTTTAGCTGTGAAGTTGTCTCCAATTGCTCAGCCAGAAGGTGACCAGGAGAACACAGGTGTCAAGTTAGCCAACAGGGAGGCTCTGCCCACACACCCACTCTTCAGCGTCACAGCCCAAGCTAGGAGAGGGTAAGACAGACTCCAAAATTATAAAGTTTCATGGAGTCCTGGGAAGGGAAATAATGCCCCTCACATGTGCCAGCCCAGCTGAAGTGTGGCAACTCTGCGAAGTGTTATGGATTGGCCAGTTACTCAGGTGAAAGGCAAAAGGGAAATGTGAGGCTTATCAGAGACTCTTAGAGTTGAGACTGTAAGTTTGCTTCTACTTCCTTGAAGGTCAGTTAGAAACCTGACTGGTCTATTCCCAGGCAGTTCAGAGCTCCCTGTGTGCCTTCAAACCAATGTAAAACTAGAGACCTTCCTATGGAGAGTGCTCATACAGCGGGGGAGGTCATGAAGCCCCACATTAGTCACAAAAGAAAGGTGTTAAAATGTAGTAAAATAACAGATTGGAGGAACACGTTGAAAAAAGATTTCTTAGAGTCACATGTATACCTACCATGCCACAGTAACTCCATTTTTATATATCCAGGAAAATGAAAACATATGTCCATACAAAGACTTGTACAAGAATGTTCATAGCAGCTTTATTCATAAGAGTGAAAAACTTCCCAAATGTCCATCAACAGGAGAATGGATAAACAAATTGTGGAGTCTATAATGAGACACTTCTCAGCAAACAAACAAACAAGCAAAACAAAACAAAAACTATTGATATGCACAGCACATGTGACTCTTCCAGACATTATGCTGAGCAAAAGAATCCCAACACTGAAGAATACACACTGTGTTATTCCATTATAAATGTAAAGTTGTAGAACAGGCAAAATATACATATTATGAAAAAAAAAATCAGAACTATGGTGGCTCTGCAGAAGAGAGAGAAGAATTGACTGTGAGCAGGAAATTGTTGAGATGATGGAAATGTTCAATATCTCTACTAAGGGTGTGGATTATACTAGGTGTGCATTTATAAAAACTTACTGAATTGTTTACTTAATATTATTTTAATATATATAAATTTTACCTTCATAAACAGTAAACAGAAGTTGAAGCCTAGTTAGTGGGTTTCTTTTCTTCCCCTCCACAGTGCTGTGCTCAGTCACTCAGTCATGTCTGACTCTTTGCAGCCCCATGGACTGTAGCCCACCAGGCTCGTCTGTTCATGGGATTATCCCAGCAAGATACTGGAGTGGGTTGCCATGCCCTCCTTCAAGGGATCTTCCCAAGCCAGGGATCAAACTCACATCTCCTGCATGGCAGGCAGATTCCTTACCACCAGTACCACATGGGAAGTCCCCTTCACAGTGGAATGGATTACCAATTCTTAAACTAATTTCTATGTATTCTGATCTTGAGCAAGTAAGTAAATGTATTAAAGATAATGAGATCCTGTATAGTTATAGAAGAGCTACAAATTCAGAAAAGAAAGGATCAGAATGCACACGGTTCTGTTAGACTGCAGTTAAAAGTACCACTGGGAAGTCATAGTGTTTAATAGATGAATGGACATAAACAGAGACAGACAGACAGACAGATAGTTTCCCAGCTCTGTTCATGTGAGAAGACCTAGAAGCAATGACATCCATAACAATGAGCACATGTAGTATTTATATTGACTTCTAATTAATAGTGGCTTTTCCAAAAAAAAAAAAAAAAAACGTAGAGACAATCCTGGAACATCTAGTTATACAGAAATTCAGAAAGTAGTCAAGAATGTTGGAAATAGATCAAAAGGACATTAAATCCTAATTTCTGTTTCCACTTCGACCAAATGCAAGCTAAATAACCTACAGTCTTAGTCTTTTGTAAATTCGTCAGAGAGTTGAGGATAAAAAGCAAAAATGAACTAAAATCTAGAAAGCTGGAAAGTGGCAAGCCCTTCATAAGAGATGCCTCCACCATCTTTTGTAGGGAAGTGGGACTGGGAGGAAGCCACTGTTATTGGGTTAAAGGAGAAACAAAATGAACTTTGTAAGAATTTTAAAGACTACAAGAGAGTTGCTGTGATGTTCAGAATTCTGAGGAGCTCTGTCTACACCAACTCATCAGAGCTTTCTCATAAGCCCTCACTAAGTGTTCCTGCATGATCATGAGCAGGACAAGAGGGCTGAGACAGAAGCCCTAGAACACAGGAGTTTGCTAAATGCTGAGAGGAGGACAAAAGAAATGAAAGAGACTGTTCAAGGCACTGTAGGTCCTTACTCCAGCCTTCTCAGAGGCTGCCCACAGATGCAGGAAAAATAAGAGAGCCAGGAGAGACCCCTTTGAGAAGGAGGTGCCCACAGCCTGAGAGCCTTTCACAGACAAACCTGCTAATTCCCTTTCTGGCACTCTGAACGTTCAACTGAATAGTCTTCTCAGCAATCCAAAGATAAGGGCAAGGCAGGAGATCAGAAAAAGATCTCTTGAACCACAAAAAGCTGGAAGGCAGGAGTGAATAGCAAAAGGGACTCCATAGCAACATGAAACACTGGATGCCAGTTTATAAAGCAAAACGAGATGCCAATTAATTCAAAAAGCGAAAGGTAAAGTCCTAACTCACCTGTGAATCATCAATCTAATGGTGAACTAAATTTAATTAAAACAACAATAAATTCCAGTCCTAGCTCAACTATGACCTAGATGAACTCCTGACAGAAAAAAAGGGTATTCCCTTTCCTGGGCAAATACATTATTTACTTCAGTCTCTACTGTTTTTTGTTTGTTTGTTTGTTTTCTAGTACACACAATGTCCCACATACAATCAAAAATTACAAAATGCATGAAGAAAAATTTTAAAGAAATAGCACATTAAGAGATGGCCCAAAAGTTAAAATGCTATGACAGGGAATTTACAGTAGCTTTGATAAAAGGATACATTGGAAGAGGTACATAACTTATATAAACATACGGTAATTTGGGCATAGCAGTAGAAACTCTTACAAAGGAAGAGTCGATGAAATTGCTAGAAATAAAATACAAATCTTAGATTAAAAAGTATATAACCATCTTATCAACAGACTGCAAACAGTGAAAAGAATAACACGTTAACGTTGACAACAGGTCAATTGAAATCATCTAAATTTTACATAAAAAAGTAAAAAAAAATAGAGTAGGAATATCAAACAGTCTAAAGCATATATAATTAGAATTCCATAATATGAATTAAAATTGCATTAAACTTCCCTTTATAAAAGGGAAAAGTCATAAGTATCATGTGCCTCTGGACATGATACACTGAGAAAGACAGCATACAACTTCAGCGGTATAACTGCCCCTCAAAGTACATAGTGAAAGTGAAGTCGCTCAGTCGTGTCCGACTCTTTGCGACCCGTGGCCTGTAGCCCACCAAGCTCCTCCTTCCATGGGATTCTCCAGGCAAGAATACTGGAGTAGGGTGCCATTTCCTTCTCCTGAATCTAATTATAAGTACACATTAGACAAACTGAATTTGAAGGACATTCTACAACATAATTGACCTGCACTCTTCAAACATAGTAAGATGAAGACACACAAAGGAAGGATGAGGAGCCATTCCATATTTAAAGAGACATCACAGCTCAAGGCTATTAGTGATTCTGGACTGGATTCTGGATGAAGAAAAAGATCCATAAAGGACATTATTAGCATAATTAATTAAAATTCAGTGTGCACTAGATTAAAACAATGCTAAATTTTCTAGTTCTGATAATTGGATTATGATTATATTGGAGAACGCCTGTTTCTTACAAATTATGCAGTAAACTACGAATAACAGATTATAATGTTTTAAACTCTAAAATGGTATTCTGTCTATAAATACATACAATATACATATACCTATACCTATACACACAAAGAGAATAATAAAGCAAATGAACAAAAATGTAAAGAGTTAGTGAATCTGGAAAAAGTTATGACTGGAGTTTCTTATGCAATTGACGTAGCTTTTTCATAAATCTAAAATCATATCAAAATACAAAGCTACCCCCAAACAGCATCACTGAAAACATAAAAAGACACTGCCAGAGAATACCGTTGTTGATGTTCAGTCGCTCAGTCATGTCCCACTCTTTGCAGCCCCATGGACTACAGCACACCAGGTTTCCCTGTCATTCACCATCCCCTGGAGCTTGCTCAAACTCATGTCCATCGAGTCGGTAATGCCAGAGAATACCAGACTGCTTAAAAAGTGGTTCTATAACCACTGTATAGCAGGCAGGGAGATGCTGTGGTCAAGCAAGCAATCTAGCATTTCAGTTCAGTTTAGTACAGTCACTCAGTCCTGTCTAACTCTTTGTAATCCCATTGCCTGCAGCAGACCAGGCCTCCCAGTTCATCACCAACTCCTGGAGCTTGCTCAAACTCACATCCATCAAGTCAGTGATGCCATCAAACCATCTAATTCTTTGTCATCCCCTTCTCCTCCTGCCTTCAGGGTCTTTTCCAATGAGTCAATTCTTTGCATCAGGTGGCCAAAGTACTGGAGCTTCAGCTTCAGCATCAGTCCTTCCAATGAATATTCAGGACTGATCTCCTTTAGGGTGACTGGTTTGATCTCCTTGCAGTCCAAGGGACTCTTGAGAGTCTTTTCCAACACCACAGTTCAAATGCATCACTTCTTCAGCACTCAGCTTTCTTTATAGTCCAACTCTCACATCCATACATGACTACTAGAAAAACAGTAGCCTTGACTAGATGGACCTTTGTCGGTAAAGTAATGTCTCTTCTTTTTAATATGCTGTCTAGTATTCTTGCCTGGAGAATCTCATGGGCAGAGAAGCCTGTCAGGCTACAGTCCATGTGGTCACAAGAGTCAGACACGACTTAGTGACTAAACCACCACCACCAAGCTTGTCATTGCTTTTAATCCAAGGATCAAGTGTCTTTTAATTTCACGGCTGCAGTCATCATCTTCAGCGATTTTGGAGTCCCCCAAAATAAAGTCTCTCACTGTTTCCATTGTTTCCCCATCTATTTGCATGAAGTGATGGGACCAAAGTCCATGATCTTAGTTTTTTTGAATATTGAGCTTTAAGCCAGCTTTTTCACTCTCCTCTTTCACCTTCTTCAAGAGGCTGTTTAGTTCCTCTTCACTTTCTGCCATAAGGGTGGTGTCATCTGCATATCTGAGGTTATTGATATTTCTCCCAGCAATCTTGATTCCAGCTTGTGCTTCATTCAGTCCGGCATTTCACATGATGTACTCTTCATATAAGTAAAATAAGCAGGGTGACAATATACAGCCTTGACATACTCCTTTCCCTACTTGGAATCAGTCCATTGTTCCATGTCTGGTTCTAACTGTTGCTTCTTGCCCTGCACACAGATTTCTCAGGAGGCAGGCAAAGTGGTCTGGTATCCCCATCTCTTTCAGAATTTTCAGTTTGTTGTAATCCACACAAAGGCTTTAGCCTAGTCAATGAAGCCGAAGTAGATGTTTTGCTGGAACTCTCTTGATTTTTCTGTAATCGAGTGGATGTTGGCAATTTGAGCTCTGATTCCTCTGCCTTTTCTAAGTCCAGCTTGAATATCTGGAAGTTCTTGGTTCATGTACCACTGAAGCATGGCTCAGAGAATTTTGAGCATTACTTTGCTAGCGAGTGAGATGAGTGCAATTGTGGGGTAATTTGAACATTCTTTGGCATTGCTTTTCTTTGTGACTGGAATGAAACCTGACTTTTTCCAGTCCTGTGGCCACTGCGGAACATTTCACTGGTGATCAGTTCTGTGTCACCTGTGTCAATTCTGTGTAGATTCTGAAATGATATAAGGTTAAAACCTAGGGGCTTCAAAACAGAAAGAAAACTTAGCACTGCTCTAGCCTACCCTCCTTTTTTCTATAGAGAAGGAAACTGAAGTTAGCAGTGGAGCCCAAGCTTGGAAATGGCACCCCACTCCAGTACTCTTGCCTGGAAAATGCCATGGACGGAGGAGCCTGGTAGGCTACAGTCCATGCGGTTGCAAAGACTCAGACAAGACTGAGCGATTTCACTTCACTTCCACTAAGCCTTCTAAGCCTCAGTCTTCACTTCTCATGCATTCATTCTTCATTTATCCATCGTGTTTCCTTCCCAGGCATGTTAGGGCTCCCTCAGCAGGCTTGCCATGGCTTCCTTCTCTGTAAGCCACCCTGAAGTTCTAATTGCTAACCTGAACAATCACCAAAGTTTTCCATGGTGGAGGTATGTGTCTGCATCATGCCATGGCTCTCCTTGCAGAGGGAGGTCCTGGAGTTCCAAGGAATATAAGGACTTTTCAGACTCCTGGGGGCACCATAACTCTTTACCACTGTTTCCCTCTTGCAGGTCACCTCCTCTGAGTGCAGATTCATCTTAATTACTTTCCCTCCTATTTTTATTGACCAGCTGTGGAGATTTATTGAACAATCAATGTGTACTTATCATTCCCCTATCACATTGATAATATGACTTATTACTGCCCATTTAGTTACTGCCCATTTAGTTATTCCTTTGTTAAGCACTCTTGAACTAAATAAGGGTGTGGTATACACATGGGGAGGGGTAGGAAAAGTTGGCCCTTCCTTTATCAAGAAAGGCACTTAGTAATATGTAACTATGTGACTTCTGGTGGACCACAATGCTAATGAGGAAAATTTTTGGATTCCAAATATGTAGCTAGGCCAATTATTCTCTGTGGCCACAGACCCAAACCTCACAGCCATATCACAATGTGAATCAACAGAATTTCCTCCTTTACTGCAAAAATATTTTATAGAAATGATCCTACTAGAGGCCTGGTCACTTCTTCCCAGTTGAAGACCAGTTCGGCTATAGCTGTAATGATTCTTTTGGCCCTAAATCCCACTAGCAGCGGTGTCTTCTTAGTGCATTGTATATAATAGATATTAATAGCTGTCTCTTGAAAAGTGATTCATTAATAGTCATATCTTTGCAGTCACTCAGACACAACATGCTGTTCCCACTGAGTGCTGCTTTCTGGCGTAGGACCACTATCATTTGAGCTTGTGAAAAAGAAGTACCTTGATGGAATTAAGTGAGCTGATATTCAAAGAAAAAAGCCGTTTAGGAAGCAATAAACAAGAAATAACTAGGTGATACAGAGATACTGAGCTGGATATTTCCAACCACCAGCTGGCACAAAGTGTAGCTGACCACTGACTTTTATATCCTTTAAAGTTTTCAGCACTATTTTCCACATAATCCCTATGAGACATATTCTTAATAATATTTGTTAACTCAATGACCTCTTCCATGTATGTATAGGAGTGAAAGTGCTCAGCTTTCATTATAACTAAAAGAGGAAACCACTCTTTTTTTAACCTTAATTCAGCACACTCTTCACACCTCTAGCCCACATACACACACACACACAATAAGGGGATGTGTAACCATCAAGGACTTTCATATCAGACAAACTTGATTTCAAATCTAGTTCTGTCCTTATTACATTTGTGATCTTGAGAGAGTTACCTAATCTCTCTAAGGTCCAGCTTCCTATTCTATAAACAAGATTAAATGAGATATTAAATTTTCTTGCAAAAATTATATGTTATTCTACTTCTCTTCCTAGTATTCTCCTTTTGGTAACTATTTATATTTATATAAATTATTCCCTCAAAATGTTATTATGATTTTATAGGGGTCAAATATAAAATATGTTATACACCTTCCAGAAGTTAGTTTTCCCTTAAGCATATGACTATATGGATACACTTCTCATGAGTAATATTGTGCCACTATCCTCAAACAACCTCACCCCAACTTTCAACCATGGCTGTCCTCAGAGAAGCTACAGACACATGGGAGAAATATTCTACTTAAGGTTTTCCACAGTCAGGCACTCATACCCCTTAGATCACTTGGTGCGTATCCCAGCAACCAAGGGACAAGTTACCACCAGGGGCTGATACTCTGCATTTACTGTGTTGGAACCAGAAATCCACCCTTGTCCATGGGATGTCCTCGGGGCTTCATAGTGCTGCTTTGGAGGCTCCTTCCTCTTCCAGAGAACCATAAAGAGATGAGGAGAGAAAGCAGCTTCCCTGACTGCCCCTGCTCCCGGTATGGTCCATCCCTCAGAGCAGTTAAGGCAAAGTATCTGGAGCCAGATGCCTAGATTCAAATCCTGCACATTACTTCATTGGTGAGTTTGGAGAAAACTGTTGAAACTCTCTGGGCCTTAGTTTTTTCATCTGTAAAATGGGGGTATTTATAGGACCTATTTCAAGGTGTACTGTAAGGATTACATGAACTATTAATATATTTAAAGCACCTAGTCCACAGCTGGCACACTGGAAACTGTCACTGCAACATTTGGTAGACTTGGTGAAGGTCCTGAGAAAGACCAGGCTCTACCTGAAGAAACTTAAAATCCTAGTCCATTACTGACTCACAGACAGGCTGGTCATTTCTTTGCTCAAGATAATGTGGGTGTTAATAAGTCTGTAAGTTCCATGTCCATACCAGAAAGCATTGCTATGCCTGCCTAACTTCTTGTTTTTTATTAATATGGTAAGTTCCCTACATACAACATGTTCCATCCCAAGATTGTGTTCATAAGTCCAATTTGATGCATTGGAGAAGAAAATGGCAACCCACTCCAGTGTTCTTGCCTGGAGAATCCCAGGGATGGCGGAGCCTGGTGGGCTGCCATCTATGGGGTCACACAGAGTCGGACACGACTGAAGCGACTTAGCAGCAGCAGCAGCAGCCAACAAAATTAGCCTTTGTAACCAACCAACACAATTGGCTATACAGTATGGAACTGTAATAGATTTATACTACTTTTTGCATAAATAATACATAACAATCATACAAACAAAAAGCAAACACTTTTTAATTTTATAATTAAAATTATACAGTACCTTGAAAAGTACAGTAGTACAGTACAACAGCTGGCATACAGGGGTTGGCATTGAGTGAACAGGCAAGAAGAGTTACTAACTAGAGGAAAGAGAGGTGAGAGATGGTAGAGCTGAAGGACTGTCAGCAATAGGAGGGCAAGCGGCAGCTTCACCCACCCCTTAAGCAACTGGACATGAGAGTGCACATTTGCATCGTTGAAAATTCACAACCTGAAAGTCTGTATGTAGGGGACTTACTGTATGCTTCTGGAGCACAGAAACCAGTGAGCGTGTTATGGATATTAGTGGCACCAAATACCTGTGCAAGTTAACTCATTCCCACAGAGGACTAAGCATTACAAATATTATAAGTAAAAATGGAGGTGTCT
This sequence comes from Oryx dammah, assembly GCF_014754425.2. Lineage (NCBI taxonomy): Eukaryota > Metazoa > Chordata > Mammalia > Artiodactyla > Bovidae > Oryx > Oryx dammah. The sequence continues at coordinate 9,184,770 of NW_024070196.1, forward strand.
GGGGCTGACCTAATTTCCCTTCCCCACCCCCCAGAAATCATGTATTTAGGTTTATCACAGAGATTTGTGGCCTGAGAGAAGGCCATGCCCAAGGAAGTTGGTAACTGGTGTTCAGTGGCTGGTGGGAAGGCCTTGATCACCATGAATTTCTTCCTGGCAAATGTGACAGAAAATTGCTATATTTCCCTTTTTCTCAGCCTCATGACATTATCCTGCACACACGCATAACTGTTAGATTGTGACTGTCCTTTCATACTCATGAGAGCTGCTACCCAGGGATGACTCACAGGGCAACAAGTCATAGCCTGGCAGCCCTCCTCTAGAAGGCTGTTTGAGAGGTGGGTCAAGTTTTTCAAAAATTGATTCTGGATTTTAAATGTCATCCCCACCAAAAGAAAACTGTTCCTTCCTTTAGAGGTAAATGATAACTATACTAATATTTGAATTCTGTTTTAAAGAGACAGGTAATAGATACTTTAATTAGATAGATAGATAAGTGACAGGCAGATGATAGATATATAGATGAATAGATAAGTAGGTTGGTAGGGAGACATAATAGTACTTACATACTGTTTAGTATGTATGTATGCACACATGTTCATATTATGTATATATGTTAATGTTATTTACAGTTATGCATGTATTTCAGAATGGGAGAACTACACAGTTATCTAAGGTTTAGTTGATACTAAGCCTGCGAGGCCTTAGTATTTAACAGTGGGATGCTTCATAGAGAAGACCTAACCTCAATGAGGAAGAACAAGAAAACAAAGAAAATAATACACAAGCCTGCATGCTAAGTCACCGCAGTCATGTCTGACTTTGTGACCCTAAGGACTGTAGCCCGCCGTGTAATCCTTTATCAGCCCATGTAATCCTTTGTCCATGGGATTCTCCAGGCAAGAATACTGGAGTGAGTTGCCATGCCCTCCTCCAAGGGAATCTTCCTGGCCCAGGGATCAAACCCATGTCTCCGGTGTCTCCTGCATTGACAGCGAGTTCTTTACCACTAGCACCACCTGGGAAGCCCAGTATATAAGTAGGCAAAGCAAAAGCCAAGAGAAAGTGATGGAGTCCACATTTTGGACAGGCCATGCAAAGTGTTAACTACAAAATCAAGGTCACAGACATCCTACCTCATTATTTTGATAGTTCATTTATCATTGCCCACTTGTGAAGTGGAATAAAGAACAAAATGGTTTGTGGCTGGTATTGCTGGGAGTGAAATGACCTAGAACATATTTTAATAAGAATAGACTCCAAGAGCAGAAAAAATTTAAAGAAAAAAACCTAATCACTCAGTAACTAACCACAATAAATAAGCTCCAGCCAATGTGGTTAATTATGGGAAATAAAGGGCAAAATCTTAAAGAAAAATATACAAACTTGTTCAAGAAAGAATACCATCCTTTGTTATCAGAAAAAGGGGTTGGGCATGGGAATTGAAAACTCAGAAAGTTCACTTGTCTATTTTTGTTGTTTCAATCCAGGGTGAAATAACCCCTTAGTTTAATGTAGTTCAACTAACAGATATCACACAATACATATAAAAAGCAAGAGGCTACAGCTTTTGAAGAAAACATGAATAGCTAACAAGAACTAGACACTTAAAAAAGACTCCTGGGGAGCAGAAGTGACTATATCCTTCTTTGAAGGCAGCTTCTCCTTTTATTTCATCGAGTTAGTGGTGTTGGGAGAAAACGCTGTAAAAACTTTAATGAAACCATAAAACTCACTTTGAAACCTTTTGTATATGCTTTGTTTTCTCACAGAGCAGCTCAGGATTACATCCGTATAAAAGAAACAGCACCCATAACTGACCTATGACTGCTTATTAAACATGTACCTTAGTGACCACATATAAACCAGTCAAATATAAAAGGAACTCTCAATTTCACAATTTATCTGGTGCACAAATGGCAACCCCAAACTGCTAAATGAGCAAGGGGCCAAAAGAGATGTGTTCCCTGAGCCTTTGAAATCTATCCCCTTGTCTTAAAATGCTTTAAGAGTATACATTGGCAGTGATCTACACATTGCCTGAGAACACTCCACCTTCACTCCAAGTCCGTGTAGGTCACCTTTGAGCACAGCTTCCACTCCAGATTTATACTTCTACCAAAGTCATGCTCTCCTAGGTCACAGGACTTTCCACATAACTTCCCTTATTCCTGCAAGTGCAGCTTCAATCCCATCTCCCTTACAAGGACTCTCTTTACTCAATCAAATGGCAATAGCATACATATTTCTAACAAGCTAACATAAGCAACTTCCCTTGTAGCTCAGATGGTAAAGAATCTGCCTGCAGCGCAGGAGACCTGGGTTTGATCCCTGGGTCAGGAAGATCCCCTGGAGAAGGAAATAGCAACCCACTCCAGTATTCTCGCCTGGAGAACCTCAAGGACAGAGGAGCCTGGCAGGCTACAATCCATGTGGTCACAAGAGTCGGACATGACTTAGCGACGAAAGAGAGAGAGAGAGAACCTACGCAAGAGCTTTTAGCTGTCATCACCAATAAGATGACTGACTGGAGAAATTATTACTGTATATTTGTTTATCTACCATGAGGACAGAGGCTATATTTTCCTTTCAACTCTACAAAGAAGGTATTATAGTATCAAAGAGCCCTCAATGCCAGATGATCATGTTAAATTCTCTCTGGGTAATGGATAATAAAGAAGGAAAATAGTTGGAGGGAGTGGGAATCAGAACTTTAATTGATTAAAAGGGACAGGCGATATGTATATGACATATATCATGACATACACACATACACACACACACACACACACACACACATAAACACACACACACATATATATGTACATACCTTAGTTTTCCAGCTATAATAGTTTACAGTCTACTGCTGCTGCTCAGTCGTGTCCGACTCTGTGCGACCCTGTAGACAGCAGCCCACCAGGCTCCCCCGTCCCTGGGATTTTCCAGGCAAGAACACTGGAGTGGGTTGCCATTTCCTTCTCCAACGCATGAAAGTGAAAAGTGTAAGCGAAGTCGCTCAGTGGTGTCCGCAGTCTACAAGTTATTTAATTTTCATATCGCAAAACCTCAATTATGTGCATTTGTAATATTGACTTATTTGACTGCACCAAGTCTTAGCTGTGGCATGTGAGATCTTTTAGTTGTGGCAGGCAAACTCTTAGTTGCATCATGTGGGATCTAGTTTCCTGCTCAGGGATGGATCCTGGGGCCCATGTATCAGGTGCAGAGTCCTCGCCACTGGATCGCCAGGGCAGTCCCCCTCCCTTATATTTCTAAGTGTAATTTTATACGTAAGTTTGCAGTACACTCTTTTTGTTTCCCTAAAAATGATCATGATCATCATTATGTTGTGGAGAGTCAAGTACTAAGTATCCTAAAGTAGCCATTGGTGGACCTTTTCCACACTGTTCTCTTCTAAGTCCTATTGGTTCAAGGTTGCAAATGCCTCTCCTACATATTTATTGTCTTGGCCAAAAAGCTTGTTTAAGACAGTCTTCAAAATATTATGGGAAAACACAAACGAACTTTTTGGCCAACCCAAATATTTTTCCATTGTCTCTTTTCCTGTTCTAAACTTACCACTGTTTCTTTTTTCTCATTATGAAAGTGAGATTCCCCTTTCCTAGTTACAAATAAGATTTTGGATAGAAATACATGAGCTATAAACAGGGATTTATAGATTTTTCCCCTTGAAATTTAATTTTTTCTCTAGGCAAAATACAAAAGGTCCTTATTTTCAATTTTTTAAGGGTTTTCCCCCTGCCCCGGACTTATATTCTAACTCTTCTAAGTCCATATTTTCCCCTTGAAGTTTAATTTTAATTTTCTCCAGACAAAACACAAAAGCCTTTATTTAAAAAAAAAAAAGAAAATTAAGAATTTTTTTCTGGATTTATATTCTAAGATTGTATTTCTAAGTCTCAATAGTTGTGGCTCTTTGTCAAGTCCTATGATATAACTGACTAATATTATTTCCACTATCTACTTACAGTGTTCTGTGAAAGTGTCATGCATTTCAGTATTCAGTGTTAGCTATGGATTTAAGGGAAATTTCTGCACTTTTTTTTTTTTTTGCCTTAGTGGTTCACTACCAAGTCAAATTTACAAACTAATTCCTTCGAATTTGCCGCACTTCTATGTTGGGAATTAATAACATTCTCTTCTATTTGAGAAACCATTTCTTCCAGTTACTTGGTAATTGTGATCGCTGCTGTGTCCATTGAAATGCCATTAAACTAAGAAAGTATGCTTCTATCTCTAAATTAAAATTCAAAAAATATTTCAATCTAGAAAGAAATAAAGATAATAGAAATAAGAACCACCATTCCCCACCCCACCCATTTTTTTTCTTTCTGTAAGAGTATCCCATTTTTCACAATAGTATCAAGAGCATGAGTGATGTTACATGGGTCGACTTCTTTCTTCTCTAGCTCTGTATTTGATTTTAGAAAAGAAAGAAAAATGGAGAAAATCACTAGCTTTGTCTTTCAAAATGCTCTCTCTCAGAAGTGCAGCCTCACCTAGCATGAGACCAACTGTCTGAAAACAGTGTCTATTTTGAAGTGAGATTCAGCTGAATATTCTCTTAGGATATTTAATCATTAATGACTCGCCTGACATATTGGCTCCATTTAGGGCTTGCTGACCTAACCAAGAGCAACATCAACCAGTGTTTGACTTTTCCAACTTCTCTTATCATTTTCCCCAGTCTATCTTGTGTCCCATGACTTTCAAAAGTTCAAAAGACTAATAACATGTTCTCAAATTGTTTACAATCTTGTCCTGACTGCATTTAAAATGATAAAATTTTGGTTTCCCATAGTATCCATACTCCCTGACAAGTAACACTGAGCACTCAAGAAATAGACTAGAAAAAGTCAAGTGGACTATTTCTACAAATAGCTTCCAAATTACTAGCAAATTGACCATTATGGTTGATATGGTTTCAGAACATAGGAAAAGTTATAAATCTTATTATACAAAAGAACGTATAGAGGGGATCAACAATGAAGATCAACACCTAATTTAATCAAGAGATACAAACCTCCAGCTACAATATAAATGAGTCACATGGATGAAATATACAGCAGGGAGAACACAGTCAATTGTGTTATAATATCTTTGTATGCTGACAGATGGTAACTAGACTTACTAAGATGATCATTATGTAATCTACAGAAATATTGAATCACTATGTTGTACACCTGGAACTAACATAGTGTTGTAGGTCAATTATACTTCAATTATCAAAAGGAATATGTAGGCTCTGGGAGGAAATGCACCCATCTGCTAATCGTGGTTATCTCTGAAGTGGGGATTATGGGGGATTGTTATTTTTTAGTTTATGCTTCATGTATTTCTACTTGTCTGCAATGAACATATATTGCTTGTCAAAGTAAAAAAACAAAATGTCATTAAAAATGAAAAAAAAAAAACCTAATTGAATTAGAAGGAGGCTGTTAAGGAAAATGGATTCATTTATAGAAAAAGGACCTAATCAATGCTACTTGAGACAGGCACTCCACATGTGAAATCACGGAGTCATAGAATTATGCAGCTGGAATGCTCTTTGAGTTCTTCTTATTTCATCCTATTTAGGTACCAAAAGTTACATGGAGTTCTCTTAGCTATGTTTGGGAAGTCTCAAATCAACTTTGACTATCTCTGTGATTTGCCATCCCAGGGCAAAATATACATTTCCTGTTCTTCAATTAATGTATAGTTAAGGGTTTTCTGAAGAAAATCATAAAATTAATAGACACACTTAACTGAATATTGTGTCTTTCTTTTAAAGAAACCGAAGGGTTTTCTTTTCATTTCTCCTTAAACAAATAGTGTTATTTAACAGATGAGAAAAAGGTACCACTATTCTTTTATAACTAAGAACTAAGGCCCAGGGAGATGAAGCAAAAGTATGCTGTTATTTATTAATTTTCAGAAAATGAATCTTCTCACATAAAGCTATACAGGCACTTTTAGTCTCTTCCTCAGTGACTGTCATGAACTTACAGTGCATTTCGTTACTATACTAACACCCTCATCTGTACCTGCTCTCTCTTGGATACTCTGGATCTAGTTTGATGTGCTGTATTATACATGCTCAGCCACTCAGCTGTGTTTGACTCTTTGCGATCCCATGGTCACACGCCAGGCTCCTCTGTCCATGGGATTTTCCAGACCAGAATACTGGAGTGGGTTGCCATTTCCTACCGCAGGAGATCTTCCTGACCCAGGAAGATCTTCGTCTTAAACCTGCATCTCCTGCATTCGCAGGCAGATTCTTTACCACTGTGCTTCCTGAGAAGCCCATATTATAAATACACAGAAAGGCACACACATGCATATAAGTGGTCTTTTGGAATTTGCACTGCCGCATTCATACTGACCAATTTCATCAGCATTCTCATTTGAACGTTATAAATCCACATAATGACTGGTAAGGATTAGGAGTCCAGTCTGGTGATCACGAAACAAAGAAAAGCTTATTGGTCCACACTGAGATCAAATGGATTAACTTAGCCTTATTAATGTCTTTATGAATAAAGCTAACCAATTGCCCCAAGACAGAAACACAACAAAAGATGAATTCAGAGCATCTAATATCTAACTTGTAGCTCCCAACTTAATCAAATGGTACCATAAAATATACACTGATATTTACCACTAATAATTACTAAATTTCGTGGATCATGCATTTCAAGACCTCTGTCTTTAAACAAAATTAATGTATATTTTGTTACAATATTCTACTATAGTTCTACTCACTGGTCTATTTCAAACTGAATTTCTCTGATTTGAGAATTTTTCATTCTACAGACAGTGATAACTAAGGTATTTAGAAAATATAAGTACTTATTCAAGTCAGACTTTAATAAAATGGTAAGCTGCCATAATTTGAATCTATTTCAAGTGATTTAAAGTTGTTCATTTTTGCCCACATACAATTAATTCCCAAGAAATTAGCCAGTACTAATGAATGATTATTATGTATTAAGCATAGGCTATGCTCTAAGTAATTTTATTATCTTATTTCAACTTCTTATGGAGAAGGAAATGTCAACCCACTCCAGTACTCTTGCCTGGAGAATGCCATGGATAGAGGAGCCTGGTGGCCTATAGTCAATGGGGTCGCAAGAGTCGGACATGACTTAGTGACTAAACCACCATCAACTTCAATAAGAACCCCATGAGCAAGTTATTAGGAGATTTATCCCATTTGACACAGGAGGAAATCAGTAACTTGGTAAAGATATCATGTAGTTCATACCTATAACTAAAACTTGGCCTATGTGTACGCAATGAGCAGATTACCTACAGAGTTTAAGGACACTATTTATAAGGGCATGCTTACACAAACACCTGCCTTACACAGGTATCATCCTGATAGGCATCAGGCTATTCCATCACTAGAGACTAAGTCCTTTGAGCTAAAGCATCATGTTTTCAGTAATCATAGGTAAAATATAAAGGACACTAAAACAAGTAACACAAATAGGAGAGCCCAAGGATTTATGTGAAAGAGATGTAACACTTCCAAGGAATATCCATAAGGATGAAGGGACAAGAGAGCAACAGGGAGGAGGCCAAGCATTCAACAGGGGGACCTTGAAGGGCAGGCTTTGCCTCCGTGTTGTCTCTGACCCAAGGTAAGACAGCTGGCCTTTCATAATCCTACACTCCTCAGCTGTTCCTTAAAGCCTACTCCAGAAGGGTGTAAAGCCTTGCAAGTTCTCCCAGCTGCAGAGTCCCATGAAATTAAAAAGAAAAAAAAAATGATCCAAAGACCTTGAGAACCGTCACCATAAAAGATGTACAAAAGACAAATAAGCAAATGAAACAATGTCCCACCCGATGTGTCATCAGGAAAACGCAAATTAAAGTGAGATACCACTGTATACCCATTAGAATTGCCAAAATCCAGGACCCTGACAATACCAAGTGCTGGTGAGAGTGTGGGACAACAGGAATTCTCATTCATTAACTGCTGGTGGAAGAGCAAAACGGTATAGCCACTTTGGGAGATAGTGTAGCAGTTTCTTATAAACTAAACATGCTTGTACCATATGATCCAGCAATCATGCTCCTTGTCATTTACTGAAAGAAGCTGAAAATGAATGTTCACACAAAGACTTGCACACAGATATTTATAGAAGCTTTATTTATAATTGCTAAATCTTGGAAGCAACCAAGGTGTCCCTCAGTACATAAATAGACAAGTATACTGTGGTGCATCCAGACAATGGAATATCATTCAGTGCTCTAAAGAAATGAGCTATCAAGCCATGAAAAGACAAGGCAGAAATATAAATGTATACTGCTAAAGTGAAAGAAGTCAATCCAGAAAGACTACATACTGCAGCTTTCCAATTATAAGACATGCTGGAAAAGGAATATTTACAGAGACCATAGAAAGATCAGTGTCACCAAGGGTTGAAAGGGTGGAGAAGGATGAATAGGAGGAGAACACAGGATTTTTAGGGTAGTGAAACTAGTCTGTCTGATGCTATAATGGTGGAGACTTATCATTATATATTTGTCCAAATACTTGGAATGTGTAATACCAAGAGTGAACTTTGACATAATCTATGGACTTTTTGTGATAATGATGTATCAGTGTAGGTTCATCAATTATAATAAATGTAACACTCTGGTGGATGATGCTGATAATGTGGAAAGATAGAGGTTATATGAGAAATCTCTGTACTTTCCCAATTTTACTGTAAATGCTCTAAAAAAACATTAGTTTCAGTTTAAAAATTTAAATTCAAAAATTGCTCTTTTTCACTTTCAACTAATCTCAAAAACTTTTTTTCAGGTCAACTTCAAAGAAGTCAACATTTAGAGGGTTTTTTTGTTGTTGTTTGTTTTTCTCTCTTATTCTTGAAACTGAAATTATGGAAACAGTATACTGTGTATGTGATGGTGAAAAAAATATACTTTGTACCCGCTTTCAGAAACTCTGTTCCATGTGCACGTTAATCATGTTTGGGATGATTTATTTCTGCATTCATGCTGGCCAATTTTATTAAGTGTTTGGTTTGGCCCAAATGGAAGAAAATCTGCTTTCTATTTCACCTTTATAAAAAGAAGAGTTAGATTTGTGCTAACTTATATAAAGACTACAGCTCTGCTTTGTTCCCTGTATCAGACACTTCCATATTCATCTTCTATACACTCTTTCTACATCATCCTCTTAAAAAAAAAAAAAAAAAAAAACAACTCCTCTCGATCTAGGGCTCTTAAATTAATACTTGTGGTTTGTTTTCCAAACTCTTCAGGATCTTCAGCACCTACAACAGGAAGGTATCATGTTCACCATCTGGATCTCGTCACAACCATTCCCCACTTGAATGCTTGGAGTCCAGCGCTGGCCTCAGATAATTTTGCTTTTGACACTGCTCCCTTTGTGCTCATCTTCCTTTGTACTGCCAACATCAGCGTGGCCCTCTGCACAGCTCCCAAAGCCACCTTCCTTTGGTGACTGACATAGTAATGGCCCATTATTCCCAAATACAACCATATTCCTTTAGAGCACAAAGCAAGCACCCTTCATCTTTGCCACTACTATTCAACTCTAAACACTCAGAAAGCTTTCTCAACTCCCTCCCCCAAAACAATGCCTCAAGCTTTGCAAAATAGTCAACAGCATATTTCTTTCAGATCTACTACAACCCTGACCTCCCTGAGGTCAGGGTTTACATTCAGTAATTCCTAAATTCCTAATACCAAATAAGAGCCCAGCGGCCTGACCACTAAATTACTATTGGATTTACTATGCCATTTTGGTCATATTCTTGATATTCTCTTTCAGGGAAGAGTACTTCTCAGATAGACTTGCGGCTCTCCTGCCCCCGGCAATGTTCAAACTTCCACCATACTCCAGCACTTCTGCCAAAGAGCAAATAATTTAGTGAAAATCCATCTCTCTGCTATATATTTGTATACCTACAATGTTTCAAGCTTGTGACAAATATTTGGCTAACTTTGGTCCCATTCTTATAGCAGATCCACGTGAATAATTAAAGGTAGATCTAGCTCCAATTAACTCAAAATGTTATAAGCTATAAAACTGCTGGCCAAGTTACTGACCTTAAATGGTTCAGGCTATTTTAAAACATATGTATGAAGAATAAGACATCAATCTTCTGGATATTTAGGCTACAAAAGAGCAGCGGTTGAGATTTTAAGCTAAATGTTTTTGTTTTATCTACCCTTATCCCTGCTGCTATAGACACAACTGTACATGGAGATTTGAAGTTTCCAACAGCATTTTGAATATAATGTTTCCCTTTTCTCATACTCCTTTACCTACTTCTTCTGACAAATAATCAGGGACAAGAACTATTGTTCTGTGGCTGTATAAGAAGCTGGTTCTTGTAGAATGGGTAAGAGAAGAGGGCCATGTGTTTTATTGTATTGATTTGGAGCTTAGACTTTGAAGTTAAATGCAGTCTAAAGTCCTGGTTCTGCTAATCAACTGTGAGCCTAGGACAAGTACTTTATCATCTCTGTACTTCTGTCTGCTTATCTGTTAGATGAGGGCAATACTAGTATTCATTTCATCCAGTTATGTAAGGATTCAGTGACGTAATCAATGTAGAGTGTGTGACTTTGTGCTTAGGTAAGTCAAGGTAGTAAATGGACATTACTGTTAACAGTGTCACCACGGTTACTCCACATCTTAGCGACGTGCTAAATAAAACATGGTGGGGAAAAGGAACTATGAAAAATGTTGATGGAAAGAAAACCAACCAAATAAATAACATATTTCTACAAAATAAAGATCAGAGCTCATCCTAATAGGGACTCTTTGGAGAGTGGAGGGAATGCTGTTAGGATAAAAAACAAAAACAAAAACAAAAACCATCAATGGTTGAACCAGGAGTTAGGGTCACCCTTTTGCTAGTACACTCTTATTTCTGGTATATCTAAAATGAAAAAGATGGGAAAAAAATTTCAGCTCTGAGATTTTCTATGTGATATAATCCTTGCATCCCTAGTAATTACAGAGAAAATAATCAAAGCTCCTCAAGTTACCAAGGTACAGTTATATATCTAGAAACACAGATTGAAATGAAAAACAATGAACTAATAGAAAGGCTGCAAATTTTAACATTAAAACCCTAGGTCAAATTCTAGTTCTGCACTTAAATCTTCAGGTTACTTGGAGAAGTCAACCTCTGACCCTTTGTCTATCACCTACGGATGGGAATGAAGGCAATGATAACAATAAATCTACCCAGTCATAAGGATATATAAAAAGCTCCATTTTATTAAAATATTATTGGGTTGGCCAAAAAGTTAGTTCAAGTTTTTCTGTAATATCTTATGGAAAAATTCGAACAAACTTTTACTAAAAGCAATAAACAACAGTTATTACTGAACTAGTTTTTGTCAGGAATTTCATGAAGATCCAATCATGATTGCCCTTCTTAGAGAAAGGAAGAGGAAAACAAGAAGCTTGTTTACAAAATGCAAGAACTATATGAACAAAAGCAATGCAGAAACCTGCCTTGCAGTGATGATCGCTGGACTGACTGTACAATCTTTTAGTTATTACTAAAACTGTATGTACTTCAACAAACTGTGGCAACTGACTCGATTTTATTGGATTCACTTTTTAAAAATCAGGTCTTAAAAATAACTGAACCGATATGAAATAGGAAACAAATCCTTTTTTAACAGACTGGGTTTTCAGTGGTTTAAATCAAACAGAACCTGTGGGTAGGTTAGGGAGAACCAGGTAAAAGTGCTTCCTGTGCCTGTTTCTTCTTCTTCCATGATTTTCCATTCTATAAAACATGTGAATTTCCCGAGGAGCTTTTAAACAAGAAAGATCCCTCCTCAACCACTTAAATTAAACCAATTAAATCTTCATCCGTGAGCTGTGGGGCCTGTGTTGGTATGTTGTGAAGACTTCTGAGGTGATTCTGATGGGCAAGGGGAAGTTGATGTCTTAATTCAGTGGCCAGTGTGAAAAGAAAACATCTTAAAGAATTTTTTTATCCCTGCATCTTTCAAGGCTTCACTCTTTTAACCCACCTCCATCAACTCTTTCCGAACTCCTGAGGCTACAGAATCCCTTAAATTTCTCTCTTTTCTTTGGTCTAATAACATCCCATAAAAAGGAAAGTCACTGATAAATCCACTCACATCACAAGGGTAACCACTGATGGAACAAAGTAGTAATCCCCCTAAAAGCAGGTACATTTTAACAAGGGACTGAAAAACACATGGAAGGTGAAGGTAGAGACATCAGGCCAGCACAAGCCTCACAGCAGCAGTCCTGGACCTTTCCAGGACCCCAGAAACACAGCAAGGAGGCAGTGTTCCATCTGCTTGGGCCTAACCCTATAAAGCTGATGAGTAAAGCAGACAGTCCAACTTAATACACTAACATAATACGTGATTCATACATTCTGTCTTTCAGACATTGTTGTTTCCACATTATCGTCAATCCCGTAACCCTGATGAAAGTTCAGTTTTCAGTTCAGTTGCTCAGTCGTGTCCAAATCTTTGTGACCCCATGAACTGCAGCACATCAGGCTTCCCTGTCATCACCAACTTCTGGAGTTTGTTCAAACTCATGTCCATTGAGTCAGTAATGCCATCCAACCATCTCATCTGTCATTATCTTCTCCTTCCCCTCCTGTCTTCAATCTTTCCCAGCATCAGTGTCTTTTCTAATGAGTCCGTTCCTCCCAACAGGTGGCCAAAATACTGGAGTTTCAGCTGCAGCATCAGTCCTTCCAATGAATATTCAGGACTGATTTCCTTTAGGATTGACTGGTTGGATTTCCTTGCTGTCCAAGGGACTCTCAAGAGTCTTCTCCAACACCACAGTTCAAAATCATCAATTCTTTGGCACTCAGCTTTCTTTATAGTCCAACTCTCACATCCATACATGATTACTGGAAAAATGATAGCTTTGACTAGATGGACCTTTATCGACCAAGTAATGTCTCTGCTTTATAATATGCTGTCTAGGTTGGCCATAGCTTTTCTTCCAAGGATCAAGCATCTTTTAATTTTATGGCTGCAGTCACCATCTGCAGTAATTTTGGAGGCCCCCCAAATAAAGTCTATCACTGTTTCCATTGTTTCCCCATCTATTTGCCATAAAGTGATGGGACCAGATGCCATGATCTTAGTTTTTTGAATGTTGAGTTTTAAGCCAGCTTTTTCACTCTCTTCTCTTACTTTCATCAAGAGGCTCTTTAGTTCCTTTTTGCTTTCTGCCATAAGGGTGGTGTCATCTGCATATCTGAGGTTATTGATATTTTTCCCTGCAATCGTGATTCCAGTTTGTACTTCATCCGGTCCAGCATTTTGCATGATGTACTCTGCATAGAAGTTTAAAAAGCAGGGTGACAATATATAGCCTTGATGTACTCCTTTCCCAATTTTGAACCAGTCCATTGTTCCATGTCTGATTCTAACTGTTGTTTCTTCACCTGAATACAGATTTCTCAAAAGGCAGGTAAGGTGACCTGGTATTCCCATCTCTTTAAGAATTTTCCACAGTTTGTTGTGATCCACACAGTCAAAGGCTTTAGCATAGTGTCATAGCTCATACTGTCTGATGAAAGATAGAAATTGTTATTTTCATTGTACTTATGAGAAAATGAGGCCCAGAGAGGTGACATCACTCCTGTAGATAGAGACAAAGGGTTGTCACTTCCATCTGACTTTATACCCCAGGTCTTCTCATGCTTCTGCTCCAAGGGTGATCGCTCTTTTAGAAAAGATTAAGGCCACAATAAAGGAAATTCAGAACAAAAAGGAGAAAATCTGCTAGAGAGGTTGTTAACCCCTGTAGAAAAAAATTAGAGCTGTTTTCCTTGTGTTTTGTATTTTAAAGCCAGCCATCATGGGGGAATGCAGACATGGTTAATCCAAAAAATATTTATTATCATATTCAACCTCTACTGTTTCTGCTGTCACTTCACATGTTGTGGGGACATCAGTAAGTCCCCACAAGCTGCCCCTGGCAGGAAAAGCCTTTGTGGTAAAATCACAAGCACCACATTTTGTGTAATCTTGAAATGGCAAAGGCAAGAATCTGCATCATCTCAGGAATAAAGAGGGAAATGAGTGATTTGTATATTCTATATACCTAACTCAGTCTGTTAAAGAACATCCAGGTACACTTAATAATGTATTGGTTTGATAGTTTAGAGAATATATCATCTATTCATACATGAAAGGTTTATGCCAAACAAGTGAGCTAGAATCTTGGCATATTGATCATTTTTAAGGATAATTCAGTGACTGGAAAATGAATGGAAATAATTTTTCAGTGAAAACATCATGCAAATAGATGGCAAGTTGTGTTCTTATTTTTTAATGATGATTTATTTACATTATTTAATGATTTTTATTTATACACTTGATACTGAATTTCTTAGTTTATGTCACTAAAAACTTGGATTTTATTTTTTCCTCTTTATTTTTAAATTTATTTTTAATTGGAGTATAATTACTTTGCAGTATTGTGTTGGTTACTCTGGTTTCTGTTCAGATAGAATGAATCTTTTGCCTTTTACTTAGGTTTTAAAATTGCCTATAAGATTTTAGATTGCATTGTAAGATTAATGGGTATATATAAGGATGGAAATTGCTAGAAGTAATTTTTTGAAGGAAGAGAAAAAGAGAAAAGTGAAAGGAAGAGGAATTTAAAAAGACTAAATTTCAGGCAAAGAATAAGAATTTTCTCACATCATACATTCCTTTTGTCCAAGAAAGATAAAAGTTAAGTTTGAAGAGGAAAAAAGAGCTTTGGTCTTGTTCCCTACAAGGTATGGATAGAGACTTAGTTGGAAGACTCAGAGAAAGCTTAACCATACAAGCGCAGAGGAAAAAGATGGTATCAAAAATGATAATATCTAAGTAGTCAATATAAGTAAATAGAAATGGAGGGTGTGGCAGATCCACAGACAGTTTTGAAATAAGCAGGAAAAACAGCTGCAAATTGCATATAGACATGAAAAGACAGTCAAGTGGATACAAGGGTGATTCATCGTAATGTAGACGTGTGAACGTGAGCTTATAGCTGCCACTAGAGTAGGAAGCTATTGATTAAGTGATGACAGAAATCTCAGTGACATATCACAAAGCAAATGGCCTTAGGAAGGAGCAGATGAGAACCAGACGTCAGGGAGGATCTTGGAGTGAACAAGTGGCAGGGGGCCAGCCGCAATCTTGTTCATTCTTGGTGGCAGCTGAACCTTCAGTGACCACTCACAATCTTTATATAGGGGCAAAACCTGAGCCCGATGCCCTTAAAAGCTGATCAAGTTCTTCATCCCCAAAGAAAAACAAAAAACATGCCTTACCCAATAGGCCAACAATGCTGAAAATTCACTTCCTCTCAAGTCTATAGTTAAACTACTCACTCAGAATGACATTACGCTATGGCCAGGCACTGGCGTCAGGAACTAGTTTATTTTCACTGAAACTGAAGGAGGAAGTTAGAAAAACAGCTGCAATGCGATCAATTCAGGAAAGCCAGGTATGAATAAAGGCAGCAAGTGAAAGAGAAAGCCGCCTCAGATTTGCTGCGAGCTAAATTTTGCACACCAAGAAAAAATAAAAACCTCAGCAGTACTTCTTGATTCTCGGTCTGAAAGAGGGATGCCAAGTCCGTGAGGGAGGCTTTCTGTGTCAGAGGCCAGTATTAGCTGTAGGAGGCCGTGGAGCTCTCAGGGAGGCCATTCGAAAAACCAAAGGCAAGTAGATCAAATAGATTGAATGGCTGGATTTCTCCGAGTAGGAGTCTATGAGTGAGGACCAGAGAGGCCTGGGTAGGCCAGAGCGAGAGGAGAGAAGGGAGAGTTGGGGGAGGAAGGGGTTTTGGGTGGAAGGCAGGGAATGGGGACAAAGGCAGAAAAAGCTGCTTGTTTTAAAATCAGTATTTTTCAGAACGGATGTCATCTTTCCCCAGGGATATTCCGAGAGAGTCACAGGACCAGAGCTGCAGCAAACCTAACATCTGTTCAGCAAGGGCGGCTTTAGATTTGCAGCAAAACCTCTTCCTCTGCATCACCCCCTCCTCCTTCTCCCTCCTTCTTTTACTCTGGAACCAGAAGGCCTGATTTCCTGCCCACCCTACATTCCAGTCCCTTCCCACCTTTCCCCTGAGTGCTTCCCTCCCTTCTTCAGGGTCCAGAAAAGTAAAAACGTCACCTGCTTCTCCTCCCAACAGCTGAATTATTCTTCCACACTTTTATTTTGATAGCAAAGTGGTTCCAGGTATGTTTCAGGGTTGTGGAAACCCTCAAAGGGATTACAGAATGAAAAAGTTTTGAGAACCATGCTCTAAATAAAGAATTGGAGATGAAAACCTGTCATAATGAAAAATTAAACTAAACTGCCTCAAATAAAGCAAAGGATCAACCAATGCCTTGGCAAGCAAGGAGAGAAATTCATATAATGTGGGGCTGGTGATAAGCCAGTTTCTTGCCAAAGTCTAAGCCTCTTTCTAGCAGGCAAGGGAAACACAAGGAAAGAACTTAAGAGCCACGCAATAAAACATGCAAAGTCTGAATAAGTTTATTCCTAAATTTGAAATGTTTTTTCAGTGGCTCTACCAGGGCTAACTAAACCATGAATGAATGGGTACGATGGCCAGTAGTTCAGTAGCAAACAAGGCCAGGCTTGTCTCTTATTGTAAAGGCTTTGAAGTCTGTCTTTACAAATAATTAATATAGTATTATTACTATATTACTACGAGCCTACAACAAAACCACCATCACTTATTGGTTGCATGATCTTGGGAAATATAATCATTCTCTCAAATTAAATAAGCATTATTTAATCTGTTAAAGTGGAGATAATACCTATATCACAGAGATGCAGTGAGGATGATGATTACAAAACAGCCATTATTTTTGAGCACTTTGCATGTTTCAGGCGGTATTTTGCATGCATTATCTCATTCCTAAACTACCCTCTAAATAACTGCATGAATGCATCCATGGATGCATTGTTGAAATGAATTGTCAGTTCCCACTTTAGAGATGAGAAAAATGAGACCTAGATTAAATAATTTATACAAGGTCCCATGGTTGTCTAGTTATCAGAAGAAGAGAAATTCTACCTGACTCCAACGTCTTGCTCTGTATTATAGTGTTATTTTATTATTCTGCTATTTGTACCCTATTTTTCCAGTCTCCTTTTATTCTCCCCCATCCTGAAAAGTACTACCAGCCAAGTCTTACACCTAACCCAAGTAACTAAGATTTTCAGATTCTCTTTTATTTCCTTCTTCCTAAATTGTTTCCAATAAAAAGACCAGAAAATCTCTCTATTAAACTCGGCAGATAATAATGGGATAAGATTAGTTTGCCAGGCACTGGGTTAGAGGCTAGAGAAACAGAATAAAACATGGTTCATTTTCTCAAATGATTCACAAGTAATAAATGAAGCTTAAAGTCTTAGATCTCATCTCATCTCTCCAACTCCCTATTTCCTCAATCTTCAATCTCCAGTTCACTCTCCTTTCCCCACCTCCCCCCAGACTCTGTCAAATTTTCTATTTCTTTGACAGAGGGTTGTTTGTTTAGTCTTTGGAGATTATACTCTTGAGTTGGGCTCCATCTCTGCCTGATTAGAAAAGATCTGATTTTCAAGGCTAATGGCCTGTGTGTTTTTAACTGCCTTTGAATCAGAGCAATCACATTTTTCTACCACCAAGTGATCACAACTCATGAAGAAATGTCCCCAAAGTATTTACAAGCATAAGGTTTTCTGAATGAGGACTAGACATATACTAGGAAATCATGGTCTTCATAGAAGTATAGTGGCTTCGGAGAAAGACTTTGGGTTCAGAAAGGCTGGTTTTTTAACTTCAGTTCTGCCACTCACTAAGAATGTGATTATGAACAAATCAATTAACCTCTCTGAGTATCATTTCCTTGTCTTTGTAAAATAAATACTATAATACTTTTGTCTCAAGGTTGCTCCTAAAATCCAACAAGAAAATTATGCACAACACTTAGACACCTAAGTGGTCAATAAATGGTAGCTGTTATCACTAGCATTTTCTATGTGGAAATCAAGTAATCAAACTTCTGAAGAGATTTAAGATTAACCTGTCCTTTGTGTCCTTCTAAGTCCTTCTACACACATGCTTTCTCTGCATTTTTACATCACACTATATTTTTAAGTCCATGATGGACAACTAACTTCTGCATCTTGACACAGCCAGGATGTTTTTCTGCTTAGAGAACTTCAATTGCTACTGCATTACATTAGGCTTCCCATGGAATTACTTATTATAACCACACAGTGCCAGAATGAGTCATCATGATGAAATCTATTAGAATGGCTACCAAGGAAACCACGTATGAGTCTCCATCCTGTACAGTATTCGGTCACATGAAACCAGCATCCAACAAGTAATATGAGTAAGATCTCAGGGATTTTACTGCATCATAGACAGTGAGTAAGGAGTTTTATAAGTCAAATAGAACCTTAAGTGACGGTATTAATTTAGGTGCTAGAGTGTACTTTCATTTTCAATAACTTTAAAGACATAATTTTATATATGTTTATTCATTCACATTTATCTTCTAATTTTAGAGCAGGCAAAGAATAAATTCATTGATATATGATTATGTAAAAATGTTAATTAGCGTTGTAATCTACACAGCAGACATAGGATACCAAATCTACCATGTATTTCTGTGAAAAGCAGAAAAGCACTAAAATAATGAATAAAATGTTATTATCTCCTCCTATGATTGAACTGTTTCTTATAAAATAATTTTCAGAATCCATAAATACATTCTATAGGCCTATTTTAAAGTTAACATATAAATCAATGTTATATCGATGGTTTCAGATTTTGGGATTCTGAAATATGAAATAATAAAAATTAGTATGATGTCATGCATTGCTTGATTCCATAAAGATGTTAAAAGTATCTTCACATTTCAGTAATATTGCAGTTGGGATTGTACTGATATGACATCATATTTTACTCACATCACATTCCCTGAATTTTGATCCCTGTTTGCCTGTGCCAAACACTGACCCCAGACCCTCGAATCAGAGGAAGGGGCAGGTGAGCATCCAGAGGCAGAATGGTAGGTTTGGGGAGGAATCAAAAGCAAACTCCATGTGAAATTAGGTTTGTTGGGTGAAATGCTGGTGGAACCATTTTACAATCGTATTCAGTCTGGAAAATGTGAAACTTCAATGCACTATATAGAGAAGCTACTATTTTGTGAAGTGGGTCAAGATCAGGCAACTCCCTGAATGACTGGCTTTTTTGTTGTTGTTTTCCAAGGCTAACCCTCCTCCTAGAATTTACTGGATAGTACAAATATAGATTAAAACACTTCAAACTTTCATGACTCAACACATTGTCAGTTGGCTCTACACATCATTTACTCCATTCTTTTTCAGCTTCACGTACAGATGTTTACATATCTGAAGGCATAGAGCCAATTTTGTGTAATCATGAAATATTACATCTTGAGATGTCATTGATACAATTTTTCTAATGTCACACTGTGTTTATATTATTTATGTTGTGAAAGGGACTATTTCCATTTGTTTCAGAGGTGACAGACACTGAGGTTAAGCATTGAGAGCTGTCGAGTGAACCAACAGCAGCTAAAAGCCCAGAAATCTTTCCTTTTATCCCCCCACTTTGTTATGAACATAAGGAAAGCCTCAGTCATTCTCAGCTTTCTTCCTTTTCCCCCACTTGTGAATTGGATGCACTTCTTTTCTTGTCTTTCTTACCCTTTCTGCATCCCAATAACATTTCAAAGCAGAAGACAGGAGGAAAAGATGCTAATAATCGGAGTGGGGAAGGCAGAAACTGCGCTCAGTGGAGAGTGAATCACTTGGACAGGCTGGCATTTCTAATAGTTTCTCACTCTTTTATCCTATTTACTTCCTATCACTCTGCTTAAGCAAAATCTCAAGGGAAACTCTAGGTCTCAAATAAAGAGGCTAAGCCTTCAAGTTGGGGAGACTGTCCTCAAGTCTCAGAGCCACACATTTACCATCATTCTTCATCTTTAAAATGAAGGTAACATACTTATTTTTTACAGGCAGCATTACAGGCACTAAATGAGCCCAGCATCTTAAGTGGGAGGGACTGGGAAGGAAGGCTTGTTTTCACTTGAGCCTGCCTTTGTGCCATTTTAAAGAACAGAGCCACACACGTTTTATATGTATACAGTTATATTACATTTGCAGACTAACTTGTCACATAAAAATTTGTGTGCTTTTAATTCTTCCCCTTTTTATTTCTCTTTCTTCTATTTTATTATTTTTAATTTTTCCTTTTTTTCTTTTTTTTTCTATGAGAGAGATGTTAAAAAGGTTTGGTTTACTCTGAGAAAAAAAAAAGACACCGTGTAGAGAATTTCAGAAAATATTACCATATTTGGAACCTTTAAATAGTCAACACACCTTTATGTCAGGTCCCAGAGCAGGCTGCTTACTGAGTTTAGGCCAGTCTTTTCACTTTCCTGAGACTGATTACCCAAATTTATTTTGACCTGAACACCATCTTTAATAGTATTTTTATTTTATTTCATTACATTATTATATACAACAGATGGTATAATTGTGAGACTACCTTTTTCGAAACAATAACGAGTAAGCTATAAAATGTTTGGTGTAAATATATGTAAATGTAACATATACATCACAACTGTGATTTGTTTGGGAGAATTTTGCCCTTGCTATAGGGATATGTACTCACGCTTCTTTAATTTCATATTTTTATTCAAATTCTTACTCATACAGGGATTTTGAAGCACTGACTCTGCTTCAAAATGTAGGACAATCTCCTCTGTTATACTCACCTGGTTAAAGTCTAATGAGATGTAGAGGGGAAAAGGGTCATGTGTTGGCCTTTAAACCTTTTCCATATACATTGTTGGAAGCAGTGTTACATACTTACAAAGTTATTTTCTAAAATTCTTTAAAGAATAAGGCTTCTTGGGATGAAATCTGAATTTCACTCTTTGTATGCCATTTCATTTTCCTTCTGATTTTACCCAAATGTTTGGCTTTTGGGCTCCAGTTTCCATCTGAATCCAACACTCTACCTAGTCCACGTAGACTGGTTGGATTAGGAGAACAGAAGTCCCATAAAGCTGCCCTAAGGGGCAAAAAAAGGCATTACAGAGAAGTCAGGTAAGCCATGAATGGAGTCTTCTGTGTGAAATAAATTAACTACAAAAGGCCCCAGGTGGCTTTTTCTGTCTTCCAAGAATTAACAACGTTTCATTGTTATTGAATAAACTTAGGGGATTTTTTTTTTTTTAATGACAGAATGAATGTTACATATACAACATATAATTTATTTCATCCTGGCAGGAAATGGCCTTCAGTTTTCTCTGGGGAACTGTGCAAACATCTGGATAATCTTGAAATCTTTTAATATGAGAAACTAGTAATTACCCCCAAACTTACTACTTCCCACATTTATTTCCTCTTTTTCAATGATTAGGGATTTATTTCTTTCTCAATGAGGATTTTAAGACTGCTTATGAAGGAATTAATTTTGCAATGTGTCTGCAAAGAACACAGTTCTCTCAGCCTGGTCCCACGGAAATTCACAGAAAGTTAATTTTTACCAGTTTTCTTCAAGGCAGCCAAATTTCCTAATTTTACAGATGTTCATTTTGTAAAAAAAAAAAAAAAAAATTGCCAACATAGTTTCCTTTGGTTTTGAATGTTGAGCTGAAATGCCTTTTTAATGTAGCGAGCACTATTACATGGCTATTTATATTTAGCTCTGATTCTCATTCATCACCAGCCTATGGAAGAATTTTGACAAGCAATGTACAAATGTGACATGGGTACAGAGGCATATCTCAGGGGTCTGGAATCTCTGGGTGAATGCCACGCTCAGTATACTGCAGCCTGACTCCGGAAGAGACTTTCCAGTAAATTACATGGGTATGAATCCAGCTTTGATACTTTACTCCATAATACTTTTCTGTTTCTCAGAAAGCAGTGTGAGTTCTCCGTCTCCATTCTCCCCACTATATTCCTTTCTTTCCTCATGTGTTCTTGAGTGTTGGCTCTATTCTTTTACTCAACTCACTCTATTTTTTAAAATAATTTAGTTGGTAAACTGTCATTTAATCTCAGGTAATTTTCTTCTATTCCTCCCTTGCTGTGTCTAAGGATTTTTTATGTTTGTTTGGTCTCCTTATTAAATTGCTAAGTCATGTCCACCGCTTCGTGACCTCATAGTCTGTGGCCTCTAGAGCAGTATGATTTCCCCATATGACCTACATTTAAGCTCAGTTATTTTCCTTGTGTTGGTCTCGGTGTTCTGTGCTGAAGTTCAAGGACATTGAAGGGAGAGGAGGAGCTGAGTCATCTAATTCATTGATAAGTCACCAGTCTTCATTTTATAAAGAATGCCGTTTTTGAAATTTGGCAAGTTTTCTTCATCTTTCGGATCCCAGTTTCTGATCTGAAATAATTTATATGTTCCATCAGTGGATTCAGTATGGCGCAGTTAGTCATTCCTTCTAAAGTTTCTGAAGGTGTAAATTGCATTTAATGTTTAACTTAGAGTATTTAATGATCCAAATATACGTCTAGTACTATGGTGTGTGTTGGGGGTACAAAGATGAATTGGGATCCCTTTCCTCCAGAACTGTTTTGAGAAACGCATTCTTATCGAAGAATAACTTGAATAGACCATGAGAAAGGCTGTGCGTTGCAATTACACCACATTACTAGTCACTGCAGATGGTGACTGCAGCCATGAAATTAAAAGACGCTTACTCCTTGGAAGAAAAGTTATGACCAACCTAGATAGCATATTCAAAAGCAGAGACACTACTTTGCCGACTAAGGTCTGTCTAGTCAAGGCTATGGTTTTTCCTGTGGTCATGTATGGATGTGAGAGTTGGACTATGAAGAGGGCTGAGTGCCGAAGAATTGATGCTTTTGAACTGTGGTGTTGGAGAAGACTCTTGAGAGTCCCTTGGACTGCAAGGAGATCCAACCAGTCCATTCTGAAGGAGATCAGCCCTGGGATTTCTTTGGAAGGAATGACGCTGAAGCTGAAACTCCAGTACTTTGGCCACCTCAGGCGAAGAGTTGATTCATTGGAAAAGACTCTGATGCTGGGAGGGATTGGGGGCAGGAGGAGAAGGGGACGACAGAAGATGAGATGGCTGGATGGCATCACGGACTCAATGGACGTGAGTCTGAGTGAACTCCGGAGATGGTGAAGGACAGGGAGGCCTGGCGTGCTGCAATTCATGGGGTCGCAAAGAGTCGGACACGACTGAGCGACTGAACTGAACTAGTTAGTGTTATATACATTGTTATACCATGACATTATTATTATTTAACATTCTATACTGTGTGCTAAGTTGCTTGATTCAATATGCCCAACCCTTTGCAACCCCATGGACAATAGCCCCCCAGGCTCCTCTGTCCATGGGATTCTCCAGGCAAGAACACTGGCGTGGGCTGCCATCTCCTCCTCCAGGGGCTCTTCCTGACCCAGGGATTGAATGCATATCTCTTATGTCTCCTGCTCTGTCTGGCAGGTTCTTTACCATTAGCACCACCTGGGAAGCCCTTCTATATTGCAATAATTGTTAATTAGAGCAGAGAAATAAATTTCCAACACAACCCAGTCTTTCTGGATTTAAGCACAATTATCTAAACAACTTTGATCCAAGTTTTACCCATTTAACACCAATCATCAAATCCATATTTTTAATGTTGTCCTATATTTAGGAAGCATTTACTTTTGCTTCATGTTAATCCAAATATTTTCTGTTTTAAATAAAGAGAAGGGAAGAAGTAATTAACATTTGTTGAACACCTATCATCTGCTAACTATAATGCTAAGTGTTTTAAGAGCAATGTTTCAATAAGAATAATTCTCCAAGTTAGGTATTGTTATCTCTAATTTTAAAATATGAGAAGTTATACTGAGAGATCAAGTAATCTGTCCAAGATAACCCATCCAGAAAATATTAGTCAATATTCACACCCAGGTTTACTCACTCCAAAACTCATGTTTACTCTGCTACACCATATCTCTGCATGCATGCAACTCTTTGCCACCCTATGGATGGTAGCCCACCAGGCTCCTCTGTCCATGGGGTTCACCAAGAATCCCATGGACAAGAATACTGGAGTGGGTTACCATGCCCACCTCCAGGGGATCTTCCCGACCCAGGAACTGAACCCACATTTCTTAAGTTGCCTGCATTGACAGGCAGGTTCTTTACCACTAGCACCACCTGGAAAGCCCTGCACCACATCCCTACCCCAAAGAAAAGCCACAGAATGGGAGTTTAAATAGTCCTTTAAAGATATTGTAGGATACCTTTGGCCTCTGAACTAATTGCCTCACCATACAGATGAAGAATATGAAGCATGGAGAGCTTAAATGACTTTTCAGAATTCACCCTACTAGTTGATGTCAGAGATTGGAATAGGCATTATTTTTTCCATGGACTAGTCCATGCTAGGGAACATTCTGCCTGAAAATGAAATAATGATCAGCCTGAAAATGAAATAATGAACTGCCTGCTTCAAGAAGTGCTTAAATAGAAATGTGATGATCAAAAACATTATAGAAACAATTTTTAATGGATAGAAATTTGGATTGGAAAACCTAAAAAGTTCCTTTGTGTCTCTCCCATTCATTGAGGCTGTATAATTAAAGACACTTTATCAGTATCTTTTCTTCAGTGAAAAATAAATAACCAAATAATTTTCTAATTCTCCTCAAGGTTTATACTTTTTAAAATAGGCTTTATTTTATATAGCAGGTTTAGATTCATAGCAAGTCTCAGCAGTAGGTACAGAGATTTCCCATATACACGGACCTCCTCACTATCATCAGTCTCCACTGAAGTGATACATTTGTTACAATTGATGAACCTACAGGACACATCACTATTACTCAAAGCCCACAGCTTATTATAGTTCTCTCTTAGTGTTGTGCAGGCTGTCAGTTTTGAGAAGGGTATAATAACCTGAATCTACCAGTATAGCATCATACAGATGAGTTTCACTGCCCTAAAAATCTTTTGTGTTCCACTTTATCTCTTTACTCTCGGCTTTTGGCAAGTACTAATCTTTTTTACTGTCTTCATGGTTTTTCCTTGTCCAGAATGTCATACATATGGAATCTTTCTGTATATATAGCCTTTTCAGATTGACTTCTTTCACTTAGTAATATGCTTTTATGTTCTCTCCATATCTTTTTAGGGGCTTTTCTGGTAGCTCAGATGGTAAAGAATCTATTGGTAATGCAGGAGACCAGGGTTTGATCCTTGGGTCAGGAAGATCCCCTGGAGAAGCGAACTGCAACCCACTCCAGTATTCTTGCCTGGAGACAGGAGCCTTGCAGGCTACAGTCTATGGGGTCACAGAGTCAGATATGACTGAGTGACTAACACACACCATATGTTTTCATGACTTGATAGCTCATTTCTTTTTAGTGCTGAATACTATTCTGTTGTCTGGATGTACCACAATTTATTAATCCATTCACCTACTGACGGGTATCTTGGTTCCTTCCAAGCTTTGACACATAAAAATAAAGCTTCTATAAACATCTGTGTGCATGTTTTTGTGCAGACCTAAGTTTTAAAATCCTTCAAGTAAATACCAAGGAGTGCAATGAATGGATAACACAGTATGTTTCGTTTTGTAAGAAATTGCCAAACTATCATCTAAAAGTGGCTATTGCATTCTGTATTCTTTCCAGTAATGAGCAAGACTTTCTGTTGCTCTACAACCTTCCCAGGACTTGATGTCAGTGTTCTGGATTTTCGCTGTTTTAGTAGGTATGTGGGCTTCCCTGGTGGCTCAGATGGTACGGAATCTGCCTGCAATGCAGGAGACCCGGGCTCCATCCCAGGGTTGGGAAGACCCCCTGGAGGAGAACATGTCAACCCACTCCAGTATTCTTGCCTGGAGGATCCCCATGGACAGAGGAGCCTGGTTCTCTGGAACAGTCCATGGAGCCACAAACAGTTGGACACGACTAAGTGACTAAGCACACAGCCCAGGAGGTATGTAATGGTATCTCACTGTTTTTATTTCCCTGATAACATTCAACGTGGAGCACCTTTTCATGTGCTTATTTGCCATCTATATATCTTCTTTGGTGAGATATCTGTTAAGGTCTTTGGCCCTTTTATAAACTGTGTTGTTTCCTTATTGTTGAGTTTTAATATTCTTTCAGATGTTTTGAATAGCAGTCCTTTATCAGATATGCCTTTTGCAAATATTTGCTCCTAGTTTGTGGCTTGTTTTAGTCTCTTGACACTGTCTTTCATAGAACAGATTTTTAAAGTTTTAATAAAATTCAGCTTACCAATGATTTTTTCATGAAATCATGCTGTTGATGTTGGATCTGAAATGTCATCACTATACTCAAAGTCATCTAGTTGTCCTCCAAGATTATCTTCTAGAAGTTTTATAGTTTTGCGCTTTACATTTAGATCTGTGGACTACTTTGAGTTAATTTTTTAGAAGGATGTATGGTCCAGGTTAAAATTCATTTATTTGCATGTGAATGTTCCGATGTTCTAGCACCATTTGTTGAAAACAGTGTTTTGGCTCTTTTGTACTGTATTTACTCCTTTGTCAAAAACCAGAGAACTATATTAAAAGCTCTATTTCTGGTCTCTCTTGATAATAACACACTGTTTTGATTATTTTACCTTTATAGCAAGTCTGAAATCTGGTTTCATCAGTCCAACAATTCTGTTCTTCTCCAATAATGTGCTGCCTATTCTGGGACTTTTGACTCTCCATATAAACTTCAGAATCCATTTATGATATTCATAGATAACTGGCTGGGATTTTGATTGGGATTGCATCAAATCCATAGGTCAAATTGGAAAAATATAATATATAACAATATTGAGTCTTCCTATCCATGAACATAGGATAGTTCTCCATTTTTCAGTTCTTCTTAGATACTTTTCTTCAGCATTTTTGGTTTTCCTTATACAGATCGTATATCTTTTTTTTAAGATTTATAACTAAGTACTACATTTGAGAGTGCTAATTTAAGTATTATTGAGTTTTTGTTTTCCGATTTCCCTTGTTCATTGCTATTGTATACAAAAGTGTCTGACTTGTATATATTAACCTTGTATCCTACAATCTTGCTATAATCATTAAAGTTCAGTTTAGTTCAGTTCAGTCGCTCAGTCATGTCTGACTCTTTGTGACCCCATGAATCACAGCATGCCAGGCCTCCCTGTCCATCACCAACTCCCGGAGTTCACTCAGTCTCACGTCCATTGAGTCAGTGATGCCATCCAGCCATCTCATCCTCTGTCGTCCCCTTCTCCTCCTGCCCCCAATCCCTCCCAGCATCAGAGTCTTTTCCAATGAGTCAACTCTTCGCATGAGGTGGCCAAAGACATTTTTTAGTTCCAGAAACTTTTTATTGATTCTTTCTGATTTTCTATGTAGAAGATCATGTCATCTGTGAACGAAGTATCATTTCTTCCTTCCCAATCCGTATACATTTTATTTCCTTTAAAGTTCTTGTTACTTTAGGTAGGATGACCATTATGATACTGAAAAGTGGTGGTGAGAAAGGACATCCTTGCTTCGTTCTTGATCTTAGAAAAGCTTCAAGCTTCTCCCATTAAGTATCATATTTAGCTATTAGTTTTTATGCAAATATCTTTATCAAGCTGAAGAAGTTCCCTTATGTTTCTAGTTTATTAGGAGGTTTAATCAAGAATGATTTTATCATGTGACTTTTCTGCATTTTTTAAAGTCATGTAACTTTTTTCTTTAGCCTATTGAAATTAAAATCAACATTAATTGATTATCAAATGTTGAAACAGCCTTGTATACCTTGATTATGTCCAACTTGGTCATGGTGTATAATTCTTTTACATATTTCTGCTTTGAATTTGCTAATATTTAGCCAAGGATTTTTTGCATATACGTTTAAGAAAGAGATAGGTCTCTGGTTTTCTTTTCTTATGTTTCTGCCTGGTTTTTGGTATTAAGACAACACTGACCTCATAAAATTAGGAAATATTCCCCTCAGCTTCTATCTTCTGAAAGAAAATGCAGACACATGATAAAATTTTTTTCCTTAAATGTTTGATAGAATTCATCAGTGATCCCAGCTGGGTCTGGTGCTTTCTGTTATACAAGGTTATTAATTATCAGTGAGATTCTTTAATAAGGACAGGTCTATTCAGATTGCTTATTTCTTCTGTGTGAGTTTCAGCAGATTGTGTCTTTTCAAGAATTAGCCCATTTCAACTAAGTTACCAAATTTGTGGACATACAGCTCTTCATATTATTCCTTTATGATTCTTTTAACGTTCATGGGCTCTGTAATGACATCCCTCTTTCACTTCTGACATAGTTTTTGTCCTCTCCTTTTTTCTTAGCTTGGATAAGGAGGCTTACCCATTTTGTTGGTCTTTTCAAAACCTTTGGTTTTGTTGCTTTTCTATATTGATTTCCTATTTAAGTTTTCATCAATCTCTGCACTAATAGTAATAGTTTCTCTTTTGCTTGCTTTGGATTTAACTTTCTTTTCTTTTTCCAGCTTTTAAGGCCAAACTGTGATTATCAATTTTAGATTTTCCTTCTTTTTCTAATATAAGCATTCACTGTTATAAATTCTCCCTCTAAGTGTGGTTTTGCTGTATCCTACAAATTTTGATGTTGTGTTTTCATTTATTTTAAAATTTATTCTATCTTAAGATTTCCTCTTATGCTATTTTTAAATTTATTTTTAATTGGAGGAAAATTTCTTTACAATGTTCTGTTGGTTTCTGCTGTACAACAATGTCATTGCCTTCTCCGGAATCAACCATAACTATACATATATCCTCTCCACTTGAGCCTCCTTCCCCTCCTCCCATCACACTCCTCTAGGTAATCACAGAGCACCAAGTCGGTCCCCCTGTGTTATATAGGAACTTCTCACCAGCTATCTATGTTACACATGATATGTGTGTGTGTGTGTATATATATATATATATGTGTGTGTGTGTGTGTGTGTGTATACATATATATATATATATATATACATATATATATATGTCGATTTTACTTCTCCATTCATCCCATGCTCTCCTTCCCCTACTGTGTCCACAAGTCCATACTCTATATCTGCATTTCCATTCCTTCCTTGCAAATAGGTTCATCAATACCATTTTTCTAGATTCTATATATATGTGTTAAAACACGATATTTGTTTTTCTGACTTACTTCACTCTGTATAACCAGCTCAAGGTTCATCCACCTCACTCGAACTGATTCATATTCATTCCGTCGTATGGCTAATATTCCATTGTACGTATGTACCACATCTTCTTTATCCATTCATCTCTCAGTGGACATCTAGGTTGCTTCCATGTCCTGGCTATTGTCAGTAGTGTTGCAATAAACACTGGGATACATTTGTCATTGAGAATTGTTTTCTCAGGGTATATGCCCAGTAGTATGGTAGATTCTATTTAGAAGTGTGTTGTTTAATCTCCACATATTTGGGAGGTTTCCAGTTATCTTCCTGTTATTGATTTCTAGTTTAATTTCACTGTGGCATGAGTGTATATTCTATGATTGCTATTCTCTTAAATTTGTTAAGGTGTTTTTTATGGCCCCAAATGTGGGTTATTGTGATGAATGTTCCATGTGAGTTTGAAAAAAATGTGTATTCTGCCACTGATGGATGAATTAGTCTATAGATGTCAATTATAGTCAGTTGACTGATAGTGTTCTGAGTTCAACTATGTGTTTACTGATTTAGAGGGATACTGAAGTCTCCAGCTATAATAGTGGACTCATCTATTTCAACTGGTAGTTGAAATAGCTCATCCATTAGTTATTGCCCCCTATTGTTTGAGGCTGTGTTGTTAGAAACATACACATTAAGGATCATTTTGTCTTCTTCGAGAATTGACCTCTTTAGCATTATTAATACCCCTTTTTATTCCAGGAAACTTTTCTTACTCTGAAGTCTGTTCAGTCTAAAATTAGTATAGCTATTCCTCTTTCCCATAGTTAGTGGTAGCATGATGTGTCTTTATCTGCCCATTTACTTTCAATATATACATGTTTATATTTAAAGTGAATTTCTGGTAGACAAGATAGAGTTGGGCCTTATTTCTAGATCCACTTCTGTCTTTTAATTGGTGCAGTGAGACCACTGATGTTCTAAGTGATCACTGATAGAGCTAGAAGGGTAGCTACCATATTTGCAGTTGTTTTCTATTTGATGCCTTTGTTCTTTTGCTTCTGTTTTGTCTCCCATTCTTATTTGCTCTTTGTGGTTTTGAATGATCACATTATATGACTTCATTTTCTCATCTTTTTAGCGTCTTAATTATGTTTCTTTTATAATGCTTTCCCTAGAGTTTGTAATATACATTTACAATAAATCCAGATCACTAACAAATAACAGTATACCACATCACAGGCAATCCAAGTGCCTTATAATAACAAAATAATTCCTCCTGTCTCATATTATTATCATCATTCATTCATTTCACTTACATATGAGCATACACATATATATATAAGCATACACAGTCAACTGTGGTATTATTTTTGAACAAACTGTTATCTGTTAGATCAATCGAGAAAAGTAGAAGTTTTTATCTAACCCTCACTTAGTCCTTCTCCAATGATCTTTCTTTCTTAGGGATCATAGGTTATCTTTTGCAAGAGAGAGCAGTCATTCTGATGTCTCAGTGTTCAAAGTCTCCTTTGTTTACCCAACACTTTCAAAGACAGTTTTAATAAAAGAAATACAAACAGAATTTCATGCTTCAGGATGGTCTCTGGCCAGTAGAGAGAGGCAGGGCGATCACTATTTCTGTGAACATTCTCTTTTCCCCTTGACAGCAGTTATGGGCATGTTTGGTTTCCAAAGCTAAATGCTAGGATTCTATTAGTGCCAAATAGATGGATTCAAATACTTGATTTTTTTTTCTTTATGTAAATCTGAGTTTCTGATCCATATCATTTTTCTTCACTCTAAAGAACCTCTTTAAATGTTTCTTACAAATTGGGCTTGCAGGCAACAAATTATTTCAGTTTTGGTTTGTCTGGCAAAGTATTTCTCCTTTTTTAAAAGGAGATTTTCACAGGGTATAGAAACCTAGGTTGCTTATGTTTGCTTGTATTGTTTTCTCTCTGAGCATCAGATATTTGATTCCACTTTCTTGCTCATGAGGTTTTTAAGAAGAGTCAAAGATGTAATTCTTATCTAAGTTAGGTGTTTCCCCCACTCTGGATACTTTCGGTATTTTTTTCCTTTAACTTTGCCTTTTCCATAGTTTGAAAATGATATGCCTAATTATAGTTTTCTTTGCATTTGTCTTGCTTGTGATTATCTGACTTCCTGAGTCTGTGGGTTGATGTCTGACTCTAATTTGGGGAAAATTATCATTCATTATTGCTTCAAATACTTGTTTCTTTCTCTCTTTCTTCTCCTTATGGTAATCCCCTTACAAATATATCACACTTTTTGTAAATGTCTTGCAGTCTTTGGATATTCTGGGTGTTTTTTAGTGGTTATTCTCTTTTCTAAGGTTTTTATTTTTAAAGGCTTTTATTGATATAGTCTCATGATAAGAGAGTGTTTGTTCAGCTGTGTCAAGTCTACTAACAAGGCTATCAAAGACATTCTTCATTTTTGTAATAGTGATTTTGATCTCTAGCATTTTAGTTTTTGTTTTTTTTCTTAGAATTTCCATCTTTTTGCTTACACTGCCCATCTGTTCCTGAAGGCAATTTAATTTATTCATTAGGATCTTTAGGATACTTATCATAAATATTTTAAAATTCATTTCCTGATAATTCCAGCTGTCATAAATGTGTCTGATTTCAATGTTTGCTCTTTCTCTTTCAACTGTGTCATTTTGCCTTTTAGTATATCTTGTAATTTTTTCCTGAAATTGGGCATGATGTGTTGGGTAAAAACAACTGCTATAAAAAGGTCTTTCATAAAATCAGCCCTCTGCATCCACAGATTTTGTATCCAAAATGCAATCAACTTGGGTTGAATTGTGTTTTTTATAATTCCAGGAAGTTCTAAAAAGCAAAACTTGAATTGCTGTGCATGGGCAATTATCTGTGCATTACATTGTATTTAATTTTATAAGTAATCTAGAGATGATTTAAAGCATATGGGAGGACTGCAGGTGTGTATGTTATGTGCAAATACTATATCATTTTTCATAAGGGATCTGAGTATCTGAGAATTTTGGTATTTGTGGAGGGTCCTAGAATCAAAGGGATTCCCTCATAGCTCAGTCAGTAAAGAATCTGACTGCAATGCAGAAGACCTGGGTTCAATTCCTGGGTCAGAAATATCCCCTGGAGAGAGAAATGGAGACAGCACCCCAGTATCTTGCCTGGAAAGTAACACAGAGAGAGGATCCTGGGGACTACAGCCCGTGAGGTCACAAGAGTCGGATATGACTTAGCGACTAAACCACCACCACTGGAATCAATCCCCTTCAGATCAGTTCAGTTCTGTTCAGTTGCTCAGTCATGTCCAACTCTTTGTTATCCCATGGACTGCAAAACGCCAGGCTTCCCTGTCCATCACCACTCCTGGAGCTTACTCAAACGCATGTCCATTGTTGGTGATGCCATCCAACCATCTCATCCTCTGTCGTCCCCTTCTCCACCCACCTTCAATCTTTCCCAGCATCAGGGTCTTTTCAAATGAGTCAATTCTTTCCATCAGGTGGCCAAAGTATTGGAGTTTCAGCTTCCGTATCAGTTCTTCGATGAATGTTCAGGACTGAGTTCCTTTAGGATTGACTGGTTGGATATCCCTGCAGTCCAAAGGACTCTCAAGAGTCTTCTCCAACACCACAGGTCAAGAGCATCAATTCTTTGGGGCTCAGCTTCTTTTACAGTCCACCTCTCACATTCATACATGACTACTGGAAAAACCACAGCTTTGAAGAGACAGACCTTTGTTGGCAAATTAATGTCTCTGCTTTATATTATGTTATCTAGGTGGGTCATAGATTTTCCTCCAAGGAACAGGCATCTTTTAATTACATGGCTGCAGTCGGACATGCCTGAGTGACTGAATCGACTGACTGCAGTTTCAGGGTAAGGGAAAGTATTCTGTACTCCTATGATTAGGCTCCAGTCTCAGTAAGCCTGTGCCTCTAGACTCTGAAGCTCATGAGCACTCTTCAGTTGTACCCATCCCATCCCGTTCAGATGAGAAAGCATGGCTAGACTTGGGTGACATCGGCTATTTCCCTTCTTGCACGTGGAAGGCTAGAGGGCGCTGGAGTTGATATTTTCATTGCCCCATATCAGTTAGGTGCTGATTAAATCCCAGTAGGTTAATCTCTTGTTAGTTAGTTTCTCCAAATAGTAGCCCTTATTAAAGAGGACAATAATTTTCTGGCATATTTCAAAATGGTTCCTCTTCTCTCCTCTCTGCCAGAATCACAAGGGGATTTCTCTTAAAAATATTTACTCTGAGAACCTGGGAGACCTCCAGGAAGCAGAACTCACAAGAGCATGTGTGCCTTCCTACCTCCATGGCTGGGTTCCCTGGAGCATTTGACTCTCAGGTTGTACACACTAAGACACCAATTACAGCTGTGATTTTCCTACCCAGTCACTGGTTTCCAAGGGGCCTTCAGTTCATGGGTTTCTGCTTTAGTAAGCTGTAATTCTGTGTATTCACCTGTCAGTCTCTCCTGTGACCTCATTTCTCTTATGGATCTAAGGAAAGTTGTCAATATTTCAGGTTGTTCAGCCTTTTGCTTTTTGTGAGGGCAGAGTAACAACTTCTAAGCTTCTTACATGCTAGATGAGAAACTGGAAGCCTCATGTTTTTACTTTCTGATAAATTTTACCATTTTCCATATTCTAGGTTTTGTAAGAGCTTACCTTTTCTAACCTTATACCAGAATACAGGGCTACAGGGCCACAAGCAAGAAGAACTGAGCTTAGAGACGTAAGGGCAATCCCTTCTCAGTCTCTTTCTTTCTAGTTTGTTCTCACTCTCTCTCCTCTCTCTCCTTCCTTCCCTCCCTCTCCTTCTTTCTTTCCCCTAACACACACACACATACAGAGTTAAAATATTCCATCTTTGTCCTTAGGCAACCCAGGATTACCTTTATTAAAGTAACAACAAAAAAACATTTGTAAGCCCAGCAATGATATACCAGGCACTAGGTTTTTCCACTGGAGAAGGCAATGGCAACCCACTCCAGTACTCTTGCCTGGAGAATCCCAGGGACAGAGGAGCCTAGTGGGTTGCCGTCTGTGGCATCGCACAAAGTCAGACATGACTGAAGCGACTTAGCAGCAGCAGCAGCAGCAGGTTTTTCCACACCCTTTTCCAATATTTAATTTATACCTTGCCCATGGAGTCTTTTTTTATACAACTGGGTTCTCAGCTATTTCCCTTCAAACAAATATCCCTTTAAACATTAACTATAGTATAAGAAAAGATTTTCCCCTTATTTTTCTTTTAAAAAGCTTTATTTCACACAAATTGATAGTATCAGTTATTAAATTATTTAGTTACTATTTTAATGTTGTATATTAAAGTATAAATTGGTATCAAATTGAGTCAATGATTCCAGGGTCATTGCATTAATTTTTATCATCACATCCAGGATTATGGATGGGAAATATTTCTCATTTTTTTACTTTTTTAAAAAATCAATAAATGACATAATTAATGCAGATAAAGTGAAAATTCAGTTTTTACTTGTTAAGTTTTATATATTTTAATTATAAAATTTCATGCTTATTGTGAGTCACTCAAACATCATAGAAATCTATTTTTAAAAGTGATAGTTTTATTCCTCACATGCCCCCAGCCTCCACTGCTCCAGAATAAACAATTTGTAGACCTTTTTGATTTTGCACACATACACATATGTTTGTATACAAAAGAACAAGTCATATTATATAAAATATCCCTCAATTTCCTCTTAACATTATATTAGGTTGAACCAAAAAGCTCATTCAGATTTTTCCATATGATATTCTTTTTGACCAACTCAGTAGAACATTTTTATACAACTATATACAAATATATTAATACCTCATTTATTTTAATGTCTACCTAGTATTCCATCTTATGAATGTACCATAATTGAGTCAACCATTCTCTGGTTGGTAGTTTGTTTTCAACTTCTCACCATCACAAATAAAGCTGCAATAAACCTCCTTGTACATAAATTATTCTGACATGTTTATTTTTACCATTTACCCTAAAAAGACTGACAGACACATAATCTAATATGATACAAAGATTGCACTGTCTATCTCCAAGGTTAGGAGGCAGAGTTCACAGCTGGGCAAATCCTACAGGGAAACAAAACAACCCACAGCATGGACTTGAACGCAGTGGGCCACAGATGATTTCAAGATCCAGATCAGTGGATCTTACCACCTCTCAACAAGGAGCGAGCCCATTTAGACACAGGCTAGGATCCACCCTCCATGTTTATAAAGGGAGGGGATGAATGGGAGGAGAAAAATGCATGTCTCAAAGGGTAGTGCCTGAAACATTAGACACACCAAAGGGCGTCTGAGGTAAAATTCACAGGAAAAAAAAAAACACTGACACTTTCCAAGTGCTTACGGGAATCAAAGGTCAAAGCTCAGATAAGTTTACTGGCTCTTTAGGGGTTTCACACCCTCTAAATTGCTATATTCATCCTTTGTCATGAGTGTTAAAAGGACTGTGGTAGAATCTGATAGCAAGTTCCATACACAAAATGTAACAAATATGCAATGTCACATGCAACTAAGTGCTTGATCCTTGGCAGTATATTTAATCTCCCGGCACCACTGCATTCCTAAAATATGTTGGAAACCTCCCCCCAAATTTTAGTTGCTCAGTCGTGTCTGACTCTTTGTGACTTCATAGACGGTAGCTCACCAGGATTGATCCTCTGTCTGTGGAAATTCTCCAGGCAAGAATATTGGAGTGGGTAGCCATTCCCTTATCTTTCCGACCCAGGGATTGAACCCAGGTCTCCCACATTGCAGGCAGATTCTTCTCCATCTGAGCCACCAGGGAAGCCCATTACTCCATTACGCAGACTCAGAGAGATCACAGAGCCAGTAAGTGGCAGACCCAGGACTCAGATTCAGGCAGGCACACTCTGAAGTCCATATGTCTCATCACACAGGATATCATCTATTTTATTCTGTTCAAGGAAAAAAATCTTCAGACAGAAGTGACAGAGCCCTAGTAATGCACGGTAGTGAGGGTGGGACTGCTTGGTCCACACTGGGTTCTAGCTTAGTTGCCAGGGAACATAATTCTCAAATTGTTGGAAGCAGAATATTGGTGCAAAGGCCCTAAAGCCCAAAGTAAGGAAGAAAAATTAGTCCCTTGAAATGTGTTTGACATCTTTCCAATATTCTAAAAGAGTACCAACAAGGTCTCAAAGAATTGAAATTTGAAACTTTTGAGAAATCATGGAAAATGAAACAAATGCATGGTAATAGGAAATAGACAATACAGATTTGAAATTCAAAGAGGAAAAAGTAAATTTTGAAAATTCATATCTAGGTGTATTTATCAAACATGAAAAAGATTCGAGGACTGATTATTGAAAGCATTTCTTTTTTGTGTGTGTGTGGTTTTTTTTTTTAATTTATTTTTTATTTTACAATTCTATATTGGTTTTGCCATACATTGACATGAATCCATCACAGGTGTACATGCTTGAAAAAAATATATATAATCTCTAGACACAACTACAGATTTCAAGATGAGAAACTTTCTACTACTCCTCCTCCGCCTTTTCCACTTCTTCTTTCTCCCCTCCTCCTCCTTCTTTTTGGTGGATTGACGTATCTGGACGTTGCTAAAGTCCCTGACTACCATTTTGTAGAAAAGTACTTAGCAATTTTACAGTATTTAGTATTCTCATGAGGGAGGTACCCAAGACAGAATACAAGGTCAGTGACATGGAGTTAGGGGAAGGACTCACCATCCAACCTAAGACTGTGGGTTAGCTGTCCAAATATTTCCAAAAAGAATCTCTATCAGCAAACTGTGGCATATCCAGTAGGTAGCAGAATCCAAATTTAAAGTCTTCTACAGGATATTCAGGCCTAAATCTAGAAACATAAAATTTAATGTAGAGAAATAAAACTAAAATATCTGAGACAGTTTATGTCTCCAACAACTTTGGATACTATTCCCAAATGACATGATTTACCAATCCTGATATCTGAAAAATGGGACAAGCAAAACAAAGTTCTACCATAAAGTATAATTAAATAGGTGACACTACACTGGGCCTTAATGAGACAGAATACCTAAAGATATAAAAGCAGTTGGGCAATCTCAAGTTGCATGACTCAGTCACCTTACTGCGTCCAATGTTGTTTCATTTCTTTTCTATGTTGGAAAAAGTTATTACATTTTAGCTCGTATTTTGCTTCTTTCTCTAGTAACCCTATTTTACTGAAAATCTACTGCAAATGCTGACTTTGACTTCTTCCCCCTGCTGCTGCCCAATCTCCAGCTCTGACATTTAGGGAAGACCATGTGAATTATCAACCCACTTGCCTCCTTTTCATGCTGCCAGGGTCCCCATTTGTCCTGGAGTTTACCCTTCCCCATTTAACTCAGATAAACTCTGAAGGATCACAGTCAGTCATAGGGTCTCATCGTCCTTGTCTATGACTGGATTTGGGAATAGCATGCAATCTAGTTTGGCTAGTAAGACATGCATACATATATTCAGCCATTCATTCCATGAACATTTCTGAGCACCTACATGGCAGACACAAAAGGTAATCGTAGTGAACAAAACAGAATGTCTCTGTCCACAAAAGTCCTAGATTCTATTTGTAGAGGGAATAAAATTAATAGAAAACATGAAGAATATTAAAGGACTTTGGGGGAAGGATTTTATTTTTAATATTTTTTAATGTCAAGGAAGAAACTGTTCTTAATTCTCTGCCACTGATGTGTAGGACATGAGCCTGGGGCTTCAGCAGCAGGGAGAAGAGCTGGTCCACCTGGCCAGGAGAGCAGTGCAGAAAGATGGAAGGACCCAGCACACAGCTGCTAAGCTTATTCAACTGGTCACCATAATGCCTAAGGGTTTAATTACAATCTATGAAGTATATATTAACTGATAGGATATGGTATACAGGGTTGGTAGAAAAGATTCCAGAGCAACCTATCCATTCTCTCTTTTTTTTTATAGGCAGAGTTGACTAGGACATCCATCACTACCTTGGCAATAGATGACATTAAACCAAAAAGTGAATATATGCCCTGTTTCCTTGCGCACTGGCCATGGAGGAAGAAAATATATGTAGAAGGCAGGCACACAGACAACCAGCCCATTAACATGACAGTACATATACATCCTTGGGATTTCCCTGGGGTTCAATGGTTAGGACTCCACGTTTCTATTGCAGGGGCTATGGGTTTGGTCCCTGGTCTGGGAACTAAGATCCCACAAAACACAGCCAAAAAATAAGAGTATACACTCTTTATAAATATATTTTCGAAGAGGTTTAGATTGCTGTTTTCTGGCACTAAAAGAGTAGGTATTTATCATCAGAAAGATTAAAGTTATCCTGAAGTTTTATTTATCTGTGTTCTTATTTTAACAATGACCCATCCATAATCATTATCTATTTATTAGATGAGAGAAAATATTTGTTTTATGCAGATACAGAGATGGAAAACATAGAAAGCTGATATTCCCAAAAAACTTGATGAGAGAAGACTGCTATTTTCCCAAATGCTGAGATGATGAGGCTGAGCTGTCATATGCTTTCTGTGATCAGAGTGCAAAAATCCCTCATGGACACAGAAAAGAAGTCACTTAATAGATCCTCATTGAATGAATGAATATGGAAGCATTTCCAATTCTCCAATTTATGGTTTCTTTTTCACCCAAAGACATATCTATTGTCTTTCAAAAACTTACATTTCTGTTGGTACAGGAGATAAATCAACCTCTTTCTTTCTCCCTTCCTTCTGCCCTCGTTTCCTCCCTACTTTCTTTCCATCCTTCCTTCACTATTTCTCAATAAACACTGAGGACCATCTATGGAGTAGGTATTGCATGCAGTATATGAACAGACAGATAAGATCATTTTTGCCAATAAAATAAAATAAACACATTTAAAGTTTTCATGCATTTGCCCAGTAAATGTTATCTAATAAACAGTGAATGCTACTGAAATCCAAATTTAGGAGAGTGTAAGAGCTATGAGACTTTATGTGGAGATTCCTGAATTAGGATAAGAAGGCCTTCTTCCATGAAAAACACAAAGAAATAGATGAAAATTACAGAATGGGAAAGACTAGAGATCTCTTCAATAAAATTAGAGATATCAAAGGAACATCTTATGGAAGGATGGACATGAGAAAGGACAGAAATGGTAAGGACCTAACAGAGGCAGAAGAGATTATGAGGTGGCAAGAATACACAGAAGAATTATATTAAAAAGGTCTTAATGACCTGAATAACCATGATGGTGAGGTCACTCATCTAGAGCCAGACATCCTGGAATGTGAAGTATAGTGGGCCTCAAGAAGCATTAACACAAATAAAGCTAGTGGGGGGATGGAATTCCAGTTGAGCTATTTCAAATCCTAAAAAATGATGCTGTGAAGGTGCTGCACTCAATATGCCAACAAATTTTGAAAAGCCAGCAGTTCCCACAGGTCTGGAAAAGGTCAGTTTTCATTCTGATCCCAAAGAAGGGCAGGGCTAGAGAATGTTCAAACAACTGGATAATTGTGCTCATTTCACATACTAGTAAGGTCAATACTCAAAATCCTTCAAGCTAGGCATCAGCAGTACTCAAATCAAGAACTTCCAGATGTACAAGCTGGTTTTAGAAAAGGCAGAGGAACCAGAGATCAAATTGCCAACATTCACTGGATTATAGAGAAAGCAAGGGGATTCCAGAAAAACACCTACTGGACTACGCTAAAGCCTTTAACTGTGTGCATCACAACAAACTAGAAAATTCTTAAAGAGATGAGAATACCAGACCCTCTTACCTGTCTCCTGAGAAACCTGTATGCAGGGCAAGAAGCAACAGTTAGAACCTTACATGGAACAACTGACTGGCTTAAAATTGGGAAAGGAGTACATCAAGGCTGTATATTGTCACCCTGTTTATTTAACTTATATGTAGAGAACATCATGACAAATGCCAGCATGGATGAGTTACAAGCTGGAATCAAGGCTGCTGGGAGAAATAGCAACAACCTCAGATATGCAGATGATAGCATTCTAAGGGCAGAAAGCAAAGGGGAACCTAAGGAGCCTCTTGATGAGGGTGAAAATGGAGAATGAAAACATGTTAAGACTCAACATTCAAAAAACTAAGATCATGGCATCCAGTCCCATCACTTCACAGCAACCAGAAGTGGAAAAAGTAGAAGCAGTGATGGATTTTCTCTTCTTGGGCTCAAAAATCACTGTGGAGGATGACTGCAGCCATGAAATTAGGAGACACTTGTTTCTTGGAAGAAAAGCAGTGGAAATACCTAGACAGCCTGTTAAAAACTAAAAACATCACTTTGCTGACAAAAGTCCAAATAGTCAAAGCTATGGTCTTTCCAGTAGTCCTGTATGGACATGAGAGTTGACCATAAAGAAGGCTGAGCACTGAACAATCCATGCTTTCAAACTGAGGTGCTGAAGAAGGCTCTTTTCAGTCCCTTGGACAGCAAGGAGATCAAACCAGTCAATCCTAAAGGAAATCAACCTTGAGTATTCATTGGAAGGATTGATGCTAAAGCTAAAGCTCCAAAACTTCAGCCACCTGATTTGAACAGCTGACTCACTGGAAAAGACCCTTATGCTGGGAAATACAGAAGGCAAAATGATAAGATGGTGGCAGAGGATGCGATAGTTGGACAGTATCACCATCTCACTGGACATAAACTTGGACAAACTCAAGGAAATGGTAAAGGACAGACAAGCCAGGCATGCTTCAGTTCATGGGGTCAAAAAGAGTGGGACACAACTTAATGACTGAACAACAAGGTAATGAGTATATGTAAAGGGAAAGAAAAGATGATGAGGCTAGAGAAAATGTTAAAAAGGCTCTCCAGTACAGATGTACAGAGGGCACTGTAGGGGAAGTGATTAGCTTGCTTGGTGGAAAGTACATGTTTCCCGTAGAATAATTAGGAGAGTTAAGTTCATAAGGGTAGTGTGAGGTCATGTAATAGAAGTCTTTGAAGGACAAGCTAATATCTGGTCTGCAGCTATTGGCAAT
Source organism: Oryx dammah (assembly GCF_014754425.2). Taxonomy (NCBI): domain Eukaryota; kingdom Metazoa; phylum Chordata; class Mammalia; order Artiodactyla; family Bovidae; genus Oryx; species Oryx dammah. The sequence continues at coordinate 9,226,017 of NW_024070196.1, forward strand.
GAGAAGCTTATTTAAGTAAGGCAAGAAATATAGAACTTAATAAAAACTGTCTATCATTGATATAGGCAATGGAAAACATTACTTCTATCATTACTGGACTGTAATGTTTGAGTTGAAATAAGATTTCTAAAAAGGATTAAACAATTGTGGGCCAGAGTACCTGGGACACTGTGATTTACATTAATATGTATCCATAGGGAACTCCACTCAATACTCTGTAATAACCTAAATAGAAAAGAATTTTTAAAAGAACAGATACATGTATATGTATAACTGAATCTCTTCACTGTATACCTGAAACTCAAATATTTTTAATCAACTATAATGCAATATAAAATAAAAATTAAAGAAAAAACAAACAAAAACCAAAGGAGGTCATTTAATATCAAATTTCTAAAATAATTTTGTGCTGTTAGGATCCATGCTATGAATTCAAAAGGGATAAAAACCAGAATATTATTTTTTAAGGACAAAAATCAGGAGCTTATTTTTAATACGTAAAATACCGTAAAGCCATTTTCAGACCATTAAAAAGAATACTGTGTATTAGGTCTTCATCCTGGCTCTTGAAATGAGGACAAAGGTATCTCTGTTATGTTAATGAGACAGCTTTTGGAAACCTCCTAAGGATAGAGGCTGGTTGTCAAGGGAGCCAACCCTGCTATTAGAGGGTCAGAACCACTCCCATGACCCCACTCCCACCTCTGGGTAGGAGAGAAGGGGCTAGAGATGGAGTTCAGTCAACAATGGCCAATGACTTAATCAACCATGTTTATAAAGCCTCCATCAAAACCCAAAAGAATGGGGGTTCAGAGAGCTTCCAGATTGGTGACACGTGGAGGGGCTGGGAGGATGGGGCAGCTGGGGAGGGTAGGGAAGCTCTGTGACCTTTCCTCTGACCTTGCCTAAGGCATATCTTCCTTCCAGATGTTTCTGAGTTTTATCAACAATCTAGTGGGAAAATGTGTCTCTAGTCAGGGGTCCCTAACACTGGTAATGGTCCCTGGCATTTTACGAACCAGGCCACACACCATAGGTGAGCGGCAAGCTAGTGACTGTATTTACAGCCACTCCCCATCACTCCCCACGGCGCGTCACCACCTAAGCTCCGCCTCCTATCAGATCAGCTGAGGCATTAGATTCTCATAGGAGTGGGAACCCTGCTATACACTACACAAGTGAAGGATCTAGGTTGCATGCTCCTTATGAAAAGCTAACGCCTGATGATCTAATTCTGCATTAGGGTGAATTGTATCATTATTTCATTACATATCACAATGTAATAATAATAGAAAGAAAGTGCCCACTAAATGTAATGCGACTGAATCATCCTGAAATCATCCCTCTCACCAGTTCATGGAAAAACTGTCTTCCACAAAACTGGACCCTGATGTCAAAATGGTTGAGGACCACTGCTCTAAGTTCTGTGAGCCTCTCTAGCAAATTAACCAACCCAAGGAGCCAGAGTCCTTGGAAACTCCCATCTGTAACTGGTCAGTCAGAAGCAGAGTTGACAACCTGGACTTAAAACAGTGGCTTAAACTGGGGCAGGGGAATGGGGCAAGGGATCAGTGCTTTAGGACTGGGCCCTTAGCTGTGGAATCTGACCCCATCTCTCGGTAGACAGTGTCAGAATTCAGTTAATTGCTTGGTGGTATTAGAAAACCCCCACATTGGAACACAAGAAAGGTGAATATTTAAACAGTTTACTGAATCTAAGACCACCAACGGTGAACAACAATATGAATATTTTTAACTGTTAAAATTTGATCATAACATGGATAAGGGTAGGAAATAATTTAAACAACAGAATCACCAAACCCATTATTACTTCAAGAAATGTGAAGTTTTCAATTTCAGAACCATAATCAAAACATTAGTTTAAAAATGCACACTCTATTTAACTCATTCATCAATTGTTTCAAAATATAATATTATAAATGCTAATTCTGATACTAAAAATCCTATTAACAAACTGAGCTGTCTCCTAGAAAACCTTTTATTAATCCAATCATATTCTATAAATATTCAAAAAACTGGGAATGCTAATAAGAGGAAAACTATTCTACGGAAACGAAACATCCTAACCTAAAGCTACCTAGATTGTGCTATTTAAAAGTCTCAATGGAGAAATGCTAAATATTATCAAAGGTCTCTCCCAAGCCAAAGCCCTGGGGCATAGCACACTCCTCCAAGAGTTATGTTCTAAATTAACTTGTGTTCTCCTAGATTGTCCATTAGAACATTATAACCAGATCTGGAAATTAAAAACCATCCATATTACACGCTCTGTCAATATTTTATGCATTATATTGAGAAGGAAGACTGCTACAGTTTAAATTTCTCTTTGGCTCCCTGCCTCCAAAAACAGCAGTTTGGAAGGTATGACTCAGATTCTCACCTGGCAGGTAGAATACAAAATGTTCTCTTTTCACTCATGAAGACAAGCATGGACTCATGCCAGGCAAAATCTCTCTAGCCAACAGATGAACATTCATTGATAATATTTTAAACACAGGCCTTTGTACTGAGATGACATTTTTTCTTAATATTTAGTGAAAATGAGTACTTACATGGGTTAACCTTACTTAAATGACTTTTTTCAACTTGCAAACTGTGTGAAAGTTTTCTCAACTGCTAATGATTATATCCCAAAGGAAAGCGAAGGATGAAAGGAGATGACACACTGAATTTTGCAAAGGCCAAAGAGTATACCGAGTACAGAAGTAAGAAAATTGAACTCACAAAGGGATATATTAATATTCTGCCCAATTCTCCCCTCAAAGTGTATAATTATTACACCCACGTAAATTAAAAGAATGGTGATGCTCTTCTTTTAATGCCCTGCCACAGTTCCCTTCTAACGTGCTTACACCTGGGTCAAGCAGAAAACTATTCAGCTAGAATTCACAATGAATGAACTTTGCTACAATGCAAGTTTAAGCCTTTAAAATAATCTGCTGTAAAAGGAAGGGATGGGGCAACAGGTGACAGCTCTCTCTGGAACTGGCCACTCCACCAATCACAAATTGTGACTGTGCATAAGAATACGCAGGGCACTGTCCTGCTGGTGGAGTTCTTCCCCAGTTCCTGTTTCCTCCAGCATAAATAGGTTTCTGTGAGCCCCTCATCCAAGGCTGGACTGTAATTTTAACCTCATCCATCCATGTTCATATCTCATGTATCAGTTTTAGGCACCATCTAAAACTGAATATACCATCTCAAGGATGGATGTGGCACATACTACAGGACAAAATGAGACTACAATTTTGCGCAGAGAGTGCACCAAATATGTTTTGTTTTGTTACATTTTTTTAATTTATTTTACTTAAAAAATTTTTCTGGGCCCCGGCATGCAGCATGTGGGATCTTAGTTTCCCGACCAGGGATCAAGCCTGTGCCCCCTGCATTGGAAGTGAGGAGTCTTAATCACTGGACCACTAGGGAAGTCCCCCAATACTTTGTTTCTAATATCTCCTGATTTTTTTTAAAAGGGGACTATGTCATCATCTTTTTTTAAAATTAAACTTCATAACTACCAGTTGGTCTTAAGGGAATTTTTAGGTATAGTGAAATTAAGAGCAAGTTCACAAAGAAAAGCTTTCAGAATTTAAGAATACAAAAGGCATTTTACTTTTTACTTCTTAGTATAGAGAGGAAACTTAATTCGATTTTTCTCTTGACTTGTTTTAAACTCTTAAACATTATAAGAGATGGTCAGCTCAGATAACATGGATCTCAGGAGACTTTATCCAAATGGCTGTGAGCAACTCTGTAAAGCTCTAGGGAAGGAACTATGAGTAACTAAAGCTCCAGTCTGGACACTCGTGTGTTGTGTGGCATGGAGGGGAGTGGTGGGCAACACAGTATTCTGTGCACCAGAAGCAACTGAGATGACTGAAGATTGAGAAAATAAGGCCAATGGCAGAGATGTGAAACTAGGAAATGAAGAAAGAAGATAAAGTAGAGTTTTCAAAGAAGAGTAACCACATTAAAAAAAAAAAAAACCTTTGAAAAGTACTATCTGATAAATAAAAATATGCATAGCTTTTTTCAAAAAGCAAGATTTGGCATATATTTAATTGATCATTTATTTGAGCCCTATCAGGAAAAAATAAAGATATGTCAAAATAATATTCCAACAGACCAGTTCTATCTTTTCACCCAATTGCAACTGTTATAACTCTTTTCTATATATGTTGTCTTGAATATGTCAAAAAAAAAACCTTTAATATCGTCGTTTAAAAACATTTACACCATTGAACTCCCTCCCTAGGATACTGCCACTTTCATATCAGTTCAGTCAGTTCAGTCGCTCAGTCTTGTCTGACTCTTTGCAACCCCATGAATTGCAGCACGCCAGGCCCCCCTGTCCATCACCAACTCCTGGAGTTCACCCAAACCCACATCCATTGAGTAGGTGATGCCATCCAGCCATCTCATCCTCTGTCGTCCCCTTAACTCCTGTCCCCAATCCCTCTCAGCATCAGAGTCTTTTCCAATGAGTCAACTCTTCGCATGAGGTGGCCAAAGTACTGGAGTTTCAGCTTTAGCATCAGTCCTTCCAAAGAAATCCCAGGACTGGTTGGAACTCCTTGCAGTCCAAAGGACTTTCAAGAGTCTTCTCCAACACCATAGTTCAAAAGCTTCAATTCTTCAGTGTTCAGCTTTCTTCACAGTCCAACTCTCACATCCATACATGACTACTGGAAAAACCATAGCCTTGACTAGACGGACCTTTGTTGGCAAAGTAATGTCTCTGCTTTTTAATATGCTATCTTGGTTGGTCATAACTTTCCTTCCAAGGAGTAAGTATCTTTTAATTTCATGGCTGCAATCCCCATCTGCAGTGATTTTGGAGCCCCCAAAAATAAACAGTCTGACACTGTTTCCACTGTTTCCCCATCTATTTCCCATTAAGTGATGGGACCAGATGCCATTTTCATATACCCAGCATTAAATGAATACGGCACCCCTAGCTCCTTTTTCACTTTCAAAGGAAGTTGGAGTGGGCTTTATTAGCATTTTAAATCTATTTTTCTAAAGGGAAAAAGATACCAAAAATAAATAAAACTTTTCCCTGTGATATTAAAAATCACTAGGTGGTCTTAAATTTCCTGCCTTTATATGTTTCTTTCAAGATAGGAACTTTAAACATTTTGAGTCAGCTTTTATACAAAGATAACTTCAGTGGACTCAAACTTGTATGGTTTCTTAAAAATATCTTTTTGTTAAAAATTTTACCTGACAATTCACCAAAAATGTGTGTTAATTCAAATTACTATTCAAAGATACAAAGTAAGTGAAGGCAGTACATTGCTTTCTTAACTTTATGCATACAAAGGGCTGAAGCTGAAAATTTTATTCAGAATCACAGAAATAACCAAGATGAATAAACCAAATGGGAAGATAATCTCTATTAGATAGATCAGTCATAAAAATGATGACAAGAAATGTGAAGCTAGAAGATGACTATGTATGATAGACCAGTTGGCTTCACCCAGCTTGCCACAGATATTTTAGTGTCAGCTAGTTCTCATACCGGAGAAGGCAATGGCACCCCACTCCAGTGTTCTTGCCTGGAGAATCCCATGGACAGAGGAGCCTGGTAGGCTGCAGTCCATGGGGTCGCAAAGAGTAGGACATGACTTAGCGACTTCACTTTCACTTTTCACTTCCATGCAGTGGAGAAGGAAATGGCAACCCACTCCAGAGTTCTTGCCTGGAGAATCCCAGGGCAGGGGAGCCTGGTGGGCTGCCATATATGGGGTCTCACAGAGTCAGACACAACTGAAGTGACTTAGCAGCAGCAAGCAGCAGCAGCTCTCATACAAATTGGTAGTCGATGATATCAGAAGCATCCAAATGAGAATAGAGACAGCTTAAAAATACTTCTTATCTCTGGGAAAACTCAAAGCACATACAGTACTAGGTCATTAGCTTTAAGTCCACATGAAGGCTTCTTCTACATACCATCTAAACCATATTCGAGAACACTGGTCCAATTATCTTTTTGATCCAACTCTGTATTCTTCCTGGAAAACACATTTAGTGATTAATAAATTTGTTAGACTTGATATAGTGATGTAAATGCTAATTTCCTATATTTGTGTATGTCATTCTAATACCTGATAACAGAGTATAATCATAAGAAATCTAACAGTTAATTTGCTCTAAAATTGCTATAGATTAAGTTTAGCATGCTTTTATTGAGATGACTTTTTTATTGTCCTCAATATTTCTATCTGGGACAAACTAAGCAATATATAACTTTTCCAATCCTGTATTTATAAATAAAAGGCTTTGTGACTAAGCATTTAGATGTATTCCTATCCCCCTAAAAATCTACTTTTGAAATCTGTTTAAAAACAGCCCTTCTAAAAGTAAAATCATCTATCTAAAATGTATTACATATTCATAGTATATGAATTTTTTTGGTTCAGACTGAAATTTTTTCTTAGAGGATATCTTATCTAAAATTCCATAAGAGACAGTATGTGCATGCTAAGTTTCTTCAGTGATGTCCGACTCTTTGCAACCCGAAGGACTGTAGCCCATCAGGCTCCTCTGTCCAAGGGATTCTCTAGGCAAGAAGACTGGAGAGGGTTGCCATGCCCTCCTTCAGAGGATCTTCCTGACCCAGGGATTGAACCCAAGACTTCTGAGTCTCCTGCAATGGCAGGTGAGGTTCTTTACTATTAGTGGCACCTGGAAAGCCCATAAGAGAAAGTACTGTGTAATGAAAACAGGTATCTGTTTTCATTCAAACCTGGGTTTGGGCCCTATCTGTGACTTTGGAATAGTTAATTAATCTTCCATTTTATCATATGAAAATGAAGATAATAATGTCCTGGAAGGTTCTTGCAGATCTTTTGAAAATAATTATAACACCAACTGTAGGGTTTTGGCACAGTCAGTGTAGCATAGCAATTAAGAGCACCCAGAGTTGAGGACAGATCATGGATTCAAATCCCAGCCTTGACATTTAAAAGTTATAACCTTAGACAAACTACTCAAATTCCCTTTGTTCAGGCCCCCTATCTGTAAAATGGGAATAAAGATAGTATCTACCTCATAAATGTTTGCTGAATAATGCATGTTGATTACTAAGTAATACACTGAGACAGTACCTGGCACAGACTACATCATGTGTGAAGATTAACTGTTACTTTTTAAATGTCTAACAAATGACAGCTCTTACTATGATAAGAAGGAAGTGGAGGAAGAGCAGGCCCAGAAGAGGTAGAATGTGAGAGGAGAAGCAGATCAAATGGCTCCATTTCAAGAGAGCTAGAAAGATCCAAAAACAACTTGTGCCACTGTGATAATGTTTAAAACAGCTCTAGGAAAGGGATTTCCAACATCCAGAACCTGATTTCTTTTTTTTTTTTTTCCAGAACCTGATTTCAAATCAATCATAATTCTGATACATGCTTTGAAATTGCCCCTTTTATACAACCAATGGTCTAATATGAAAATTTGAAGCTTCTTGATTCCTTAGTCAAACCATGGTTTATACTTTTAATGATCTTTTCTTTGCCTGTTTCTTTATTTTTTCTGCATATATTTTTCCCCTTCAACCAGGTTACCAGTTTCTTTGATAACAAAAATTTGATGTTATTTACATTTATAGTCTATTCTTTCCCAAGCCAGAAAGAGTGTTAATAAATATATACATTATTGAACTTATATATGTTATTAAGCCTAAATAGGGCTTCCTTCATAGCTCAGTTGGTAAAGAATCTGTCTGCAATGTGGGAGACCTGGGTTTGATCCCTGGGTTGGGATGATCCCCTGAAGAACAGAAAGGCTACCCACTCCAGTATTCTGGCCTGGAGAATTCCATGCACAGTCCATGGGGGTCACAAAGAGTCACACACGACTAAGCGACTTTCACTTCACTAAGCTTAAACAACTAATCACCTCCATGGCTAATATTTTAGGTTCCTTTATGGGACACAAACTTTTATCACAAAGTTTAATAAATCAATGCATTATCTAGTGCTTTAGTTCAAATTTAACTCAAATTTATAAATCAACCTAGATGAGATTTTAGACATCTGTGTTTAAACTTTGCTTGGCTTTTACACAGGTAAGATTTAAAAGCATCTTGACTATTCCAAAATTATAAATGCTCTCCTCTTCCTGCATTTCTAATAATCCACATGAAGCCCCAGGAACTTTTATTTAATTGTACAAAGGTATGCAAAGATATGATTGCTACAGAAAGAATCAAGAAACAGAAAAAAACAGGCTAAACAGTACTTCTTCAGCTCAGAAAAATTTTCTTCCAGTACATCTTTGATTAGTGTTTCATTCCCATTTGTTTTGTTCTCTATTTCAGGGATTATCCGTTTGCAGATTTGCTTTTATGTTTTATTATCTTGACCTCACCATTCTCATTTCTTTGCATATAAACATGCACCAGGGGGCCTCTCACAATTTCCTCTGCATCACTGATTTGACTTGTCTCAGCATTAATTCTGCATTTATTTGACTGTAATGTGGATTTTGATTCACTTTTTACATTTTCTCTAACCTTTTTAATGTATTATTTTAACATATGACCCTTCTAATAAATTATTTCTCCACAAATATTACCATAAACTAAAGTAATATTACTCCTATTACTTAGAATTCAAATGCTAGTATTTTTAAAAGAAAAAAAAAATTGTTTTACAGAAGTTTTGAAATGCGAGGATATCTACATCTACCAAACAAATGTGAGCCCCTACTATATGACAGCCCGTAGTAACTTAAAGACAAATAGAACACGCTCCTTACTTCAAGAAGCTTAAAAATAATAATAATAGTAATAAAAAGTAACACATTTAAGATGTATGTCTATGTTTTAGGCACTATGTCAGACACTTTGGATGTATAATCTCACCTAATCCTCATAACAGTATAAAAGAGGTACTGCTATACAGGTTTTAGAGTAATGAACTAAAGTTAAAAGACGTTGAACAATTTGCTTGTAGTTCCTTAATCCCACAGCTCCAAAACCCATGTCTTCATCATCTTATTCTTCACTTTTCCATCATTTTCTCCAGTTTGTCATCGTTTCCCTTCATTAAATTAAAATCAACACACAGCATAAACAGGTTCTTATTTAAATAAAATAATGATTCAGTGAAACTGTAATATATACCAGCTGCCAACCAATTTCATTTCCTGTAATTAGAACCTGGTAAGTGAGAAAAAAAGTCAAAATTATTCTCAATCAAATATATATAAATATATTATGAGCCAGAAAGGAATAGTTCAGGAGAAAAACAGAAAATTCATTAAAATAATACAAACACACAGTCTTGGCTTCTCTTCTGAAAAAAACAGCTTTCTCTGTAAAACTCCCTTAATTTTCTTGTATTTCCATTTATTCAGTCCCAGTAATAATTGCAATTTCTACAGAAATAAGGTCTACAACTTCTAAGTACTCTTTTTATAAGTGCTACAACCAATGCTTTCTTTTACCAAGGGAACAAAATAAACTTTAAAACTCATTCCCACAGAGCAAGAGTCTATAAAGTTTTTCTGTAAAAGGTCAGATAGTAAATATCTTAGGCTTTGTATTCAGTATGGAAAGTAAAAGTGAAAGTAAAGTCGCTCAGTTGTGTCCGACTCTTTGCGACCCCATGGACTATAGCCCACCAGGCTCCTCCCTCCATGGGATTCTCCAGGCAAGAGTGCTAGAGTGGGTTGTCATTGCCTTCTCCAGGGGATCTTACCAACCCAGGGTCGAACCCTGGTCTCCTGCATTCCAGGCAGATGCTTTAACGTCAGCCACCAGGGAAGCCCAGTATGGGCTCAGTCACAGCTATTCAACTCTGTCATTTAGTGAAAAACTGGCCCTAGACAATATACAAGCATGTGAGTGTGACTGTGTGCCAATAAAACTATGATTATGGACACTGAAATAGAGACAAAGATATAGAGAACAAATGTATGGATACTAAGGGGGTAAGGGGCAGGTGAGATGAACTGGGATACCGGGATTGACATGTTCACTATTGGTAAAAGTATAAAATAGAAAACTAATGAGAAGCTACTGCATAGCACAGGGAACTCAACTCAGGGCTCTGTGGTGACCTAAACGGGAAGGAAATCCAAAAAGAGGGGATATATGCATAGATATATAGCTGATTCACTTTGCTGTACAGTAGAAACGAGCACGACACTGTAAAGTAACTACACTTAAATAAAATTTTTAAATGAAACTTGGAATTTTATATAATTTTTACATGTCACAGAACATTCTTCTTCTTTTAACTGTTTCAATGATTGAAAAATGTAAAAGCCACTCATTTCCTTTGTGGCCCTGTTCACACTTGAATGTAAGTAACTGTAATTACTTGAATAATACTATGTTCCCCCAATAGACTGTAAGTTCCATGAGTTCAGGGCTCAGGTACGTCATTTTTACTGCTTTCACTAGTACTCAGTAGGGTTAAGAATTAATCCGTTAACCAGGGTTCAAGCAATTTAGGTCTCCTGACTGCTTGAATCTTGGTCAAAGGAGTTTAGGTCCAAGATTCAATCCTTAGTTCTTCTTTGTGTTTTCCAGGCCAAGTCATGAATGTTCTATTTTGACCCCTCTGACATTTTGCTTCAGTTTGTTTTTGTCGAAAATATTTTTGCCTCATTTTTTAAAACCATTTGTTACGTTGTATTAACCTAGATACACTAATTCTCACTTGAGCTTTTCATCCCCTTGGAATTTCTGCAAGTTACGGCTTCACATCAGAACAATTTCTGATTTCTGGGTATGGAAACATGATAACCACAGAACCTAGAGTAGAGGGAGAACAGTTGAAGGGCCAGGCTATGAGCAACCTGATTACCAGATATAAGCAGGGAAACTTCAAATGTTAACTGAAAGTTGCAGAAATAAAGGCATGAAAAGGAACCTACTGGTTATAAACCTACTTCCTACTTCCATGGTCTTAAGAATTTTGGCGGGGAACCACTTTCAAAATTTTACTATATTTCAAAAGGTAATAAGTATAATTACCAAAAAGTCAAATTTTAAAAACCAAAATGAGAACAATTTCCTACAACTCCAAAGGAAAAGACATTACAGGGGAAATAAAGCATATTTGATAATGGAATTATGTGCCTTAAAAAAAGAAGGCAATTGAAGCATCAACACAAGAAGTGCATAAAGGGACCGAGAGACACGAATATTACAAAATGGACAATCCCACCAAATTAAATATAATGTTCTGGAATACCCTTACTCCATCTATTAGCTGTAATTCTGTAACCCTTCAGAGGAAAATGGAACTGCAAAAGAAAACTCCAATTAGGTCTCTGAGCCTAAGGCATACTCGAGCCTTAGTGATCTGAATGGAATGCATTATAATTCAAAGGTAATCTGGTGATGTCAATCAGGGCTTTCTCATCATCCTGCATTTTTCATCCATCAAAGAAAGGAAAGAAAAATGCCTGAATGTGATACAGCTCTTAACAAAGGAACATCTAACACTGAGGAAATGCGATTTCCCCTTGACGCACTGACATTAACCAACAAAGGGCCAACTGGAGAGGCAGGTGTTTCCTGGGGAATAGGATAGATTAGCAAGGTCATAATCAGAGATTTATACAGGAGAATGGAGAATGACTTTACCTAAAGCTATGTGTTATTGTTTTCTTCCTTTCTTTTTATTCCTTTGAAATAACCTGAAAGAGTAGAATACCTTCTCATCTTTCCCATCAAGGTTTCCATGAAAGTAACCTATGTCTCGGTTCTTTCTTCTTTCCTGCAGTCTTTGGGGACAGAGAAATGTATGTGTAGAGCATCAAACTTTTATGAAGCACACACTCCATGAAGTATCAGAGAGAGATTTGAGAACATGGAAAGGTAAGCCCCTTAGCTGGGTTTTTAGATGGATATGTTTCATTTCAATCCAGAATAAGAGCAGACCTGATCTTCTTCAGTGGCTAGAATTTGCTTGAGATCAGTGTTCTCACTGGCATGGAAATTAGCTCCAATTACAGTGTGTCATCACTGACTCGATGGACGTGAGTCTGAGTGAACTCCGGGAGTTGCTGATGGACAGGGAGGCCTGGCGTGCTGCGATTGATGGGGTGGCAAAGAGTTGGACACGACTGAGCGACTGAACTAAACTGAACAGTGTGTCAATGAACATGAATTTGGTTCCATTAACTCATGCTTAATTAGGTATCTGTTTAGCTTTTTAAATTGCAACTTGATCTACCCATCACGGTTTTGGTCCATGCCTTTCTGCATGAGGATGAAGGGGAAAGAACCATTCCCCTCTCACTAGACACTGAGCCTATGACACTACATGTCCCCATCCAGGCCTTCCCAGCACGTGGGTTCCTGCAAGCAAGATGTTGAACTGTAGACACAGGACTAATAAAAGTCTCATCTTTCTTCCAAAGAAACTGTTCCCTCTAAGCTTTACTTCCTCCAGGCATGGTCCAGAGGAACTACACAGCAAGACCTTCCTCTCTTTGAAAAGATTTCATTAATCAATCAAACAGGTTTAAAGCGAGGCAAAAAGTGTGGCTTGCTTTTCAACCAATCTGAGGCCCGTTCTTTCGGATATTAAAACAGGAACTTCAGTACTGCTTGCTTAATTCTTTGAGTGTTAAAGGATATTAAAAATTGTAAAGCTTTATTAACTTTTTGATGTAAACAGTTTAACATCAAAAGTGCTTCCTTATTTTGAACCATGAAAACATGAGCAAATGTGTTTTCCATAATGTTTACCACTTTCCAAGACACAGACGTAGTGTTACACAACCTTTAAAACCCAAGACAAACTGATCTCTTCTAGTATAACTACATTAAACTATAATAATTATAGTATATTCACATAATGGCAAGAACATAAATCTAAATTGATAGGGACTTCATTAATTAGATAATTGCTGAGACATGGGTTGATGTTTACCTTTGAGCTATCTCCTGAAAAAAGGGCTAGCTAAGCAAATTACTATCGCAGGGCAAACCCATAAGGAGAATGCTTACCTAAGCAAATCCATTTATATACAAATTATGTAATTGCAATGCATGAGCTGGCTGTTTTGATACATTACTTCCAAATCATTTGTCTTTTTAATGTAAATGTTCCCATAGACAACACTTGGTTAGCATACTATTAGTGACTGTGAGAACGGAATAATTTAATTACTAGGAGAAAACAGGATTCAGATGATGCTTTTTTCGTTGAAATTTGGAGCCAGGAGACTTAAAAAAATCCTTGGGCAAGGAAGCTCTAGCTTACTGAGGCTTGCTTTCATCATCTGAAAAGAAAATAATATTTTTTATGGTATCACTGTGGGGATTAAACTGGATGAAAAATAAAGCAACTGCCAGAGTTTCTGGAATACACTTGGTTCTAAATCAACACTTTTTGAATAGGACTATGAACTTTTACTGGAGAAGGAAATGGCAATCCACTCCACTACTATTGCCTGGAAAATCCCATGGACAGAGGAGCCTGGTAGGCTACAGTCCATGGGGTCGCAAAGAGTCGGACACGACTGAGCAACTTCATTTACTTACTTACTTATGAACCTTTAACTAAATCAGACTTTTTCCCCAATATTGTAATCACTCATGGGATTTTATTCTAGAAAATACAGAAAATTTATCTTACTATCACCCTTTGAGAGTTCTTTTAGTAATATTCTTTTAATAATTATTTATACCTTTTTTTTTCTTTTAAAAAAGTTTATAATGGGACTTTGCTAGTGGCCCAGGGGTTAAGACTCCATGCTTCCAATGCAAGGGGCCAGGGTTCAGTCCTTGGTCAAGGAACTAGACCCCACAGGCCACAACTAAAGATTTCTGCAACTGAACTAAGACCTAACAGTTCAGTTCAGTCTCTCAGTCATGTCTGACTCTCTGCAATCTCATGGACTGTAGTCCACCAGGCTCCTCTGTCCATGGGGATTCTCCAGGCAGGAATACTGGAGTGGTTGCCATGCTCTCCTCCAGGGGATCTTCCCAACCCAGGGATCGAACCCAGGTCTCCCACATTGCAGGCAGATTCTTTACCATCTGAGCTACTAGGAAGCCCAAGAATACTGGAGTGGGTAGCCATTTCCTTCTCCAGGGGATCTTCACAACCCAGGAATCAAACCAGGGTCTCCTGCATTTCAGGTAGATTCTTACCAGCTGAGCTACCAGGGAAGCCCCTCTAATATCTTAGTTAATAAAAGTTAGCACTTCAGCAATATGTGAACTGTGAACTTCCAGATGTTCAAGCTGGTTTCAGAAAAGACAGAGGAACCAGAGATCAAATTGCCAACATTCGCTGGATCATTGAAAAAGCAAGAGAGTTCCAGAAAAACATCTATTTCTGCTTTATTGACTATGCCAAAGCCTTTGACTGTGTGGATCACAATCAACTGTGGAAAATTCTGAAAGAGATGGGAATACCAGACCACCTGACCTGCCTCTTAAGAAACCTATATACAGGTCAGGAAGCAACAGTTAGAACTGGACATGGAACAACAGACTGCTTCCAAATAGGAAAAGGAGTATGTCAAGGCTGTATATTGTCACTCTGCTTATTTAACTTATATGCAGAGTACATCATGAGAAATACTGGGCCGGAAGAAGCACAAGCGGGAATCAAAATTGCCGGGAGAAATATCAATAACCTCAGATATACAGATACCACCACCCTTATGGCAGAAAGTGAAGAGGAACTAAAAAGCCTCTTGATGAAAGTGAAAGAGGAGAGTGAAAAAGTTGGCGTAAAGCTCAACAGTCAGAAAACGAAGATCGTGGCATCTGGTCCCATCACTTCATGGGAAATAGATGGGGAAACAGTGGAAACAGTGTCAGACTTTATTTGGGGGGGCTCCAAAATCACTGCAGATGGTGATTGCAGCCATGAAATTAAAAGACGCTTAGTCCTTGGAAGAAAAGTTATGACCAACCTAAATAGCATATTGAAAAGCAGAGACACTACTTTGCCAATAAAGGTCTGTCTAGTCAAGGCTATGGTTTTTCCAGTAGTCATGTATGGATGTGAGAGTTGGACTGTGAAGAAAGCTGAGCGCTGAAGAATTGAAGCTTTTGAACTGTGGTGTTGGAGAAGACTCTTGAGAGTCCCTTGGACTGCAAGGAGATCCAACCAGTCCATCCTAAAGGAGATCAGTCCTGGGTGTTCATTGGAAGGACTGATGTTAAAGCTGAAACTCCAATACTTTGGCCACCTAATGCGAAGAGTTGACTCATTGGAAAAGACTCTGATGCTGGGAGAGATTGGGAGCAGGAGGAGAAGGGGACGACAGAGGATGAGATGGCTGGATGGCATTACCGACTCAATGGACATGAGTTTGAGTGACTCCAGGAGTTGGTGATGGACAGGGAGGCCTGGCCTGCTGCGATTCATGGGGTCGCAAAGAGTCGGACACGACTGAGCAACTGAACTGAGCTGAACTGATGGATGATAAATTCCCAAACCATAGAGTATTAGGGTTTTAAAAATGGGTAAACAAAAAAAAGGGGGGGGTAAACATCTACTATAACATTCTCATCTGTCACAACGAGAAAATGGAGGCCTGGGAAAGTTAACCATGTTGTCAGACACCCGCTGGAAGCAATTCTAGAATTCATCCCTATGGACTGGAATCTAAGTATCATTTAACAGCACCATGTTTCTTCCTTGAATATAATTTCCTGGAGACTTAGCTCTTAAAAATAGCTTAAGAATAGCTGCCTAAAATATAGGGCTCTGTACTTTTGTCAAAATGACACTGTTAATAGTTAACTGGGATTCTGGTTTTATAAATGACTGCAGAAGTCATTATTGTTGTTCAGTCGCTAAGTGGTGTCCAACTCTTTGAGACTCCGTGGACTGCATCACGCCAGGCTTCCCTGTCCCTCACTGTGTCCTGGAGTTTGCTCAAGTTACATCCATTGAGTCGGAGATACCACCCACCCATGTCATCCTGTTACAGAGGTAAAGGATTACAAAGGTAAGGGAGGCCAGAAAGCAAAGAATAAAGAAAGAGTAAATATACAGAATGAGGAAGAAAAAGCCTAGTTTGCAGTAACATTTTGTTAAGTTTAATGGCCAAAATTTCAATGCATGGGGATAATGTCACTCTATTACATGTCTTCATGGTTACTCTGAGGCAGGTGAATGAGGGTGGAGAGATGTTTGGTGGAAAACATAAAATAATCCCCTTCCAACCAATAAACAAAACAACTCAGACTTCTTTTCATGTTTACCTGTTTGGGAGTATTTCAGCTACCTACTCTGAATCTTGGGGGTACCTAGCCAATGTCCACATTACAAATTGAGAGTCAGAAATAAAAACTCTGAAGAAAAACATTTAAGAGAACCCGTAGAGGATGCAGCTGGTTGCCCAGCCAGCACACCAAACCCATAATCTCCCTCAATTTGTGAAAGAATTGCATATTCGGAAAAGGCATCTAAGTCCTCTTGGCCTGAGCAATGAAATAAGGATGAAGAGATGTACTATTTCTATTTTAATTTAAAAAAAAAAACAGGTAGGACACAGCTCAAGAGTCCATTTTGGGAAGCTGTACTATGGGTAACAACTCAAAGCTCTTAATACATATTACTCTCGTATTGTTGTTTGGTGCTTGTTAAACGCTACATTATTATTCTTATTATGTAGAAATGTCTCTTATACCTCCTTTAATACCAACCAAGTCATCATGCCTAATCTTCAGTCATTTCCATTAAACTCTCTGAGAATGTTTTCCAAGGAAGCTTAACATCTCTTCAAAGCTTCCTTGGAGGTGAAACCCTGACAGTTATTTCCTGTTCCTGCAGCCTGCCAGGAATAAATTTCATACAGGATTGCTTCAGAGAGGCTTGATAGAACAGTGTGTGTGTGTGTGTGTGTGTGTGTGTGTGCGCGCGCGTGCGTGTGTGTGTGTGTGTCTCAAAGGCACAACTACCTGCTTCATAAAACTCTGAGAGGCCTACTAGGCTTCCAGTATTTCCCTTTCTGAAGTTGACTAACACCTTTCACAATAATTATCCTCAATGAGTAAGGAGACTAACATAGTAACATGTTACGGCTATAAATATTGCAATCCAAAGTGGTTTTGCAAAAAGAATGCACTTTTAATAATTCAGCCAAAACTCTCACAATTCAGATTTTTCTCCATTCCATGAATGGGTCCACCCCCTTCATACTCTGGCTCATGTCCAATTCTAAGTCAGTAGGTGTATTACTGTCACAAGCAAACAGAGGAGCCCAGTCACTGTAACCTAAAATGACGAAGAAAAAAAAAAAGAATGAAAGAAAGAATGAAAAAAAGCAGGCCAATTTTACATAGCACTTGCAGATTTTACATCCTTCCAGAAAGTAAAGTCACCTGTATAATATCAGGATGAACTGAAAAGGCAGAAAGGCAGAAGGACCCTTCTGAAATCAAAGAGGCAAACCTATCTGAGCAGTCTCAATATTGAACAATGTGGTATTTTGGACAAAATAAAAACTGTCCCACTATGGCAAAGGAAAGCAACTGGCATGAATGTTGAGAACATTACATCTTATTAAAATTCTCCTAGCTTTTTTTTTTTTTTTAATCTCTGAGTTCTGAAATGGAAGCTGAATTGTTGGAATATGTGTACAGTTCTCGATGGATTCTCTTCCTTTACAGTCAGGACAGCAAGGTTTTCTGCCCATGTTCCAGCCTGGAGATTGACATATTGCTGCAGGTCTGACCAAACCACTCTAAAACAACAGAAAGAGAAGGAATACATCTCCGTCAAGATCTGGTACTGACCAGTTTACCTAAAACCCTAAGCTTTCTTTGGATCGCTTCCTGCACAACAACAAAATCAGGTTTAAAATGTGCTTTGTACAAAATAGCAACCTTTGTTCAAAAGCTGGATTTGTAACCAAGAAAAAAAAAAACCTCTTCAGAGAGTGAACCAGTCAGCTTAGTTCATGCTGTGAATATCTTTCTTACGCAAAGAAAAGCATGAACACACTACTAATGAATTACAACACTGACTTCCCTGTTTCAATTCCAGGTTCAACAGAGTTGTAATTACCAAGGGAATTATCTTAAAATAAGGGGCAGAGAAATAGGTGGTTAAAAAATCATCTACAAATACACTGTCATGAGGATAAAAGAGGAACATAAGGGGAAAACGAACTAAAAGAAGACACAAGGACACGTGAGGTATAGTTTAAAATATACAGAAAAACATTTAGAGAAAGAAATAAGATTCTAGTTCCAGCCTCTAAGATCACTGAAACATCTAGAGACAATCATCATTTCTCACGCTTGAATCCTTCCTCTTAACAAAAAGTAAAATAAAATCTCAGCCACAGTCAAATTCTTTGGAAAATCTAAATAAAAATTCTAAAAGAGTCTTATTTCATAGGTTAAGTCTCTCATCCTTGGAAAGATACTGATTATCTGACTCAACTCCCCAAGAGGGCAGAGACCAATTCATCTTTGTATTTCCAGAACCTAGGAGAGTTCTTGGCAAACAGTGGGCTCAATCCATGCTAGGGAAATGAACTCAACTAAATAAACCAGACTGTAGAGCAGCCTGAAGACCCAGTGCCCCTTGGGTCTGGGGAGAAAGGCATGCCTTCTGCCAGCACCAGTGCCGTTAGTGCAAGCTATTGAACATCGGAAGTCTTAGGGCTCACTTGTCTGGTTCCATCGACAATACCAGTGCTTACCAAACATGTTACAATAATAACTTTACGGGACGCACAGATTTCTGTCTGTAACTTTAAACCTGCTCCCAACGTCCAAACACCAGAAATCAAGATAGCCAGTCGTCTGGCCAAAATAACGGGGCATCAGGGGTGTGCATCTGTGAGAGGGGCATGAGGGTGGACTAGAGAGCCTGGACCTTCAAACAGCCCTCTGGAGTTTTCATGGGAGCCTGAGTTGGGGGTGCAGTCCTGAAAGAACTGTTCTCCATAAAAGAACGGTAATGTTTACCTTAAACTACCCTCTTTTTTTTTTTTTTTTTTTACTTCCAGGAGATGTAACACAGATTGCCTGTAACCATAGTAATCAGTTCAGCTGTGAGAGGCCTCATTTATTCAAGGCACAGAGGCAGTATAGGAGAGAAAACAGTATTACAAATAGGAACAATAGCATTTAATTTCAGATGCCAAAACACGATTGGCTCAGTATTGGATTCCCAGCCATAAAGGAAGCACATCACACTTTCTGGGTTTCATCTGCTCTCTCTTGGTCCTCGAGAGTAAAACGAATTTCAGTTTTATCCCCAAATCATGATTAACTTGTTTCCAGGACTATTTTGAGAGTGATACAGAAATTTGGAAAAACATTTTCTTGTCAATGCACTGTGAGCAGGAGAGCTGAGATAACAAGTCAAGGACCATACAACAAGGCCAATGGACAATTAAAAAAAAAAAAAAACACTTTTGATGCAGTTTTTTTTTTTTTTTTTTCAAAATAGTATCCAACTTCCTTAGTTAAGTAATAAAAGATGTGCTCCATGGTTACCGCTGCTTCTATTTTAGTCTCTTTACGTTCCTGGAATTAAAAATACAGAATCTTATGGAGGCTGCTTTACCTATTCTAGAAGTTGAGTGACAGAAAATATATTTTCGATTTTCAAGGCAATTACTTGTGACTTATTAGTTAGCTAAATTTAAGTGAGTCCAAAGTTTGTTGACTGTATCCTAGTATCTTCACTGCTGCTGCTGCTGCTGTATTTCAAAGGTACATGGATATCAAATATTGAAAAGACAAGAGGAAACTGCAACAGAATTTTGCCATCTATGAGGCAAGCATTGCTGCCTTCTCAGTTACAGAGTTCCTACCATGTGCAAACAAACCTATGACGATGGGCAGACACGTACCCCAAGCTCCTACTCTACGTGTAAAGCGATGGGAACTATATAAAGATGTGACAAAGATCTTTATTTTGAAACACTTCAGCGGAGAAGGGAAAAAGTCATTGGAAGCCACGAATGAAATATGTTATCAAAACAAAGACTTCAAAAATAATCAGAAAATTATTCAAGTTGTTACTTTTAGCTTAGTGATAAGTGAGTCAGTTTGACTAAAGTGTCTAAAATTTTCACTGCGAAAACTGAGGCTTCATAAAGCTCTAAGTTGAAGACTACTTCACTTCCCTAAAGCTCAGCTCATCTATCATACTTTCAATTCAAAGAGGATTTCAAAATAACGAGAAATCAGGTTTTAAATGTACTAAGTGTCTGCTTTGTTTTTCCTTTTGGTCCTATGCCTCTCACTAAAGCTTCTTTTCTCAAACTTCTTGGCCTGGGCTGTAAGTGACCACCAGCCAGTCCCGGTGGTTAGTTTGTAAGGTCTTGGAAGAAAACAAATTCAAGACAACTTTTCTCCATGTCCACTTGAAAAAGAAGGGTAAAGAGCGATCCACAATTTGCTTGTATTCCTAACCACAAGAAACCATCACTATTTTAAAATTATGGTGGTTGCTGTTTCCTTAGAACTGAAATCTACTATGACAAAACATTCTTGCTAATGCTGGTTATCAGCTACTAAACAAGAAAATGAAGGGACAAGCTTCATACCCATCCCTTTAACTTTCAGTAAGCCCAAACCAGCCAGGAATACGACAATGCCTCACTTCTTACTCCACAAGAGTTTCTTCTCCTTGTGTCAAAGGAGCCTGGTGTTTGTTGCTTTCCTACTTAGCTATTTCCTTATTTATTTCCATATTCAACTTTGCATATACTAATCACGGTTTGGTAGCTATCCCTGTAAACTGAATACTTTCAGGCATCCTTTCTATATGAAGTCTTAGTCACATTACCATCCAAACCACAGCAGCTCTATGCCCCCATCTTCATAACGTAGGACTTAGCACTCCCTCACCCTACCTCCAGTTATTCCTAGGTATCTCATGATGTTCTTCTGAGTACTTGGAACCTGTCTGCTGTGTTCCCACCCCCGCCTCGGGCACCCTGACACAACCGGTTCCTGACGCCCTCTATGGAAACAGCAAAGTCCCAGCCAACAGCAGGCACTGTTTCCAGAGCCAACGTATCTGGGGAACCAGAGCCACTGGCAAGCGCTCTGTCTGAGGAGACTGAAGTCCCTGCTAAAATCTGTTCTGCCCCTACTAGCTCTTTCCCTTTCTCAAAGTGGCCCCAGGCCCATCTTTCAGACCAAGAATGTAGACTTTACAGCAGCTCTGTCTATTGTCTTTATATGTACAAAGCCCATTCCTTGAGCTTTAGCACACATACACACAAAACGAAAACAAAATCAACTTACAATCTTATAATCTCCTGAAGGAACGACAGCCCACTGGTCCAATAAAGTGAGACCTGTAAAGGTGTTAGTAGCTCAGTCATGTCCGACTCTTTGTGACCCTATGGACTGTAGCCTGAAAGGCTCCTTTGTCCATGGAATTCTGCAGGCAAGAATAATGGAATGGGTTGCCATGCCCTCCTCCAGAGGATCTTCTTTCCAGGGATCAAAACCTAGTTTATTTATGTATCATATATATAAATAAATCTATGTATATACAAAAAAGATATGCATGTGGTTCTTTACCATCTGAGCCACCAGGGAGGCCTGTGTGTGTGCATATATGTATATATATATGCATGTATGTGTGTACGTATATATATATGCATGTGTGTAAATATATATATATGTGAAGTTGCTCAGTCGTGTCTGACTCTTTGCAACCCCATGGACTGTAGCCTACCAGGCTCCTCTGTCCATGGGATTTTCCAGGCAATAGTACTGGAGTGGATTGCCATTTCCTTCTCCAGGGGATCTTCCCGACCCAGGGATCGAACCTGGGTCTCCTGCATTGTAGACAGATGCTTTACTGCCTGAGCCACCAGGGAAGTATATAAGCACACACATATGTATATTTTAGGCATACATATTATATACAAAGTGAAAGAAAGTGTTAGTTCCTCAGTCATGTCCGACTCTTTGCAACTTTATGGACTGTGGCCTTCCAAGCTCTTCTGTCCATAGGATTTCCCAGGCAAGAATATTGGAGTGGTTTGCTGTTCCCTTCTCCAGGGCATCTTCCTGACCTAAGGATCAAACCCAGGTCTCTTGCATTGTGAGCAGATTCTTTACCATCTGAGCCACTAGGGAAGCACCTATTATATACAGGTTCATATTCTATATACTAGTGAAAGTCGCTCAGTCATGTCCAACTCTTTGTAACCTCATGGACTGTAGCCCATCAGCTCCTATGTCCATGGAATTCTCCAGGCAAGAATACTGGAGTGGGTTGTTATTCCCTTCTCCAGGGGATCTTCCCAACCCAGGGACTGAACCCAGGTCTCCTGCATTACAGGTAGATTCTTTACCAACTAAGCCACCAGGGACTTATATATATATAAGTCCCATATATAATAAAGCATGGACTGAGTATGACAATTCAAAGTCATACTCAGAATAGCTTCAGATGGAAACATACTCATATAGCCAAACTTGTTAATTAGACTCACTACTGCTCTATTTCCATCTGCATCTATTCATTTCTTTGAACTATCATACATGGACAGGGGAATCTGGCAGACTACAGTCCACAGGGTCACAAAGAGTTGGATATGACTGAGCAACTAACACTTCACTTCAAGCAGACCTGGTTGGCCTAATTGATTTAAACTGAACAACCATTTGGGCTTCCCTGGTCGCACAGACAGTAAAGAATCTGCATGCAATGTGGGAGACCTGGGTTTGATCCCTGTTTGGGAAGGTCTCCTGTAGGAAGGCATGACAACCCACTCCAGTGTTCTTGCCTGGAGAATGCCCATGGACAGAGGAGCCTGGCGGGCTATAGTCCATGGGGTCACAAAGAGTTGGACACAACTGAGCGACTTAAGCATAGCACACCACTTTTAGCCAAAACCATTTGTTCATCAATCATTATGAGGAAATATTTCAGAATACTGTAGCTACACACACTTGCTGTGGGGTTGATGAAAAAAGGCTAAAACAAATTACCTACTAAATGGTGAGAAATAACATTTGGAAAAGAAGGTATTCACTGAACAAAAGCTTATAGGCCATCTATTACTTACAAGGCATTAAGGACACAAAAAGGGGATTCTTATGGCTGATTCACATTGTTGTATGGCAGAAATCAATGCAACACTGTAAAGCAATAATCCTCCAATTAAAAATGTCTTAAATATTTGAAAAATGTGGAAGAGAAGGGATGAAAGCTACAGGACAGGCCTGAAAGAACACGACATCTGCACTCAAACAGAGCTGGGTTCAAGAGTTTTCAAGAGACACAGGTATGGCCATGGGGCTTCTCGTCATCAGCACAGTGTCACAAATCAATTCATTTGTGAGTAAGCCTTTACTGAGTGCCTGCTGTATGCCAAAAACTGTCCCAAGTACTAGGATTACAGCAGTACGCTGGAAAGAAGATCTCTGATTTAAGCAGGCTTATATGATAGTGCAATCAACCAGGCCAAAGGAAAGGTCTCCATGCCCTGTGCCACTTCAAAAGACCTTATGCAAATATTAATGTATATCTTTTTCATTTAATAATAATAAAAAAAAACCAATATATTAAATCAGGCCAGTATCCTAACCTAGGTCACTATTCACTCCAGTTGGAGGCAAGATGCTTTGGCACCTTAATAATATTTATCTCATGTCACCCTTTGTTCTGCTCTCTGCTCTCTCCCTCAATCGGTTGCTTCTACCCATGCATACCAATGGCATTTGCTCCTTGCACACACTTCCGTGCAAACTATGTTGTGTGTGTGTGTGAGAGAGAGAGAGAGAGAGAGGGAGAATGGGAGAGAGCCTGGGAGAATGGGAGAGAGCCTATGAGAATGATGAGCGTAATCTACATTTCTTTGCAGAAACATAAACTTACAGCTAATTAGTCAAAGTTTTTACATTCAGAATCTTCTCTTTTTAAGCCTTCTGATCTTCTTGTGTTCCAACAACTTAGTTGAACTCCTCTTTTTTACTATTATTGAGGTAAGAGGACTTAACATGGGATGTGCCCTTTTAACGGATTTTTTAAGAGTAATTTAGGAATTACAGGAAAGTTGTAAAAAAAAGTAGAGTACCCATAGATCTTCCAGTCAGTTTCCCATATTATCAGTACCTTACATTTGCATGACATGATTTTTACAACTAATGAACCAACATTTATATATAAAGTTTATACTTTGTTCAGATTTACCCAGTTTTCCCAAACACCTTTCTCTGTTCCAGGATCCTTTTTGTTGTTGTTGTCATGATATTTTGCTATGTCTCCTTATTTCTTGGCTGTGATAGGTTCTCAGGATTTCCTTGATTTTGATGATCTTAGAGTTTTGAGGAGCAATGGTCAGATCGTCTATACAAATGTTCCTCAATTGGAATTTGTCTAAGGTTTTTCTCATGATTAGCCTGGGGTTTGGAGGAGGAAGACCAAAGACCACAGAGGTGAAGCATCATTCTCATCGCAATATATGAAGAATACTTACTGTCAATATGACATCACCATTGATGCTAACCTAGATCACCTGTGTGACTTGAACCAAGAGCTCTTTATTTTATGAAATTTTTTAAACCAATTGTTATATCTGTATTCATAAAATCACTATAAAGATATTTCTGGAGGCAGTCTCAAAATAACTTATTATCTCCCAAAATTCATGCATTCTTTTATTTTCACTAGGAAAATGCATGGAATATATACTAGTCAATGCCAGACACTGAAGCTATAGGCATAAAAAGAGATTCATTCCTACTCTTAAGAGCCCTTGATCCAGCCTAGCAAGAGAGAAACTAGTGAAAACATAAATAAGGTCTGCTCTCACCACCTCTATTCAACATAGTACAGGAAGCCCTTTCCAGAGCAACTTTTTTGGGGAAAAAAAGAAATAAAAGGTATCCATATTGGAAAGAAATAAATGAAATTATCTCTGTTCACAGATGGCAAGATTTAAGACACAGAAAATCTTGAAGATTCTATTTTAAAAACCTGTTAGAAATAATAAACAAATTCAGCAAAGTTGCAGAATACAAAATCAGCACTCACAAATCAATTGTGTTTCTTTACACTAACAATGAATAATCCCTAAAAGGAAAGTAATAAAATTAGATCTTTTATAATAGCATCAAAAAGAATAAAATACGGTGGAATAAACTAAACTAAAGAGACAAAAGATCTGTACACTAAAAACTACAAAGCATTGCTGAAAGAAATAAAGACACAAACAAACAGAAAGACAGTCTTTGTTAACAGGTTAGAATACTTAACATTGTGAAGATGTCAATACTACTTGTATCAGTGTTGTGGGGCTATAACAAAGTAACACAGACTATGTGACCTAAACAACAAAAATTTATTTTCCCCCAGTTTTGGAGGCTGGAAGTCCAAGATGAAGGTGTCCGCAGGTTTAGTTTCTCAAGGCCTCTCTCCTTGGCTTGCAGATGGCCACCTTCTTGCTGCGTCCACAGATGGCCGTTTTCCTAGAGTGTGCATCCTTTCTTTAAAGAACATTAGTCCAATCTGAGCAGGACTTCACCACTGTCATCTCATTTAACCTTAATTACCTCTTTAAAGGCCTTAACTCCAAGTTCAGTTACAATGGGAGTTAGGGCTATAATACATGAATTTGGGGAAGACACAGTTCAGTCACCACAGTACCCAAAGTGATCTATATATTCAATGCAATCCCTAATTCAATGACATTTTTTTTTTTGTAGAAAGAGAAAAACCCATCTTGAAATCCATATGGAATCTCAAAGGGGCCCCAAATAGTCAAAAAAAAAAAAAAGTTGGAAAAGAACAAAGTCTAAAGTCTCAAATTTCCTGGGTTTTAAAACATATTACAAAGCTATAGTAATCAGAATAGTATGGTACTGGTATAAAGACAGACATATAGACCAATGGAATAGAACAGGGAACCCAGAAATAAACACTCATGTATATGGTCAAATAATATATGACAAGAATATGACAAGACCACTCAGTGGGAAAGAACAGTATCCTTAACAAATGTTGGTAGGAAAACTGGATATCCACATATCAAAGAATGAATGTGGATCCTTACCTTATTCCATATATAAAAATTAACTCAAAATGAATAGAATACCTAAATGTAAGATCTGAAAAAGGAAACTGCTATAAGAAAACACACAAGAAGGGTTTTGTGACATTGGATTTGGCAGTGTTTTCTTGGATGTGTCTCTAAAAGCACAGACAACAAAATCAAAAACAGACAAATTATCAAGATTAAGCCTTCTATACATCAAAGGACACAATCAACCAACAGAATACACAGACTATGGAATGGGGGAAAATACGTGCAAATTGTATATCTGATGATGAGTTAACATCCAGAACATACAAAGAACTTCTACATCTCAACAACAAAAAGGGAACCATTCAATTCAAAACAGGGCTAAGGACTTGAATAGACATTGCTCCAAAGATTATATAAAAACTACCAACAAGCTATGAAAAAATGTTCAACATATCTATCAGGGAAATGCAATCATATACATGTTGTTCTGGGGGAAGAGGGAATCTCTTTCTTGGACAGAGTGACAGATGAGCTGGTTTGAAAGATAAATAGAATCCTGCCAAGCAGAAAAGGAAGGAGTCCCCAGGAAAAGGGGAGGGCATGTGCAAAGCAGGCCTATGTTCACGAAACCAGAGATAGTTTGGTTCCAGAGAAGTGGCAAGGAGGAGGATGGAACAGTGGGCAAAGAGTTTGGAGGAGCCCAGGTGCTTAGTGAGCAGCTTTGCCATGGCTCTTTACAAATGCTGGAGGGAAAGGACTAGAAGGCAAGCATTGACAGACTCCACTTCTGATGCAGGGGTGACCAACCAGTCAAATGATATTTTCTGGAGAGTGGGGGACAGGACACTCACTGCAGTGCCACACCCCTCCCTAAGGGAAGGGTCTGTGCCTCTGCTCCGGCTGGCTCCTGATCTGTCTCCTCTCTCTCTCCCCTATCCTGGCCCTTTCAGATACACATTCATATGCATGTACCACAACTCTCTCCCTAAGAGTGGCCAACCCAAATAGGCCAGACTTTAGATTTGGCCCATTTGACTCCTTTTCTACACTTGGCAGTAGAAGGAGAGACATCAGCTATGGCTCAGGAATGCAACAGCCTACTCTACAGTTATCAGAAGGCATTCCTGTGGTTACGCTATTCCTGCTTATCAATGGCCCTTGAAAACAGAGTCAGCAACTCAGAGGAGCCAGAAGGGCCTCCTTGTTAGATGCCCGACATGCACTGTGAAATTTGCCTAGATCTAGCAGGAAGCTGCTATTTCTCAGAAAAGGCCCTGCTCTTGGCTTATATGGACACTTTAGCTTAAGATCCCACTTCATGGGTTTCATACCCAGAGACATGATCCTCTAATCTGTTTGTATGAAAATTTCCCATTGATACCAGTAGGACCTTCTCTTAAAACATCACTAGCCCTAAGACATAATCAATGAAGTCTGCACATTTTTATTAGAAAATTTAACTCATAACATTCTTCATGTTCTCCTTCATCCCACCTTATCTCTTTTCTCTCCAAGTTCTGGAACTTCTCGAATATAATATATAATGCATAATATGTAATAATATATAATATCCATCATAGTACTCTATCATCAGAATAGAATGCAAAATCCTCAGTCTAGCATGCAAGTCTTCTTAGGATCAGGATGATACCCCCTCTCTAACCATACCACTGACCCTTTGGCACTTGTTGCATCTTTCCTAAACTACCAACCAGAATTCAGCAATCAGGTCATGTTCTCTGCCATTGTTCTGCCTTTGCACATGCTGCTATTCTCTTGGATTATTCCTTACAGGGTTTTTTTTCCTACCTACCTTGATCTGAATAACTCCTGAGCTACCTGCTCCATCTGTTGGAGTTCTGAGATGGGTATCCCTCATTCATGCTCTTAGTCCCTCAGGCATCCTCTGTATGGTATATATATGTAAGCATATTGCCATTGTCTGTACCCCCATTCTCACTAACAGGGACGGATCTCTTTTTCTGGAGGATTGTAGTTCCATGTTAAATGCACCAGCTCAGCCCTCCTGCTCTGCCATCCACAGTGGGTAGATTTTCATCCTCAGAATGATCACCTTATGAATGCATGACAAATCTAAGGAACCACATACTCATTTCAGTGTCTCAAACAAAAAGGAAGAAGGCAGCAGGTGGAGAAGGGTTACTACTTTTTAATTGAAGAGGGGAAAGATAGCCCCTCAGAATTCTTCATGTGCCTCCTGGGCCAACACTTGCCCTATGGCTTCCCTCACAAGGAAGTTTGAGAAAGCAAGAATGTGATTAAGTAGAAAGGATTTTAATAACTGGTCCAATTATGATTCATTTCCTGAAGATGGTACATGGCCTACGTAAAAAACTTGGGATTTTGTTAGCCAGAGAGAGACCATAGCTTTTGGACAGTCAAGTCATAGCATATGCCACACTTAGATTTTGCAAAATAAAAATATTAAACACACTCTTAAATATTATACCAACAGGAAGTAAAATATAAGCAAGTAAAATCATACATGTGGTAATAAAATGTTATATTTATTTCTTGGGGCTCAGATGAGTGTTGTATTCCATAATATCTCAAATTATCAAGATACGTTTAAGATGGTTTACACATACTTATGATGAGAACAATATACAGAAAACAACCCAAGGACCTAACTTCATAGAACCACATGCATTTAAAGCCCTAATGATATAATACAGATAAGAAACTATCCTTATGGGCTAATCAGTTAGTTTTGATGTGTGTGTTTAGAAGTTTGACATAGCCTTAGTGACAGGTTTGAGAGGAAGAAAGTTGGAATTACCATAATTATTGTTTCCATTAGCCACATATTTAGAAAAGATTTGTTGCAGGTGTTTTGTGAGTGATGTCTCTGCAGATATTCAATCTCCAATTGCATATCAAGCAATTTCCACAGCAATGCATAAAGGGTATGGTCAGAAATGATTCTGGTACATTTCTTTTATCCTGTTTCTATTGAAATTATTTCATCCAATGCTAAAGTAGATTGAGGCGAGTTAACTCAGATGAGTGCCCTGGATGAGTAAAGATAGCATCATGAATTGGGTTTGTCCATGTGTCAATGCAAACTGCTCCCTGATAGCAAGGGAAAATAACAGCTTCCCCACCCACCTCTGTACTACCCTACTTCCTTTTCCACTCTCCTTAATCTATCCATTGTGGCTGTTTCAAAAGACAAGAACATTCATTGGCCCCTGGGCTAATAATTATCTCAAGGTTGGATATGAGTAAAACCTTTAGTGTGCCAGCCTTGGTAAGGATTAAGAGATGCAGGCAATGGCAACCCACTCCAGTACTCTTGCCTGGAAAATCCAATGGACGGAGGAGCCTGGTAGGCTGCAGTCCATGGGGTCAAGAAGAGTCCGGAGATGACTGAGCGAATTCACTCTCACTTTCCACTTTCATGCATTGGAGAAGGAAATGGCAACCCACTCCAGTGTTCTTGCCTGGAGAATCCCAGGGATGGAAGAGCCTGGTGGGCTGCCGTCTATGGGATCGCGCAGAGTCGGACACTACTGAAGTGACTTAGCAGCAGCATACCATTTTTATAAACTGTTGTTTCATTTATACATTTAATCCTATTAATAAATTCCTGAGTTGAGTGTTACAAATTCAATAAAGAAACCTTCATCTCTTGAAGAATTTTCCAGAGTTTGTTGTGATCCACACAGTCAAAGGCTTTGGCGTAGTTAATAAAGCAGAAATAGATGTTTTTCTGGAACTCTCTTGCTTTTTCGACGATCCAGAGGATGTTGGCAATTTGATCTCTGATTCCTCTGCCTTTTCTAAAACCAGCTTGGACATCTGGAAGTTCATAGTTCAGGTACTGTTGAAGCCTGGCTGGGAGAATTTTGAGCATCACTTTGCTAGCATGTGAGATGAGTGCAATTGTGCAGTAGTTTGAGCATTCTTTGGCATTGCCTTTCTTTGGGATTGGAATGAAAACTGACCTCTTCCAGTCCTGTGGCCACTGCTGAGTTTTCCAAATTTGCTGGCATATTGAGTGCAGCACTTTCACAGCATCATCTTTCAGGATTTGAAATAGCTCAACTGGAATTCCATCACCTCCACTAGCTTTGTTTGTAGTGATGCTTTCTAAGGCCCACCTGACTTCACATTTCAGGATGTCTGGCTCTAGGTGAGTGATCACACCATCATGATTATCTGGGTTGTGAACATCTTTTTCACATAGTTCATCTGTGTAGTCTTGCCACCTCTTGTTAATATCTTCTGCTCCTGTTAGGTCCATACCATTTCTGTCCTTTATTGTGCCCATCTTTGCATGAAAAGTGCAAAGTATACTACTGATACTATGTATAAAATAGATATCCAGTGAGAACCTGCTGGATAGCACAGGGAACCCTACTCAGTGCTCTGTGGTGACCTAAATGGGAAGGAAATCAAAAAAAGAGAGGATATATGTGTGCATATAACTGATTCACTTTGTGGTACAGTAGAAACTAATACAACATTGTAACGCAACTATACTCTAATAAAAAGCAACTTAAAAAAACTTTATGAAATGTGCCAGACATTTAATGTATGTTCAACAAGTGTTAACCTCCCAAGTGAAAATTATTACTAGAACACTAACTCAAAACTCTTATCTATGATAAATCAATAGTAAGATATTCTTACCTGGAGAATCCCTTGGACACAGGAGCCTGGTGGGCTAGAGTCCACAGGGTCACAAAGAGTCAGACATGACTAAAGTGACTTAGCAACAGCAGCAAGATATTCTTATAAAAAAGTATTTGTTTTTTATTACATAAACATTAAGAAAAGATGCAGCTGATCCTATGTTTCTAGGCAAGTTATGTTACCATCATATAAATTAATTGAGAGAGTAGATTAGCAAGGTATTTATTATCTTTACTTCAGTATTTTAAAAGGCAGCAGAATTAAGTGCTGACCATATTTTGAAAGACTCCAGAATAGCACAGGACTGATTAAAGGTCTGTCACCACAGATTGGATGTGTTGATTTCATTTCCCCAAAAGTATCCACATAGCAACTTGGCAGTACACAAATATTCTGAAAATTCTAACAGTTTTATTTTTTACAGAAAATAATAATTGCACCCTTCCCTAAAATGTTAGGTCCCGTTTTCATTTTAAAGACTCATAATGCTTTTCATAAGCTAACAATTTTGTTCACTTTAATCCTGTCATTGTGAATTTGAAAGAAGGTCACAACAAACAGGTACTTATTCAAAGTAGGGGCTTTGCCTATTGATTGAAGGCATATAATATAATACAAAATCAGGAACTCAAGGAAACTACTCTCCTCTCAATTCTACTGTAATAACGGCTCATTTTTTTTATTCTCTTATTACAGTTAATTTAAGATCAAGTCCTATGCCTTAAAGTCTTTTGTATCTTTTGCAGCACTTGTTAGGATACCTTGTATATAGTGGGTACCCAATGAAGGTTTACCACATTGCACTGAGTTGATCATCCATCTTATGCATTAGATTTGTCTGTGAATAATTTAAACTTTTTTTTTTTCCAAAAAATTAAGTCCACCCACGAAGGAAAAAGGCAGAAGGATGCTGTGGCAAAAATGCTCTCCTGGAAAACAGATCTTGGTTCTGGTCCCAGCTTTATGTGACTTGGGACAAATCACTTGAAATTTCCAGATCAACTTTCTCCATAAAACAAGGATGCTAGACAAGATGTATGTGCCAGACTGTAAGGCCCACTGTAAGCCATTCAAAATAACAAACACAGAACTGAAGATGCTTGCAGAGAGACAGTGGGAAGATAGTTTTGAATAACTTCAGAATTATTGGGTTAAGAGCTAGCATTCCAGAATGACTGCTCCAAAGGAAATAATAAATATTTACTTATTCTAGTATGTTATGAGGTTTTTTTTTTTTAGGTTACATTTCTTTAGAGTTACATGTTATATAGTCGTTAAGATACAATTCAAGAGAGCAAATGTCAACAAAGTTCTGAAGTTGCTTGGCATGTTATCAATCATTATTTAGAGTTTCCTTTTATTTTTTGCCTTAATGTATTTGGCCAGGAACACAGACATTTATGTGATGTAATGAGAAGGAAATAAAGAAAGTTTAATCTACTGCTCCTTCAACCTTAGCCATTCAACATTTACCTCCTGAGAGACCCTGATGCTCTTAATGAATTCCCAAGGTCACTAAACAATTTGGAAGATTTTAGATTTCTACAAGGTGATTCCAGGGGCTCACACTTTGCCAAGTCATATGCAGGTGGCTAGAGTAAGTTTCCCCAGGTGGCGCTAGTGGTAAAAAAACAACAACAAAAAACCCACCTGCCAATGCCGGAGACATAAGAGATGCCTGGGACATGGGTTCGATCACTGGGTCAGGAAAATTCACTGGAGAAGGGCAAGGCAACCCACTCCAGTATTCTTGCCTGGAGAATCCCTATGGACAGAGGAGCCTACCAAGCTACAGTCCACAGGGTCGCAGAGAGTCGGACACAACTGAAGTGACTTGGCAGGCAAGCAGGCATAGTAAGTTTGCTTCCTACACTTTTCACACTGTGCATGCTAAGTCGCTTCAGTCATGTCTGGCTCTTTGCAGCCCTATGGGCTGTAGCCCACCTGAAGTCTGAATAAAGAATACAGACTTCTCTATTCATGGGATTCTCCAGGCAAGAATAATGGAGTGAGTTGCTATGCCCTCCTTCAAAAGATCTTCCCAACCCAGAATCGAGCCTGCCTCTCTTACGTCTCCTGCATTGAAAGATGGTTCTTTACCAAGAGCACCACCTGGGAAACCCACATTTCATGTCACACTTGAACTTTTCTATGAATGTTTTTTAGTCGTCATGCAGGTATTCAGGGGGTCACTCTGCACCAAAATAGTCGCTACATTTGCAACCATGCAGTAACATACATTCATGTTACCTTAGACCCACCTGAGAGAAAGGTCTAAGTTCATGAAATCAACTCTCCAACAGCTGGTACAGTTTGAAAAGTGTGGGCCTTCACATTGTATGGGATCTTGTTTTGTTTCCTTTTGTTTGGTTTTGAACACTGCACCCTAAGTGCACTTCCTTTCTCCCCTTGCAACTTTTAAGTAAAATGGAATTCTCAGCTCACTAGCGCAGGTCTCACTGCAAACCCAGTGAATGGCAAAGATCCGACGCAAACACCCACACACTTCCCTCCAACAGGGATCTGTACTCAAGACCAGAAGTTGGCCATGGCTATGCTGATTACACACTTGTGTTGGATTTCCGTGGAATTCGGTTTCATTCGATTGTAGTTTCAATGTGTTTTTTTAAAAAAGAAAAGTTTCGGTCTCCCAGCTCAAGGTTAGGGTGAGTCAGAGAGGTTTCAAAAGGGAGCGGCCCTGCCATGTGAATGCTCTGACACCAGAGCGGAGGCTCTCAAGCCACCTCAAAGCAGCCGAGTCCCAGCCTGCTCCGGATCGCTGTGGAGCGGAACCAATTTCTAAATGTCTTCATCTGGTCCCTCCTACTTTCATGGTTGCTCTGGGGGTGGTGAGAATCAGGACGCACTGAAAGCTGCCGGGACATCTGACTCTTTATTTTCTTGGCTCTGCATGTCTTAACTCTTTGCACCAGTCCTCCTGACTGTGCAGCGTTTCACTTTTGAGAGCAGAGGCAAAAGGAGACGGGCAGAGGTGGGCGGAGGCCCTCACCACTGCTCAGGGAGAGGAGAGAAGAGCCACTGCCCCTTCTCAGCTCAAATGCCGGGGGTCCTGCCAGTCAATGCCACCTGTCCCGCAGGCTCTCACCTGAACTTCCCAGTCCTGAGGAGGAGGAGAGGGAAGGAAACTGATGCTAAGCATCCTTACCCTTTTAGAAAAGACTACCTGGTTCTCTCTTTCTGAGGAATGGGACAGGGAGGGAAGTGGGAGGGGGGTTCAGGATGGGGAACACATGTACACCCATGGCTGATTCATGTCAATGTATGGCAAAAACCACTACAACATTGTAAAGTAATTAGCCTCCAATTAAAATAAATAAATTTTTTAAAAAAGAATGCATTCGGATTTCATGGGTAGATGTGGTGTTTGAAGGACAGGGGTGTGCAGAGAGATAACAGACTCAAATAACTGAAAATCAGTTGCATGATTAGACCTGCTCCTTGCTGCTCCAAAAACTCAATAAAGGATCTAATGGAAGACACGGGGCGGGTTGGGCTCCTTATGAGAACTTCCTACCGTGTTCGTCAATCACAACTGGCTGCTAGGGGCAACGTTTGGCTTCTGAGAGTATTCAAGCAAGTTTGGGGAGCCATCAGGGGTGGGAATCACTGTCAGGAAGGATGTGTGGTGTTGGGGAAGAAGAACACGTCCCCCATCTGCCCCGTACCCCCATCTCTGCTCCTAGAGAAGCAGACAGCAGCCCCTGCTTTAGCCCCTCCCACCGCCCTGCAGACGGTGAACGTTCTCATCTGATTGGACGGAAGCCCGCATCTTGTCGCCTATTTTAACAGAGGGTAGTGTTACTGTATTTTGAGAAAGACCTGGCGTGTCCTGCTTCTCTCTTTCACTTCCTGTATCTACTCAGAGCACATCACTCCCACTTTTCTCTTTAAATCTTGGCTTCAGAAGGCCTTGCTCCCCTTCTTAACCCACAGGAAGTCAGTCAAGCCTGGCAGTGGATAAACAGCCCAGGCTGGCAGGAAGGGAGCCCAGAGTGGAGAGGGGGCTGCCCTTGCTGCTCCCCACCCTTCTCCCCGGCTCAGGCAGGCAGGTCGGCTGGCCTCAGTCACACTTCCCGGGTGACAGCCATAGGGACTGAGACTTCCTTCAGAGGAAGCCAGAGGCCTCATCTAGACTTCCAGTATTAAACTGTGTTCTAAGTTTTTTTTTAATATTTGGGCCTATTTTTTAAATATTGAATTTATTACAGTATTGCTTCTGTTTTGTTTTGGTTTTCTGGCAGCAAGGCATGTGGGACCTTAGCTCTCTGACCAGGGATTGAATTTGCACACCTGCATTGGAAAGTGAAGTCTTAACCACTGGACCAAATGTATCTTTGAAGAAAGCCCAACCAAATGAGTGCTTCTATTCACCCTGCCATTAATCAAGCTGGTTCTTCCTTTCCTACTTATTTTTTTTTAATTTCAGGCTAATTACTTTACAATATTGTGGTGAGTTTTGCCATACATTCACATGAATCAGTCATGGGTGTACATGTGTTCCCCATCCTGAACCTCCCTCCCACCCACTTAGTTTTATTATATTTATATGTACACTCAAAACCTCAAACAAAATCCAATCAAAAGTGCCACACTTACTCAGAGAGGTTTGAACAAACACAGGTTTTCCATAACAATACTAAAGTATAAACAGGATTTTATAAGTGTATAGAAATTATTTTCAGGATTCCAAGTGTCTTCACTGGAAACTGAGAATATATGGCAGTGTGAGGATCATCATATAATTCATAATGTCTTTTAACCCTAAGACCTTAAAATTCAGAAAAATATGGTGTTTATTTAGCTTAATACTTTCTCAGTTCAATCATCATATATTAGGTTCAAAAATACAACTAGAATTTCTACAGATTCACAGATAGAATTGATTGTATCTGTTGGTAAATTCTACCTGTTGAATCAATCAATGAAAATTCTTTGCAACCTACTGGAGAAAGTGTAAATTCCAAATAATCCCCAGAAATAAATTGTCAGCACACCCACAAGACTGGCTTTAGTAAACAAGAGACTAGTTGCCATGTGTCCCAAATAAACAATAAACAGAAGTCTTTGTACCTTCTGGCAGAAAGTTCATCCTTCCCCGAAGCAAACTATTCCTATAAAAATCTCTCAAGTGCTTTTCTTGCGGTGTTTCTGATATCAGCACAATCAGGAAGCAATGAAAGTGTTGGCTGAAAAGCCAGTTTTCACTGAGCTCTGCAGGCCAGTGAGAATGAAGATTAATTCAAATAAACTCTGGAATGCCAGCCAAACCCCTGAAACTTGGTAGCAATACACCCACTAAGTTGGTTCTGTGTTTGCAGTCCTACCTTATCCTGAAATGACCTGAATGAAAAGCCAGCGTCAGATGACATATGACATCAAGTGTTCAATGAGCATTCTGCCGGCACGATTTCCGGTTTGACAGCTCGTGCTCTCTGGTCTTCCTCAGCACTCAGGGAGGACTGACTCCCTTTTCAACCTCCAGCAAAACCTGCAGGACAGAAATTTAACTCCTTAGGGAAGTAACTGAATGCATTTATAGATTTGGTTATGAACTGGAAAACAGTAAAGCCCTAATTGAAGTATCTTTTTTTTTCCCCACAGAGAATCTTTTTTGACATTCATTTCACTTGTATATGAGAATCATTTTAATACATTTGATTTTGTTACTAAAGATGCAAAAGGGCCTATATTTCATTCATAACTGAAACTGGAAGTATTTAACTAGTTGAGTGTTCTCTTTCTCCCAGTGAACATTAACTCAGTACTTTATCTTGCTTGACTTTTCAAATATGGTGCTTTACAGTACCTTGATTTATAGCCAGGTATATCTAAAGGTTACGTCAGCATTTACATTATAAGGCCATGTTTTGTGGGTTGATAACTAAAGTCTTAAAAAAATAATTCTGAGTGAAACTTGCAATGTCGAGGGTCCACCCTGAAACATGTTTGTTCCTAGATGTACTACACACACACACACACACACACACACACACACACCAGAATTCAACAACTCCTGTTTGTAAAATACATTCATTCAATATGTTGCCTTGATGAAAATGAATTGAAAGAAACTCAAGGCTATGAAGTAAAATCAAACAGCTATCATCCAATGATAGCCACTTATATTCCAAGATTTGTGTGGTAGGTTTGAAAGAAATATGATGAAAGAATTGACTGTATAATTTTACATAAAGATTAATATATAGAAAGATGAAGTAATACCTTCATGAAAAATTAGCTTTCTTTTAGCCAGAAAGCTTTCTCTTAGCTTTCTCTTTCTTCCACCCTCTATAGAAGATATTCTCTGAAAATCTCTGCAGATGTGATCTCATGTCCTTGAACACACTTATTACAATCCATCGTCTACATAGCAACAGACAGACCCATGCTCATAAACCAGAACTGGTGCTGGATCTGGTAAGTCATTAAGCAAATATATTCCTAAGTCATACGAGGCTTGCATGCCCACTGCCTACCTATAAAAGGAAAATGGGATTTCTAATACACAGATTGCTTTTAAGACTTGTAAAGTGGTAGTCTTCAATTCACATCTTGCCCATTTTGCATGATTTGACTACTTTCAAAAGCTAAAGCACACCTGGATAATTTTTTCATGGCCATCTTTAAGATTACTATATTTGTCACTGTGTGGTCATGAAATCTGTTAGCAAGTAAGAAATAGAAGTATTTTCACTGAGACTTTTTTTACATTAAGAATTATGGGAAAATCTGAGACAACATCAATACCAAAATCTAAATGTTCAAAACAATAAGGCAGAGAGAGAACAAGGTGGCGGAGGAGGAGGTGGACTTGGAGTACATCTCTCTCCACGGATACATCAGGAACACACCTTCAGACACAGAAGGGCATGCAGAACACCAGCTGAGAGTGGACAGGAGTACCCGACCAGAGGAAAAGAACATACAGAACCACGCAAAACTCGGTAGGATGGAGGATCTAGGAGGAAAAACGGGAGTGTTATCAGGACTGGACTGGGGGAACTGAAGCAGGGGTCCGATCCCCACATCGGGGCAACTGTCTGGGTCAGAGGAGAAACATATAAGGCTGAGAGTGAAACAGCTGACCTGTGGCAGCCTACATGGAATGAGAATCAGACAGGCCTTGCAGCCATACATACCATGGACAGAAACGCTAGTCTCTGGGAAGGTGCAGCGGCTGGGAGCTGGAGTTTAGGGATTGCAGAGCAATCCCAGGGTGAGGGCTGCTGTTGACTGTGGAGAGATGGATTGAGGGGATGTGAGGGAGGAGATCGTGGTGGGGAATGCCGGTGGAGGAAAGCCAGGCAGCCATGGAAGCAAAGCCATACTGCTGAGTCCTGCTAGGGGGTGGAGCCATCACCATAGCCTCTCTCCCCCGACAGGCCAGCATGGGCAGCTGAGCAGTAGAGAGGTCGGTCATCAAATGCGTGATACACTGAGCTACAGAGCAGGACCCCACCCCGGGTGCTCCTTTCAGTGACTGACGCACCAATCTACAGAGTAGGAGCCCAGCCAGGGGGGCCGCTCTATGTGCCTAATGTTCTGAACAACAGAGAAGGCCTTGGGAAGGGAGGGAGTCCTCTAAGTGTCTAAACCAGTAGAGCTACGGAGAAAGACTGGCCAAAGAGGCCTTCTGGTCGCCAGCTACAAGACACTTGACAAAAAGACTCTGCTAGGGCCATAACCCCTGAGGCAGAGGCAGTACATGTCGCTACACACTTGTCGTCGCCAGGGTCCCCAAAAGCCAAGCAGCTGCAACACCTTCACGCTCAATTCTCACTGGGGCAGAGCTGCCACAGGCAAAAAAAGTCTCTCATCTATGCACGTAGGGTTGCTTCAGTCGTGTCCGACTCTGTGACCCTGTAGACTGGGGCCTGCCAGACGTCTCTGTCAGAGAGGGGGTTTTCCAGGCAAGAAGATTGGAGCATACTGGCCAATACAGGTTGCCATCCCCTTCTAGAGCTCTGTATTTCCTGTTCCCCTAGCTACCAGCTCCCCTGAGTACCTGGTGCTGCCAGAACCCCTGTGACCCCAAGCAGCTGCACCACCTCCACACCTGGCCCTCACAGGGGCAAACCCAAGCCCTCCAGGGCAGCCCCAGGAACCAAATCCCAGTGGACAACCCACATGTAGAGGTGGAAATAAAACCACAATTGAAACCCAGGGGCAGTGTGGCTAACGAAGAAGACCCAAAACCTTCCCATCAGCTGTACAGCTGCAGATTAAATCAACTAAGCAGACTCTGTGTCTGTGGAATATATAAAAGGCCATTGAGAGCTCCTACAAAAGAAAATACACTAGTTCTGATAGTTGTGGACATTGGAGGCAAGAACACACAGGAGTAGGACCAGATTAGAATCTGAGCTGCCTCCACAGCAGGTCCAGAGATCAGCACAGTGTTGGAGGGCATCCTAGGGAGGTGAGGTGGACTGACTCCCATGGAGGGAAAGGACTCTCACAGCAGTGACTCCAGAAAAACATTGATTATTCTTATTTTTTGACTTGTTCTATAGATTCTTTTGGATTTTTCTTTTTTCTTTTCCTTTTTTTTCCCCTTCTGTTGTAGTTGTTGATTTTATTGGCACTAAGAAATACAATTAAGCTTTTGAGCTTTTTTTTTCCCTCAGTCACATAAACCTCTGCCTCTACATTGGGCTTTTGCAGTTCTATGGATTTTTCCTCTTTTTTTAACTTTAATTTTTTAAACCTATTATTATTTTTTCTACATTTATCTTTTGTTTGCTTTTCCTACTGCTCTTTCCCCCTTTCAGTTAATCTTTAATGTATATAAATCTTCTTCATCTACCTCTATTTAACTGGGCATATCTATTCTTTCTTTAATTCTCTCCTTTCCTCTCAACATATTTGTTAGTTTTATTTTCATTGCTTTATTCCCCAGTTGGCACTTTGCTTTAATTTTGTTTTCCAGTTTCTGCTTTAGTCAGCTTTGTTCTGGTAGATAAATTCTTGGTTTCCTTTGTTTGCCCAGTCAATCTATTGTACTTTACTTTTGTTGGACTGTTTCAATTTTGCTTATGGGTGAATACATATATGTGTATATTCAGTCACACTTTCTATTGTTGTTATAAACCTCTGCCTCTACGTTGGGCCTTAGGAGTTCTGTGGAGCTTTCTTTTTTTTTCCCCTTTTTTTCTCTCACCTTTTTTTTTTTCTTTTCTTTATAATTTTAATTTTTAATTTTTTTAACCTATTATATATTTTATACATTTCCTTTGTCTTTCCTACTGTTCTTTTTCTCTTGCAGTTAATCTTTAATGTATATAAATCTTGTTCATCTACCTCTATTTAATTTTGCATATCTATGCTTTCTTTTCTTTCTTTCCTTTCCTCTCAATATATTTGTTAGGTTTGTTTTCATTGCTTTATTACCCACTTGGCTTTGCTTTAGTTTTGTTTTCCAGTTTGTGCTTAAGTTAGTTTTCTTCTTAACTGGTAAATGTAAGTTTTGATTTCCTTTGTTTGCCAGGTCAATCTACTGTATTTTTGTTGGACTATTTTGACTTTGCTCATGGGTGTATATGTATATATGTATATTCCATTATCTTAATTATTATTTGCCTGATTGTAGCTGCCATTTATCTGGGGTTCATCTTTGATTTCTTGGTTTGGGGTATTTGTTTTAATCTCTCTTAATGCCATAACAAACCACTTGTGGAATCTTCGTTCCTGACCAGAAATCAAGCCCTGAGCCTTTGGAGTTGGAGCACTGACTCCAAGACCTGAGACTACTAGAGAGCTAACCCCAGGGAGTGTCAGATAGTGAGGACTCACACAAAGGAAACCACTTGAATACAAAACCCAGCATCACCCAATCACCAGTAGCACTCTGTGCAGGACACGTCATCTAAACAACAAACAAAACAAAATTACAAACCCAATCATCAGCAGACAGGATTACTACCTCACACAGCTTTGCCCATCAGAGGAAAAACAAACAAAAACTCAGCACAAATCTCACACAAACCACTGGCCCAACCTTAGGAAGGCAGAAACCAAAAGGAAGAAAGAATTCAACCTTCTTCAAGGAAAGAATTCAACTTTCCTTGAAGCCTGGGAAAAGGAGACCTCAAACACAGTAACTTTAAAAAAAATAATGAAAAGGCAGAGAAATACTGCACAAATGAAGGAAAAAACTAGAAACACAGAAGTCAAAATAAATGAAGAGGAAATAGGTAAACTACCTGAAAAAGAATTCAGAATAATGATAGTAAAGATGACCAAAAACCTTGAAAACAAAATGGAGAAAATACAAGAATCAATTATCAAAGACCTAGAAGAATTAAAGAATAAACATACAGAGACAAACACCACAATTACTGAAAATTAAAAATACTCTAGAAGGAATCAATAGCAGAATATCTGAAACAGAAGAATGAATCAGTGAGCTGGAAGATCAAATGATGGAAATAACTTCTGAAGAACAGAATAAAGTAAAAAGAATGAAAGAGCTGAGGACAGTCTCAGAGACCTCTGGGACTACATCAAATGCACCAAGATTCGAATTATAGGGGTCCCAAAAGAAGAAGAGAAAAAGAAAAGGTATGAGAAAATTTTTGAAGAGATTATAGTTGAAAATTTCCCCAACATGGAAAAGGAAAGAGTCAATTAAGTCCAAGAGGCACAAAGAGTCCCATACAGGATAAACCCAAGGAGAAACATGCCAAGACACATATTAATCAAACTAACAAAGACTAAATACAAAGAAAGAAAATTAAAAGCAGCAAGGATAAAGCAACAGGTAACATACAAGGGAAACTCCATATGCTTAACAGCTGATTTGTCAGCAGAAACTCTGCAGGCCAGAAGGGAATGGCAGGATACATTCTGAGTACTGAAAGGGAAAACTCTACAACCAAGATTACTATACCCAGCAAGGATCTCATTCAAAATTGATGGAGAAATAAACAGCTTTTCAGATAAGCAAAATTAACAAAATTCAATACCACCAAACCAGCTTTACAACAAATGTTAAAGGGACATACATAGTCAAAAAATATAACATAAGAAGAAAGATCTACAAAATCAATCCCAAACAATTAAGAAAATGGCAATAGGCACATATATATCAATAATTAGTTTAAATGTAAATGGATTAAATGCTTCAACCAAAAGACACAAACTGGCTGAATGGATACAAAAACAAGACCAATATATGTGCTATCTACAAGAAACTAACTTCAGACCTAAAGACACATAGACTGAAAGTGAGAGGATGGAAAAATATATTCCATGCAAATGAGAAGTAAAAGAAAGCTGGAGGAGCAATCCTCATATCAGGCAAAATAGACCTTAAAGAAGATTACAAAGAGATAAGGAAGGACACTACATAATGATTGAGGGATCAATCCAAGAGGAAGACTTAAGAATTGTAAATATCTATGCACTCAACATAGGAGCACCTCAATATAAGACAAACACTAACAGACATAAAAGGAGAAATTGACAGTAACACAATAATAGTAGGAGTCTTTAACACCCCACTCACACCAATGGACAGATCATCAAAACAGACAATAAATGATGCATTAGATGAGATGGATCTCATTGATATCTACAGGACATTCCATCCAAATGCAGAAAAATACACCATCTTCTCAAGTGCACCTGGAACATTCTCCAGGATAGACCACATCTTGGGTGACAAAACAAACCTCAATAAATTTAAGAAAATTGGAATCATATCAAGCATCTTCTCTGACCACAATGCTGAGAGTAGATGTCAATTACAAGAAAAAAATGGTAAGAAACACAAACATATGGAGATTAAACAACACATTTCTAAATAACCAACACATTACTGAAGAAATCAAAAGAGCAAACAAAAAATTTTTAGAAACAAATGACAGTGAAAACAGGACAACTCAAAACCTATGGGATGCAGCAAAAGCAGTTCTAAGAGGGAAGTTTATAGCAATACAATCCTACCTCAAGAAACAACAAAAACCCTGAATGGACAACTTAACTTTACACCTAAAACAACTGGGAAAAGAAGAACCAAAAAACCCCAAAATCAGTAGAAGGAAAGAAATCATGAAGATCTGAGCAGAAGTAAATGAAAAAGAAATAAAAGAAACATTCAGTTCAGTTCAGTTCAGTCCCTCAGTCGTGTCCGACTTTCTGTGACCTCATGAATCGTAGCACGCCAGGCCTCCCTGTCCATCACCAACTCCCGGAGTTCACTCAGACTCACGTCCATCGAGTCAGTGATGCCATCCAGCCATCTCATCCTCTGTGGTCCCCTTCTCCTCCTGCCCCCAATCCCTCCCAGCATCAGAGTCTTTTCCAATGAGTCAACTCTTCGCATGTGGTGGCCAAAGTACTGGAGTTTCAGCTTTAGCATCATTCCTTCCAAAGAACATTCAGGGTTGATCTCCTTCAGAATGGACTGGTTGGATCTCCTTGCAGTCCAAGGGACTCTCAGGAGTCTTCTCCAACACCACAGTTCAAATGCATCAATTCTTCGGCGCTCAGCCTTCTTCACAGTCCAGCTCTCACATCCATACATGACCACAGGAAAAACCATAGCCTTGACTAGACAGACCTTAGTTGGCAAAGTAATGTCTCTGCTTTTGAATATGCTGTCTAGGTTTGTCATAACTTTTCTTCCAAGGAGTAAGCATCTTTTAATTTCATGGCTGCAATCACCATCTACAGTGATTTTGGAGCCCCCAAAAATAAAGTCTGACACTGTTTCCACCGTTTCCCCATCTATTTCCCATGAAGTGATGGGACCAGATGCCATGATCTTCGTTTTCTGAATGTTGAACTTTAAGCCAAGTTTTTCATTCTCCTCTTTCACTTTCATCAAGAGGCTTTCTGCCATAAGGGTGGTGTCATCTGCATATCTGGGGTTATTGAAACATTAGTAAAGATTAATAAAACTAAAAGCTGGTTCTGTGAGAAGATAAACAAAATTGACAAAACTTTAGCCAGACTCATCAAGAAAAAAAGCAGATATACAAAGGATTATATGAGACTATTATGAACAACTATATGGCAATAAAATAGATAACCTGGAAGAAATGGACAGAATTCTTAGAAAAGTTCAATCTTCCAAGACTGAACCAGGAATAAATAGAAATTATGAGCAACCCAATTACAAGCACTGAAATTGAAGCAGTGATCAAAAATCTCCCAAAAAACAAAAGCCCAGGACAAGATGGTTTCACAGGAAAATTCTATCAAACATTTAGAGAAGAGCTAATGTCGATCTTTCTAAAACTCTTTCCAAAATATTGCAGAGGAACACTTCCAAATTCATTCTACAAGGCCACCATCACCCTGATACCAAAACCAGACAGAGACAACACATAAAAGAAAACTATAGGCCAATATCACTGATGAAATAGATGCAAAAATCCTCAACAAAATTTTAGCAAACAGAATTCAGCAACACATCAAAAATCTCATACACCATGATCAAGTTGGGTTTATTTCAGGGATGCAAGGATTCTTCAATATATGCAAATCCATTAATGTGATACACCACATTAACAAATTAAAAGACAAAAACCATATGATAATCTCAATAGATGCAAAAAAAGCCTTTGACAAAATTCAGCACCCATTTACAATTAAAGCTCTTCAAAAAATGGGCAAACAAGGAACCAACCTCAACATAGTAAAGGCCATATATGATAAGCCTACAGCAAACATTATTCTCAACAGTGAAAAACTGAAAGCATTCCCCTTAAGATCAGGAATAAGACAAAGGTGTCCACTTTCGCCACTACTAGTCAACGCAGTTCTGGAAGTCCTAGCTACAGCAATCAGAGAAGAAAAAGAAATAAAAGGCATCCAGATCAAAAGAAGAAGTAAAGCTCTCACTGTTTGCAGATGACATGATACTGTACGTAGAAAATCCTAAAGATAGTATCAGAAAATTACTAGAGCTAATCAGTGAATTTAGCAATGTTGCAGGATACAAAATCAATACAAAGAAATCACTTGCATTTCTATA
Organism: Oryx dammah; assembly: GCF_014754425.2. Classification (NCBI taxonomy): domain Eukaryota; kingdom Metazoa; phylum Chordata; class Mammalia; order Artiodactyla; family Bovidae; genus Oryx; species Oryx dammah. The sequence goes on from NW_024070196.1 coordinate 9,270,655, forward strand.
TACTAACAATTAAAAATCAGAAAGAGAAATTAAGGAATCAATCCCATTCTCCAATGAAACAAAAAGAGTTAAATATCTAGGAAAAAACTTACCTAAGAAGACAAAAAATCAGTACACAGAAAATGATAAGACACTAATAAAAATAATCAAAGATGACATAAACAGATGGAAAGATATTCCATGTTCCTGAGTAGGAAGAATCAGTATTGTGAAAATGACTATACTACCAAATGCAATCTACAGATCAAATGTGATCCCTATCAAATTACCAATGGCATTTTTCACAGAACTAGAACAAAATATTTCACAATTCCTATGGAAACACAAAAGACCCAGAATAGCCAAAGCAGTCTTGAGAAAGAAGAATGGAGCTGGAGGAATCAATCTTCCTGACTTCAGATTATACTACAAAGCCACAGTCATCAAGACATTATGATACTGGCAGAAAAACAGAAATACAGACCAATGGAACAATATAGAAAGCTCAGAAATAAACCCATGCACCTATGGGTACCTTATTTTTGATGAAGGAGGCAAGAATATACAATGGGGCAAAGACAGCCTCTTCAATAAATGGTGCTGGGAAAACTGGACAGCTACATGTAAAAGAATGAAATTAGAACACTTCCTAACATCATACACAAAGATAAACTCAAAATGGATTAAACACGTAAATGTAAGACCAGAAACTATGAAACCCTTAGAGGAAAACATAGGCAGAACATTCGATAACATAAATCAAATCAAGATCCCCTATGACCCACCTCCTAGAGTATTGGAAATAAATACAAAAGTAAACAAGTGGGACCTGATTAAACTTAAAAGCCTTTGCACAGCAAAGGAAACTATAAGCAATCCCACTCCTAGGCATATACCCTGAGGAAACCAAAATTGAAACAGATACATGTATCCCATTGTTTACTGCAGCACTATTTACAATAGCTAGAGCATGGAAGCAACCTAGATGCCCATTGACAGATGAATGGATAAAGAAGTTGTAGTACATATACACAATGGAATATTACACAGCCATAAAAAGGAATGCATTTGAGTCAGTTCTAATGAGGTGGATGAACATAGAACCTATTATACAGAGTGAAGTGAGTCAGAAAGAGAACGATACATACCATATTCTAATGCATATATATGGAATCTAGAAAAATGGCACTGAAGAATTTATTTACAGGGCAGCAATGGAGAAACAGACATAGAGAATATACTTATGGACATGGGGAGAGAGGAGAAGAGGGTGAGATGTATGGAAAGAGTAACATGGAAACTTACAGTACTATACATAAAATAGTTAGCCAACGGGAAATTGCTGTATGGCTCAGGAAACTCAAACAGCGGCTCTGTATCAACCTAGAGGGGTGGGATGGGGAGGGAGATGGGAGAGAGTTTCAAAAGGGAGGGGATATATGTATATCTATGGCTGATTATGTTGAGGTTTGACAGAAAACAGCAAAATTCTGTAAAGCAATTACTCAATAAAATATAAATAAAAAAAATAAGGCAGTTGGTAAATCTGAAAAATCACTCAATTAGACCACTTAATCACAGAACTTATATAACCAAATAGGACTCAGAAAAGAATAAAGTAATTAATAGAAAGTAGCAATAGTTATAATACATGAGTCTGTTTTAGTTGGTAATAAAATGTTAAGGTTAAGAGCATGTACTAAGTTGCTAGGTTGCCTAGTTCAGATCCTAACTCTTGGACTAGTACTAGCTGTGTGACCTTGGACTAGTTACTCAATCTCTCTGTGACTCAGCCTTCTCATCTAGAAAGTGGATTTAAAATAGAATCTGCATTATAGAGAGGCTTTAATGTTTAAATGAGTTAATAAACTTAAAATCCATTCAATGTTGCATTAGTGTCCTGTGTTTAGTCTAGTCACTCAGTCATGTCTGACTCTTTGTGACCACAGGGGGCTCCTCTATCCATAAAATTCTCTAGGCAAGAACGCTGGAGTGGGTTGCCATGCCCTCCTCCAGGGGATCTTCCTGACCCAGGGATCAAACCCAGATCTCCCACATTTCAGGCAGATTACTTACTGTCTGAACCACCAGGAAAACCCAATAAATATTATTATTATTACTATTTGACCAAACTCAGAAGGAAGATTCTATAGGAAGATAGTAACATTGTGTAGGGTATCAAAATCATAAATCCTCCTGCAATCCTGGTTCTTCACAGAAAACAAGTAGAAAACCTATGTACTCAGGAGAAAATGGATGAGAACAAGACCCTTACCGTTGGCTTACTTGTTATGATCCTAGAAAAATATAACTACTTGAAGAAATATACCGAACGGTGCAATGTTTAACACTGACCCAGGATTGGCTCTACTGTGGAAAAACTATAATGTCACATTCATCACTTGGTGAGTGTTGCATGTGAAAATACAGAGGAACTAACTTGTCTCAGCTCTGAGGTGGTTTAAGGGAGCGAATGAAAGTTAGATCTCAGGGATCTTCTGAATGAGGCTTCATGACTGCAGAGGTGGGGAAGTCTGAGATTCCTGGATTCTCACAGAAAGCCCCTAAGCTGTTGAATGTCATTCTGGCTACACTAGCAAGTGGAGACCATTTCCCTCTATTCACTGGGCAGAGAGAAGGGAGGGGTTTGAGACAGTGAAGACAGTAACTCGGGATGACACTTGTGCCACCCAACCCAGAAGCAGATAGGGACATCACATCTTACCTCTCGTGACCATAACAGCTTGCTTTGGTAATTGCTTTTTACTGGCTCAAAAGCATGTCCTAGAAATCAGGAGGAAGTCAAGATGGAGAGTAACTTGATTAAAGCTCCCAGCTGAAGTAAGTCAAAAAGAGAAAAACAAAAAAACAAATGTCGTATATTAACGCATATATCGGAAAAGGCAATGGCACCCCCCTCCAGTACTCTTGCCTGGGAAATCTCATGGATGGAGGAGCCTGGTGGGCTGCAGTCCATGAGTCGCAAAGAGTCGGACATGACTGAGCGACTTCCCTTTCACTTTTCACTTTCGTGCACTGGAGAAGGAAATGGCAAGCCACTCCAGTGTTCTTGCCTGGAGAATCCCAGGGACAGGGGAGCCTGGTGGGCTGCCGTCTATGGGGTCGCACAGAGTCGGACACGACTGACGCAACTTAGCGGCAGCAGCAGCAATGCATACATACAGAATCTAGAAAAAATGGTGCAAACGAACCTTTTGGCAGGGCAGAAATAGAAGACACAGACATAGAGAATGGACTTGTGGGCACAGAGGAGGAAGGAGAGGGTGGAATAATTGGGAGAGTAGGACTGACATATACACACTACCATAGGTAAAACAGAGAGCCAGTGGGAAGCTGCTGTGTAACACAAGGAGCTCAGCTCCGTGCTCTGCGATGACCTAGAGCCAGCGGGATGAGGGGTAGGAGGGAGGCTCGAGAGAGAGGGGATGTATGTACACATATGGCGGATTCATGTTGTACAGCAGAAACCAACATAATACAGTGAAGCAGTTACACTCCCATTTTTTAAATTAATTAAAACATTTTCAAAAAGAATTTCTAGCTGTATTCAAACAAACAAGAAACTCTTCAAGGATTTTTCAACTTTCTTCTTTTTCAACAAGCTTCAGAGTAGCATGGAGATGTATTTGAAATAGCGACCCCCTTCAGGATGTCAGCAATGGAGTTTCCTGAACATATATTTTCCAGCCAATCCAGAGCCAAGCTGAGAAAAGGTTTCTGGGTACTGTCAATAATCACTACCAAAGAAGCTCTGGTATGACCACTTCAAACAAACAGAACTGCTTCCAGGGAGGGGCCCAGGGGCCGGTGTTTATCCAGCAGAATTACTGGAGTAAGATAGGTCACTCCACCCTTCTGCTGCACTCCACCTGCAAAACTAGGCCTCACGTGCATCATCAGGTCACTTGAATACACCCTCTTCCCCAAGGTTTCCTGAGCCATGCCGAATGAGAGCAGGGGCAAAAAGAGGCAAGCCTGTTATTTTCTGTGCAATTTCTAAGTTTGCTGTGGTTAAATATTAAATTTGTGGTTGTTTTTCCCCTCCGCAACCCCTTATTCAATTTCACTGCATATTTTAGGGATTAAAGTGTTCAGTTCTCTTCCCATCCCTGCTGTGTTATTAGAAAATAAGAGAATCTGTTTTTAAATATTAGAGTTTTGAAAACCCAGTCTGAGGCTAGGATATGGGAATGAAACCAGTTCTACTCACAGAGAAGGGTCAGGATGCCTCACTGCATCCCTTTAGGTGTCAGATCCCCTTAAGCCTGGGATCCGGTCGGTCCTCTCCCAGCTGATGTGATGTCTGTAACAGCAAGTGTCTATTTCATCCCAGCACTGTGCTTAGTCGCTCAGAGAGTAACTTAGAGAGTAACGCTCAGTCATGTCCAACTTTTTGCGATCCCATGAACTGTAGCTTGCCAGACACCCCTGTCCATGGGGATTCTCCAGGTAAGAATACTGAAGTGGGTTGGCATGCCCTCCTCCAGGGGAATCTTCCCAGCCAGGGATCAATCCCTGAGATTGAACCCAGGTCTCCCTCATCGCAGGTGGACCTTTTACTCTCTGAGCCACCAGGAAAGAGTTAAGTTCCAGCACTAAGAGATACCAGTTGGTCAATGGTTCAATGAAGCTTCTTCTGGAGAAAATGTCTCTTCTACTTCAAGTTCATCTGACCTCATAATGATATTATAAGGAGGAGGCAGATTCACTAGGAATTTGGCTCCACTTCAGATGGTCTAAGGACCAGCATCAGTATCACCTTTCTGCCCTCTAGGTATGAAAAAATATCAGGTCCTGCCCCAGACCTTTTGAGTTAGAATCTGCATTTTAAAAAGATCTGGGGTGATTAATCTACGTATTAAAGTTTGAGACACAGTAATTTTTAAAAGAGTCAATAATTCTACTAGAAATTATAACAAGGTAGCTTCTGAGTCCTGGTCCTGGCAACAAATCAGCATCATTTCAATGCAATTTAACCTCCAAAATTGTTGATGATTTTTTTCTTTTTGTAATATGAAGTTAATTTATATGTTAATTTGTTTGAAGATGTTTTAATGATTTTGATAGCCATGATATGCAACTTCCACTGAATATGTAAACTCAAAATTTTAAGCACTTATTTGCACATAAATTATAATTAGTCTTGAGCATTATTGCTAGAAAAACTGAAATCTGCAGGGAATTCTTAATTTTTAAAGCCTTTCATCCTTTCCTCAAAATTTGGATACACATTACAGATTGGTAGTAAATTAAGGTAGATATTATATAAAATTAAAAGTTAACTAATTCCTTCTTAATGAACATGAATTTTTAACACTGATTCAATGGGTATGAGTTTGAGCAAACTCCAGGAGGTAGTGAAGGACAGGGATTCCTGGCCTGCTGCAGTCCATGGAGTTGCAAAGTGTCAGACCCAATTTAGCAACTGAATAACAACAATAATGAATTTTTAAATGATGTCTACAAGTCACATGTATTGCTGTTGTTCAGTTATTCAGTCACTAAGTCATATGTATGCTGCTGCTGCTGCTGCTAAGTCGCTTCAGTTGTGTCTGACTCTGTGCGACCCCATAGACCGCAGCCCACCAGGCTCCCCCGTCCCTGGGATTCTCCAGGCAAGAACACTGGAGTGGGTTGCCATTTCCTTCTCCAATGCATGAAAGTGAAAAGTGAAAGTGAAGTCACGCAGCCGTACCTGACTCCTAGCAACCCCATGGACTGCAGCCTACCAGACCCCTCTGTCCATGGGATTTGCCAGGCAAGAGTACTGGAGTGGGTTGCTATTGCCTACTCCGAGTCATATGTATAATTTTATATATATATATATATATATATATATATATATATATACTTGAAATAAAATATATACAATGCTGTATGGCCTTATTTCTGATTTTCCCTCATGAAAAACTGTGCTAGGATTGTTTAAGGCATAGGGGATCCAACAGTACCAATAACGACATCTTTGCCTATTCTACAGGAGGAGAGACAGGCAACTGATACAAATAACAAAATCAAAGTGTCCTTCATTAAATGAATAACATAAGTGCTATGCAGACAATGAAACAAGGGGGTGGTACCTGGAGTGCTGGAAGAGAAGGGGTCTGTGATTTTAAACAAGTGGTCTAGGAAGCCCTCACGGAACAAGCGCCATCACATCAATGACCCCAAGGAGGTGGGAGTCCAGTACATTTTTTTTTATAGCAACACTGTCCCAGCTTTAGTTTTCTTTGTTTGTTTGGCTGTGTTGGGTCTTAACTGCAGCACATGGGGCCTTTGGTTGCAGCGTGCAGGCTCAGTAGTTGTGCTGCGTAGGCTTAGTTGTCCTGCAGCATGTGGGATCTTAGTTTTCGGACCAGAGATCTAACCCGCATCCCCTGCACTGGAAGGTGGATTCTTAACCACTGGACCACCCGGCAAGTCCTGGGACCAAGTCTTGAGGCTATCCAGGCAGAAGCAGCAGCAGGTGAGATGGTCTGCACCAGGAGCATGCATAGTGTGTTTCAGGAACAGCAAGGGAGGCCAACCCGGTGGGGAGGAGTGAGCGAGGGTCAGAGTAAGTGATGGGGTCAGAGAGACAAAGGGGTAACAGGAAGAGCAGGGGGAGACTCATAGGCTACTACAAGGGTCTCTCACTTGGAGAGACAGACAGATACTGGAGTGACAGATCCAGCTCACGTTTGAAAGGCAACAGCTTGGCTGAAGGCATTTGCACCTTTAGCTACAGGGGCAAGGATGAAAGGGAGGGGCGCATACCTTGCCTGTCCCGTCTCCAGCAATATCTGACCCCCATCCGCCACAGACACATTTATCATTATTATGTACATTTCTTCTAATCAATATGCACAGAATTGTAGATCTGAAGGGAATTTAAATACAACCACCTCATTTTATACAACCACCTCATTTTAAAGATTAGGAAACTGAGGCCTAGAAATGGATATGATTTGTTCAAAGTCACAAGCTGAGTTTATAGCCCAGGAAGAACTAGAGATGTTTCTGTGTGTCTGTTCTCACACAGAAATTTAGCAGGAGAATAGCTGAAAGACAAGGGCTTTGGCACCAGACAACCTGGGGTCTTGGCTGGGTCACGGGATAGCCCTGTAGCTTTGGGGAAGTTCTATGGACTCTCCAGGCATCAGGACACTGGGGATGATAATAAGAGCACCCACCCATAGGGCTGTGTTGGTGATTCCCGGGTGGCACTAGTGGTAAAGAACTTGCCTGCCAGAGTAGGAGATATAAGAGATACAGGTTCAGTCCCTGAGATGGGAACAGCCCCTGGGGAAGGGCATGGCAACTCACTCCAGTGTTCTTTTCTGGAGAATCCCATGGACAGAGGAACCTGGTGGGCTACAGACTATAGAGTCGCAAAGAGTCAGACATAACTGAAGCAACTTAGCACGCACACACACCCATAGGACTGTGCTGGTGAGTAACTATATGTAAAGCAAACCAGCGGAGTAACTGGGAAGTAGCTGGTGTTCAAAATATGGGAGCTTCCACTCTCCTTTCCCACAATCCCAGCATCTACAGGTCACAGTGGAATCATTCCCAACTGGTGTTTAGCCCATCAGAGAGCACAATACTCCTGGCAGTACTGATGTTATCAGGCAACTCTAAAAGTGATTAAAATAGAAGCATAATAAATTCACAGATACAAATAATTTGTTCACGACCCACTATACTTCTTTATAGGCAGAGGCTATGGAGAAATGACAGACCCTAAACAGTGAATGATTTATTGTATGAGAGGAATTCTGAATTATAATAGTTGTAACAACAATAACTATCATTGAGCTGACTCCTACTGTATGTCAAACACTGTACTAGGTACTTCATACACATACATATTAAATTACTTATGCTCCCAATAAAAGTGTAAAGTTAGGTATAAAAAAAACTCTTTTGATGAACAGAAAAACTGAAGCTCAGAGTTGCAGTCACTCACAATGAATGTTTACAAGAAAAATAACATGATAAATAAGGGAACAGTAAACCAACTACGTCATCCACAGGAAGCTTCCTCTCAAGAGGCTTACGTTGAATGCAACAGTAGCTTTATGAAGTCTACACACAAAGTAGCTGATCTTTCCATTCACTGAATGCCTCTGTGTGCCAAGCATTATGGTTGTCAGTTAACTTACTACGTTATTAATCCTCAAGGCATTGGGTATTATTTTCCTCTTTTATAAACAAGGAAATGGGGTCAGAGAAGGATTAGGGAACTCTTCCTGAGTCACCTTCCTCCATGAGACAAAACCAGGATTTGAACCCAGACTATCTGACATCAATGCCTGGGTCACACCTACTGCTGTGACACATAGGGCCAGACCTCCTGTAGCCATCTCCCCAGCTACCTATTCTGCTGATTATAGGAGCCTCCTAGGGCATATGGGAGGACAACTAAAGTCTTCTCGGATATTATCTTCAAATGTTGGCTGTATCCCAATTTTCTCAGTAACCATCTAAGGCTCAGTCAAGAAGGAGGGGATGTATGTATAGTTATAGCTGATTCATGTTGTTGTATGGCATGAAACCAACACAATAGTATAAAGCAACTATCCTTCAATTAAAAATGAATTTTTTAAAAAGACGATCCAATATTTAAAAATGAGGGAGGCGCCATCAGTTTTACAGTGGTGGTAATTTAACAAACTAAAGCAAAACGCATAGGTCAGATACACTCATCTCTTCTCATTTCTATTTCCTTTATGGAGACCTTTCATTCTTATTCGACTAAGATACATTGCCAGGCTTGGTTTCAGTGGTTCCTCAGCTTGGATTAGCCCCACCAGGGTCCCAGCCCCCCGGCCATGGCTGAGTGTTCAAGTGGGCAGTCTGAGCTTCCACCATGGGCCCTTAGCCCCTAAGCATCAGCACCTTAACCTCTGCTACTGGGGAGGCAGCCACAGTGACTGGTGGAAGCTGGTACAGTCTGAATGGACTTGCAAAGGCTGTAACTCCTCCTCTGACATTTCCAAGGTCAAATGATGCAGCACACTGTGATGTCTGATGTCTGTTTCTTCAGTGACCACCTGGTGAGGGAGGTAACAACGTCCCAGAAGTATTACCACCCCATGAAGTAATACTTTGGCCACCTGATGCGAAGAGCTGACTCATTTGAAAAGACCCTGATGCTGGGAAAGATTGAGGGCAGGAGGAGAAGGGGGCGACAGAGGATGAGATGGTTGGATGGCATCACCGACTCAATGGACATGGGTTTGGGTGGACTCTGGGAGTTGATGATAGACAGGGAGGCCTGGCGTGCTGCGATGCCTTGGGTCACAAAGAGTCAGACACGACTGACCGACTGAACTGAAGTAAACTTTGACCAATGAGAGAGAAGAAACAAGAAAGAAAGGTCAGATACTGCTGGCCCAGTGCTTAAGAATCTGCCTTGCAACAGGTTCGATCCCTTGTCAGGGAACTAAGATTCCATGTGCCTCGGAGCAACGAAGCCCCTATGCTGCAACTACCCAAACCAGAGTGCCAATAGCCAAATAGGCACATTTTTAGAAAAGAAAGAAAGGTCAAGTAAATACAGAGGCTGTCAAACTATAGTCAAACAGCCAATCTGGCCTGCCTCCTCTTTTTGTAAATAAAGCTTTATTGGAATATGCCCATTTATAGCCATGCCCATTCATTTACTTACTGTCTATGACAATCTTCACAACAAAACAGAGTAGAATAGTTGTCACAGAGATATGTGCCCTGCAAAATCTGAAATACTATTTACTATCTGACTCTTTATAGAGAAAGTATGTGGACCCCTGCCACAAAGGTTTGCCCTGAGGCAGGACCTCCTTGGAAAGCTCTGTGAACGAAGTTCATCAGTTAGGTTTCTTACAAAGCTGTGGCCAGCCTGGTTAGGTGTCTTTTCGTGTTTACATTCCTTCTTCTAATCTTATTTGCCTTTTTGCCTTGGACCTGCTCTGGGATTAGGCCTATCAATAATACCTGAGCACCCCAGTTTTATCACAGACTTGATCTTCTAGAACCTGAAATAAACAGAGTTATAGATCTAAGACCCATACTCATGAATTTTTTAGATATATTGGTTTTCTCAGAAGTTGCATTAATCCATCAAAAAGAATATAAACATTTTCTAATTCTTCCATGTTAATTTTAAATACTTTTATAAAGCTATCACTGTAAGATCGCTAATGAGGATGTACTGAAAACTCAGACCAATTTTCCTCACACTGTGTATCTTTGAGGGTGGTTTTGCTGCAGGATTCCTCTCAAATCTAGTATCATTTCACCTGGGACCACAAAATTAGAAATCACTAATGTTTTCCAAGGTCATATTCAATGAGTATTATAGATGGAAACTTGCATCTGTTATGGCTCAAGGTCATCTCTCTCTCTCTTTATATTTTTATTCTCCAATAACTAAGTTCTTATCTGCTATATATTTCCTATCAGTTTTAAAGATTTAATTTACAAGTTTTATTAAACTGACAAAGCATTTATTTTCAGGCTGAGCAAAGTGTTAAATACTAAGATTGACAAGAAATGGAGCACATATTATAGAAAAGTGTTGGGTGGCCAGGGACCTTCAAAAGTGCCCATTGTGTCTTGTACTGTCTTTCAGCATACCCTGCTTACCAGGGCAATGGCACCCCACTCCAGTACTCTTGCCTGGAGAGTCCCACGGATGGAGGAGCCTGGTGAGCTGCAGTCCATGGGGTCATGAAGAGTCGGACACAACTGAGCGACTTAACTTTCACTTTTCACTTTCATGCATTGGAGAAGGAAATGGCAACCCACTCCAGTATTCTTGCCTGGAGAATCCCAGGGATGGGGGAGCCTGGCAGGCTGCCGTTTATGGGGTCGCACAGAGTGGGACATGACTGAAGCGACTTAGCAGCAGCAGCAGCTTACCAGGGAGCTTTCCTTGAGGAAGGAGTAGTACAAACAGTAACACCAACTTGACTTTAATCACGGCTGTCACTCTACCAAAGATGAAAGAGAAAACTGCTATAACTACACTGGAGATCTAGGCTAGATCATGTTTCATTCTTTCTCTGCATCTCTGATGGAAGTGATCTAGACCAGATCTGATCAGAGAGTGACTGACTGACCCTATTAGGGACCATTTTCTGAGACCACTTTGGAAAGTGCCAGTGATCTATTTCAAGTTCAATCTTGACTGATCTTGGAACAAAACTATGGAAAATGAATTGCCTTGGTTCCATCCTCAAGTTCCCTGCATTCGATTAAGTCAGAAGAGGTTATTTGTCGCCTAACTATTGGAAGGAAAACTTAACAGTTGTTTGTTATCAGTTCAACATTTTTAGTTGCAGATGACCACAAAAGAAATCCCAATCAAACTTTGGAAATAAATTAAAATGGAATGGGGTGGCTATACAGAAATCAGGGACTGAGCTTCGTAATACAGGGACTGCATTCTTTCCAACCTTCTTATCGTCTGCCTTTCATGCTTGGGGAAACTCATTTGCAAGTTTGGAAAGTGAAACAAAACGTAAACCTCACTAAAATGTTATAATGCTTTGATTTAGCCAGAGAACTTTCTCTTTCAGTTAAATCTTGCTTAAATGTCCACAGCAGCTCTATCTTGAAAACAGAGACGAATTCACAGACCAATGCCTTACCTCGCGTTTAGATACCAGCCTTGAAGCAGTCATAAACATTCTAATTAATAAACTGAAACCTTTCTTTAGTGTTTCTGTCAATGTCCTACATCTGCATCAGTTTCAAAAGTAAACTACCAAAAACTATTTAGACCATTTGGAAAAGTCTAGAAATGCGTAAACCAAATGTAAACAAGCCCTTAAAGTTTGGTTAATTTTGTTCTGTGTGGTTAAAATCCAGTAAGATTGAATAAGAATTGGCCCCAAAAATGAGTATTTGCTTTCCTTATGTTTATACACAGTCTAGAGCAATAAAAACTGATGCAAATCAAGCAAGAAAAAGCAAGTGTCTATCTCGATTTTGCTATTACACGAATTATCTCTATAATTCTGGTACTTTCGAACCATCTTTCAGAGTCTACCTTGGGATGTAAATATTCAGATTATTACAGACAAAATATGATGCTTTCCAAATAGTATCACTTTAATCCAGATATTTGAATAATAAATATTTATTTAATCACCATTTATCTTCCTCAAATAAAACAAAACAAAAAACAAACATAAAACCCTAGTTTCAATTCCTCCCGAACTTCATTTTAAACCCTCTTATTATATAACTCTGAGCCCTTTCCAGTGTAGCCAAATCTGTTATAAATTTTAGAAGCAGTAGTCTCATTAAAAGTAACATTAAATATAACAGAGAAAATGTTATCACTCTAATTAAGAACTTACTATTAATTATAAAATTTCCCAAAGTAACTGGATTATAATAGCAACAGGTATTAGTGCAATACCTTTCCAGTATAGCCTTTCCAGTGTAGCCTTTTAGAAGCAGTAGTCTCATTAAAAGTAACATTAAATGTAACAGAGATGTTATCACTCCAATGAAGAACTTACTATTAATTATAAAATTTCCCAAAGCAACAGGTATTAGTGCAATTAGTAACAACACTTTATAAGTGATCTTAAAAGATATATTATTTTATTTATAATGCTGATTCCTTTTAATTGAAGAAGAAGTCTGTAACAGTGGACATGGCAAATTCTAATTTTCACAGTACTTTATTCCTAACTGTAAATGATCTTTAAGGAGGTCAGACTCCCATATTCCCAGAGATCTCATTCAGCTCTCCTGCTTCACCCTGCGCACTCCAGATAAACAGGGTCCTGCCAACATGGTGGCGCTGGGGCTGCAGCCTGCCACTCTTTAGACCACAGCAGACTCAGGAGTCCAAGACGCCTGAGGAATCACTATTCAGGCTGTCAGTTCTACTCTCTGATGGGGAACAGCCACAGAGCCATGTTCACTTTCAACAACCCCATGATACCTGTGAAGAAACCCTACTGCTTTGAAAGCTGGAAGAGCCAAGTGTGGGGGACATTTGACGGACCGTCTCTTTGGCTCGTTGGCCCGTGAGCAGGGTGAGCTGACTGTGCATTGTGGCTCTCTTTTCTCTTCGCTTTCTCACCAAACAATTTAAATCCTCTGAATCCTTGGCTCCAGACACCTGAAAGTTGAGGGAACCCTCAATTCATTGTCTAGTTAAGTGTTTTTCAAGCTTTGTGTGAAGAGAAGCTACACAGAAATACTTGGAGGAATCTGAAGACAACAAAGACCCCAATGCTGGCAAGAAATTCACGCTTTCCCTCTCCTGTATAAAATGCTTCTTTACTCTGCTAGGCACAATAAATAGTCATGTATCTCATGGATCTCCAAATCATTAAGAATTTTGTCACGCACAGGTACCCTGGGTTAGCATAGCATTCACAGATACAATAGCCATCATTTTACCAATAGTGAGTAACCCTGAAGAATTTGGGTTGAACGTGCTGCAAGCTGGAAGATCTGTTATCTCTACTTGTTGCCATTACACAGTAAAAATCAGAAGATGATACAAATCCATCCTGTGAAGAAAAACATCCTCACATGAGAAAGAATTGATACTGCTAGTAGCAGAAATGAAAGAGAATGCAAAATGATCTAAGAAAGTCATGGGTCTTAGAATACAAAAAGTTTCATGGGGAAAATAATTTGTTCTTGTGATATTTATACATCTGAATATTTATGAAGCCTTGCGATGGCTTTCTCTTGAATTTCAAGAGTTGGTTGTATATCCAGGATTTAAAATATCATAATATTATACCATGAGCAAACTATTTATAAGACTGAAAATTGGAGAAACCAAGCATGAACAATTTAGTCACTAAGTCAGCACCAGTCACAAAGAGAACAAGTCACAAAAAATAAATGTTTTATGACGAAACCACACAGAGATGGAATATCAATTCAGTCTCTATTCAGCACTGGCTTGATTTTCACTCACCACAAGGTTTTGGAATCCTGTGTGTTAATACAAGTGAAGAGACTAGATTTTGGGTGTTTTCCATCCAAGAAGTCTCTTGTACATGTGCACATTTTCAGCTACATCTATAGGACTCAAAGCCATTTATAAGTGAGAGAAAAGGCCAGCATAAAATCATCTTGCAAAGACTGGTTTATTTTCTCTGGCTAGAGTGGTTACCGAGGGCCTTATCTTTTTTATGTACCAAAAGCACAACTGTCTTTCGACACAGGATGCATATGATTCTGTCGATGATAAGTCTTGGTCCTAAAAGGTTCTGCAGACAATTAGAATAGAGGACGAAGAATAGAGAAACTCTCTGGAGAATGGAGAGCATTTCCTCATTCTCTGGAAGGCAGCCACAGCTGATCGACATAAACCTTTCTGTGAAGCGGCATCCATCTGGTCTTTATAGACAGGCACTAAACTCACTGCAGGTATGTCACCCATCTGGCTTTTATGAATGTATGATGTACTGGGTTCAGTTCAGATGATAACATCTGTCTCGAGAGATAAACCAAAGCCAGTCTATCAAATTACATCCACATTATCTCGCTGAATTACATAAGATGACATGGCTGATGAAGGTAATTGGTGGCACTGTTGTTTTATCCCCCCACCCACCACCATCTATAGTTATTCCAAGGTCTACTCTTAGCCTTCTCACATGCTTCAGAAAATACATAATATTTAATGGCTGGTTGTATGTGCATGTGTCTGCATTATATGTTAGGTAAACCTTTATGGCTTTTTCGCCTGTTCAATGATGGTTCAACAGTTTCTGCTAAGTCACTTCAGTCGTGTCCGACTCTGTGCGACCCCATAGACAGCAGCCCACCAGGCTCCCCTGTCCCTGGGATTCTCCAGGCAAGAACACTGGAGTGGGTTGCCACTTCCTTCTCCAATGCATAAAAGTGAAAAGTGAAAGTGAAGTCGCTCAGTCGTGTCCGACTTCGTGACCCCATGGACTGCAGCCTACCGGGCTCCTCTGCCCATGGGATTTTCCAGGCAAGAGTACTGGAGTGGGGTGTTAACAGTTTCTAGCTTAAAACAAAAACCTTGCAATGATAGGAGGTTAACTTTCCTAACTCTGTGTTATTGTTCAGCAGTCTTTCTGGAAATATATAGTGTTGAAGAACCTGTTTGGCATGTAATTGTGAGGTTCCCTTCATCAACTTACATGCTCTATGCAGTGTCAAGAAATCTAAATCTTTTCAATTTATATGCCTGAACACTCACACAATTTATCAACGAACAAGCTCATTTCCAGAGCAAGAAGCAATTAGTCATATTAAACATTCAAGATCTCAAATGAAACGGAACACCTTAGAAATTATAAAATAAACACGTAAGGACAAATTCTTATCACTCCAGTAGTTTAACTGCGGGTCATCAGAACTTTCATTGGATGTAATAGTCATTGGATGTAATTTTGTAACTAAACCAAAGGGTTAGTGCTTATAGAACTACAGCGGTATTAAGTAAGATTAACCATTTGTTCAAGCACTGAATTGTATTCTTTTGTAACTCTCTTGAAGTGAAGTGAAGTCGCTCAGTCATGTCCGACTCTTTGCGACCCCATGGACTATAGCCTCCCAGGCTCCTCTGTCCATGGGATTTTCCAGGCAAGAATATTGGAGTGGGTTTCCATTTCCTTCTCCAGGAGATCTTCCCAACCCAGGGATTGAACCCCGGTCTCTGGCTTTGTAGGCAGACGCTTTACCGTCTGAGCCACCAGGGAACTCTCTTGAGTCAGTGTCAAAACAGACTCTATTGGGCAGTCTAGGGTTTTCCACATGAAAACACACTGACCCTAAGATCCCAAAATGAAGCATTAGAAACAATAAGGAGAATATGCTCAGAGATGGACAGCAGTCTCATAAACCCTTGAGTTCAGAGCCCGAACCAATAAGAATTGCTCTTGTTGTACTGACATGAATGATATATGGTACTTCCTGGTTTTCTTCTCCAGAGTAGAGAGAAAACTGAGATGTGTGTTACAAATTCTGCTGTTGACTTAAGGAGATGCATTCAAGCATTTTTCAATGCTTTCTGGCATCATTTATTTATCTCTCCATGCTATGCTAGGCTATCATACTCTGCTAGTTCTTTCAATGGGTTTCTTCTGAGTAAAATGATAAAGCAGAAGGACTTCTTCCTAAAGTCGTTCCTTTGATAATTATACAATTATTAGCAGGGTCAACTATAGCTAGGGCTTCCCAGGTGCCTCAGTGGTAAAGAACCTGTCTGCCAATGCAGGAAACACAAAGGACATGGATTTGATCCCTGGGTCAGGGAAGATCCCCTGGAGGAGGAAATGGCAACCCATGCCAGTATTCTTGCCTGGAGAATCCCATGAAGAGAGGAGCCTGGTGGTCTGCAGTCCATGGAGTCACAAAGGGTTGGACATGACTGAGCACACTCACATGCACTAAACAACTATATCTAACGTCCAGAGAATATGTCATCTGTTATAGTCTCTATCTGGGACATTCAGTGTCATCGGTTTCATATCTATTTAGGGAAACTACCACTTTATCCCATCACCCTGGCACCCTTTAAAACTGCTGGTGAGGTAGACAGAGAATCATCCCCAAAGCACATGAAATATTTCCAAACCACTCTAAGAGTCATTAATTCACTTCCAGGAGGCAATGATATATGTTACACAAATTAAATACACACACAAGCACAAACTTACACATGTGTACATATATGAACCACAATTGTACTTTATAAAATTCTCATTCTTACAAGTGAAATATCCAAATAGAGACCAGAGAATTAAAAAGAATAATGATATAGTCTGTGGCTTTCAGAGGCAAAAAAGTGAGATCACTTTTCTGAAATTATCTCACAAGTTTCTCTGTGAATTTTGGAAAATGAAATAATATTTTAACAATGTCTAATTCTCTGTAAAAGCACAATATTACAGGTAAGCATGATATAATTTTAAGACCTTAAAAACATGTCAAGAAGAGAAATTGGGCTTTAGTCATAAAGTGCAGTCAAATTAGCTGTAGAAAGAGCTTTAAACTTAGATTTAGAACATGTATTCTATCCTTCGGAGAAGGCAATGGCACTCCACTCCAGTGCTCTTGCCTGGAGAATCCCATGGATGGAGGAGCCTGGTGGGCTGCAGTCCATGGGGTCGCAAAGAGTCGGACACAACTGAGCAACTTCACTTTCACTTTCATGCATTGGAGAAGGAAATGGCAACCCACTCCAGTGTTCTTGCCTGGAGAATCCCAGGGACAGGGACGGGGGAGCCTGATGGGCTGCCGTCTATGGGGTCGCACAGAGTCAGACATGACTGGAGCGACTTAGCAGCAGCAGCAGCATTCTATCCTTGACTGGATTCTATCTGTGACTGGATTCCATCCTTGATTACTGGCAGTTCATGTGCTGACTTTGGTCAGGTCACTTTATCTTTCACACTTTTCATATAACGGGAATAATTACATAAAAATAATAATTAAAATACATGATGGGTGTGAAGAGTAAATGCATATGGACAAGTCAACCATAATGGCAGACATACTATAGATATTTGGTAAATACTAATGCCTTTCCCCATTTATCTGGGGCTTAGCAACCTTTAGAATATAGGTACACACTTCAGGTTATAGCTTCTGGGAAGCCTTCTAAAAGTAATGGATAAAACCAAATCTAGATCTTAAAATTCAAAACAGAAGCTAAGTTTAAAAATTCAAATGAGAGGTAAAATGGTCCTTGATTTACTATTACAAAAACAGCAATTTGATCACTGTCCAGAAGGGAGGAAAGCAGCATTCATTTCAGGTTTGAAGGGTATCAACAAAGGTTCTCACCATTTTGCATGTAATAATCCAACAGAATAAAGAGATTCCTTTCTACTCCATGGTGGAGGCCAGGGCAGATCTGAACTCCCCAGCAATGGAAAGCAGGTGTAGGACATTGTAGTCCATTATTTTAGGGTCCTGTCTTCCTCCCTTGTTGTCAGAGAGTCCAGTTGTGTTAAGGTACCTCCTACTATCCAACTCTGGCCTATGGAGCAGAGCCACCATGGAGCTTCGCCGTGATGCTGGTGCCTAGCAACAGCATATTCCTTACTGCTTTGATAAATGGAGAGTCCTTTGGGACTTCCTTCACAACAAGGACGGTCGGCAGGTTCTTCAGCCTTATCTAGTACAGTTACTTCCCCGAGTCTCTCCATCCCTTTCTCATTGTCTGTCCCACCCAGGTGGCTCTCATTTTCCTCAAGCTCATCTGAGTGATTTCCAACTGTATAGAGCATCGACTCTCTGGATCCTTTATCCATGAAGTTCCCCCATATGGATAAATTATCTGTGAGGTAAACGTATTCACCTGACTCTTCGGGCAGTACAACACAATCTTCTTTTTTGAAAATTTGGTAGCAACTGAGGAAGAGAGGATTCTGTGCTTTCAGAAAATTCCCCCAATGGAGATGGCTCTTCACAAAACAGACAAGAACTCCCAAGGTGAAACAGTATTGTAAAAAAAAAAAAAAAAAGGCAATCTGAGTTCAAACAATAAAATCATTTCTAATCTAACACTGTCTCTAAGAGAAAGGGGAGATGATATAGAAAATATAACTGGTTCATCCTTTTTTTTCCTGATATTTTCTGATCTTTCTGATATTTTTCTCTTTCTTTCATTCAAAGGGACAAAAGAGGGACTATGATCTGACAACAGCCTACAGATGGAATAGCTAATGTGTGTGACCACTTGGCCAGTACTAGTCTGTGGATGTCTTTCAGGGCACAGTTTGCAACTGAATCTGCTTCAGTAGAATATCAAAAGGAAGTGTGCAAAATGTGGTTATCTGAGGTGGAACATAAGCAATTCTTCCTGAGTTTTCCAAGCACAAAAAAGGAGGGGTCATTTTCATGGAGGCAAACCTGCAATGACACGGCCTGAGACAGCCAGCAACAACTGCCTTTACTTCTTCAGGGCTGTCCTGAGCATTTCTGCACTTCTCTTATGATGCCAGCTGCCCCTACTGCCCCAAGGCCCAAACCACCAGCATGGCCCACCTTTCCCATATGCTAGAATTAGCATGTGAATATAGTTGCTGAAAGAATAACGGGGGGAAAAAAGTAGTTTTTCTAAAGGCCAACAATATCAAAATGAGTTTATCTGAACTCACTGAGTAGATAGTTTCTCTGTGAGCAACTATACTTACCAGTGATTAAGTTACCAGAACTAATTTGACATCCAGGATACATATTTATTAACCTATATCCAAAGTAAATTAGATTTCATTTGCCTCTTAGTTCATAGAGATGTCCTTCCTTTCCCTTTTAACCTAGAGACAGGTAAACATGATGGGGCACAGACCTTCTGCATGTTAATGAGAAATTCTGAAATGTTTGGTAAGAACAATACATTTGTGCTAGTTACATATTTTTCTTTTGCTGAATATTTTGAGAGATTCCATCTACATGCTTTTGAATCACTTACACTTAGATTATTAAAAAAAAAAAAAAAAAGGTTTGGAAGCTCTATTTGTCATCCAAAAGCTTTAGAAGTATTTCTTTTCTCTTCAAGCTCTTTATTAAAACATACACGCAGAGGAAACTATGATTTGCCAAGTATAAACAAGCACAGACACCAAATGTTTCAAGTAGACTTGGAAACCTGACTCTGAATTTAGAGTAAAATTTTGTCCTTGGTTTATGTTACAGATGTACCTACACCCACTCCTGCCCCATCCCTCTAACAGTTTCTATAACAAAATTGCTGCTTTTTAGCATGGACCCTTTCCAGCAACTAAGACTACCCCGTAGATGGCTCCAATTTAGCTGTTAGGGTTGCTACATTCTTCTTCCACAAAATAGCAACCCCACCACCAATCACGCCTGGAAAAAGGGAGCAACACACGTAGGAACCTCTGCTGGTGAGAATATGCCAACTAATCATGGAACAGCAGTCCCCACGTGTACGCCTTTCTTTCCTCTTTCTTATTCGTCACAGACTCTATACTTCCCTGACTCGCTTCCTTTTCTTTTTCTCTTATCATCTTACGTTTTCTTATCCCTTCTCCACCCTCCCCCACCCCCTGTTTTTTAGCATACTGCTCTTCTTACAACTAGGTCTTAGGAGAGCTATTTGGTACATTTGTATTTGGGGTCCTAGATCTACAGAATGGTTCAGGGATGGTTGAAGCAAAATAGCGCAAAATTGGTTAGAATAGTGTCACCTAGCCCTCAGCCACCAGAGAAAGCACTCGGAGCTCTAGCATCAGCCCTCAAGGGTGAGTAAATAGTCTTTGCCTTTTCTTAAAGAAGCAACTGCCCCTGCAGCTGTCCATTCACTGTGTGTTCGAGAACAGTCCACCGAATTCTCAAAACAAATGCAGTCCAAATCTTGTCTGAAATTCCTCTGGCCGAGGCTGGTTTTGAAATCTTAGAAAATTTTAACAAGAGCACATTGGAAGCATCTCAAACCACCACTGGAAATCATGGGGACAACCACAGAAGCCTCTTAACTTTGTGACGAGAGTCAATGTCTATGCCCTCCATTATATACAATGTGGAGGGTGTTATTTCCAGAATGCAGGTTTGATCTCATTGCTCGCCTCTACCTTGTAGATGTCATCAAGCCTTTGAACCGTCCTTGGAACGGAGACCAAGGCCAGCCCCACCTGGTCTCCCCGCCCCTCACTCTCCACCCCCGACAGCTACCCTGCTCGCTCCTCAGCTCTCAGGGCGCCCTCCTACCAGAGGGTCTCTGCACTTGAGGTGCCCCTCTGAGTACAATCCCGCCCCCCGTCTCAGCCCCACGGAGGCTCTTTCTCCCCTGCTCCTTACCCAGCTAACTCTTATTCATCCTTCAACTCTCAATGCAGGCATTACTCCTGAAAATGCATTTCAGTTCCTCTGCTAAACACTCTCATCATACAATACCCCAATACTGTAGACTTCTCACCTCAGCTCTGGCTTTCCATCCTTGCAGTTTGTTACTACCACGTCACCAGCATAGGGCCTAAGACATAAACCTCACTTAATATTTATTCAGTGAATGAATACATGAGTTCATAGAGAGTTATTTATCACAACAGGCCCTCAAATATTGTATTTTGCCACTGGCTGTTATTATCTTTATACTGAACCTGATATGTGACTATGGTTTTATAGACTTTGTGGTTTCATTTACATCTTAATGATGGTCTTTAAATAATAGACACCAATGTTTTCCCTCTGGCCTTGTTCACAGCACTGTTACAATGATGTCCAGAAATTTAATACTTTTTCTCTGTGAAAGTAAACATGAAGAGGTTGAAAAGACAAGCTATAGACTGGGAGGAATTATTTGAAAACAACGTAATCTGACAAAGAGCTAGTATCTAAAGAAGCCCCAAAACTCAACAGTAAAAAAACAAAAAATCAATTAAAAAGTGGGCAAAATACATGAACAGACATTTCACTGAAGGTACACAGGTGGCAAATAAACACAAGAAAAGATATTTAATATCCATAGCCTCTAGGGAAATGTAAATTAATGCCACAGTGAAATATCTCTATACACCTATGAGAAAGGCTAAAACAAAACAGTTGACAAAACCAATTGCTGGCAAAGATATGATGATATTGGAGAAATGGGATCACTCATATGTGGTTGGTAAGATGGTCTGGCCCCTTAGAACAACTTGACAGTTTCTTTAAAAATCAAGATGCATTTACCATATAACACAGTAACTGCATTACTGAACTTCTATCCCAGAGAAATGTAAACGTATGTTAACAAAAACTTTTACATAAATGTTCATAGCAGCTTTATTTGTAACAGTCAAGACAGCTTAGATGCTTTTCAATAAATGAAGAGTTAAACAAACTACTGTAAATACATACAATGGAATACTACTCAGAAACTAAAAGGAACCCATTCTTGATACAGTGCTATAAAGATGAATCTCCAGGGAATATTCTGATTAGAATAAATATTTCCAGTCCTCAAAGGTTTCATATTGTATTATTCAATGTATATAACAGTTATGAAAGAACAAACTTTTAGAAATGGAGGATAGTTTAGTGGTTGCCAGGAGTTAGGAAATAAGGTATGAGGAAGAAGGAAGGTGGTGGATATGACTGTAAAAGGACAAGAAGCGTCAAAATCTTAACCATGGATGGATACACACACCTATACAGGTGATCAATGTATAGAACTTAATGAACACATATGAGTAAAAAAAAAAAAAAGCCTAAGGAAATCTAAGATTGGTGGCTTATATCAATACCCTGATTGTAACCTTATACTATAGTTTTACAAATGTTACTATAGGGGAAACTGGGCAAAGTGAACAAAGGATCTCTCTTTATTATTTATAACTTATAACTGCATGTGAATCTACATTTAGAGTTGAATCCAACTCTTTGCAACCCCATGGACTGTAGTCCAGCAGGCTTCTTTGTCTATGGAATTCTCCAGGCAGGAATACTAGAGTGGGAGAAATACCCTATTTCCTCCTCTGGGGTATTTTCCTGAGCCAGGGATCACACTTGCATCTCCTGCATTGGCAGGCGGATTCTTTACCACTGAGCCACCTGGGAAGCCCTAACTTTTAACTACATTCATTTCAAAATTTTCAATTAAAAATTATATCCAGAGACTTTATTACTTATTATTTTACTTTATTATTATTGTATTTCACCAACAGATGAAAACCTTTGGAGACCTAGAGGTTCTAAGGCAGAATACATTCCTGGCTGTTATGGAGCATGTTTCTGGTGCAAGAGTAGAGAGAGAACCAGGTTTCAGAAGCTGGTTCCATATCTAGTGGTTTGGACTTAAGGGTAGGTGGGCTACTGCTGCCCTACCACTCTCTAGAGCAGGGTTTATAGCCTTGTGACTGCAAACATAGGGGAAAGAATTTCCAGGAATTGTGACGGGGCAGGGCAAGACTTCCAATGTCAAAGGAACAAACCAATCAGAAGCGAGAATACTGATGAAGGGTGAGTTCCCATGGACCTGTGTAGCAGAGGAAAGGGGAGAGGGCCAAGTAGAAGGTGCTGATTTATACATGACTTGATGTTAAGGTAGCTGTAAATTTCAGTAACTTATATCTTCATTTCAAGGCAAAGTCTCATCTCCTGCAGATGTGTATATTATTGTGCATGTGTGCATATGTGAATATGTGCATAAATTTAAAATTTACATAATAGTAATCTGTATCTGTTTTGGCTTTGCTAACTGTCTTAACATTTTCGTAAAGTGGTTGCAGCTGTTGACTTTACAGTTCAGAATTTCCTCCTCTCAATTAAAAGCAGGATGGTGGGGCTTAATTATACTGCAGGGATTTTTAATATGGTATCACCAAAACTATCATGAGATCTCATTAGGTTCATCACAAAACGTTAAATATCTGTGATAACACGTCTTATGGGCTAGATTTGAGAATAATGCTCACGAAAACTCGGAGATTTTACCAGATAGTAAATTAGCAATGAGATAGCCCCATATAATTACTGGGGAGAATGACGGATATTTTCTTTTCAGAGGTAGTTACACAAAGTAAAATTTGATGGTGTGGTCCATCAAATCTTATAAATAAGAAGCAAATATATAAATAAATAAATAATAGACAGAAAAGCTGAAATAAAGATTGAAACCATCCAACAAAATGCAAAGAAAACAGGCTAATTATAATTCACAAGCTATCACTAAGATACCTCACTGAAGTGTGCTCTGGAAGCTGCACCCTTTTGTCACAGAGCATCTACAGCCCTGTGGGCACAGACTGTCAAAATGAGGTTACCGAAGTAGGCAGAGGGCACACAATGATTGTGATGTCACATCCATAAATATTAAAGAAGAAGAATAAAACATGAAAACATTAGGGTGATATACACAGAGCCAGGACAGGATTTCTGAAGAGTCAAATAAGAGCCAGATGGGAAAAACACCCAGCCCTAGAGGAAAAGACTGTCATGAAAAGAGGGGACTCTTATTATCCTGAGTGAAGCTTTGCAAGTCACACCATACCTTCATGGCAGGAGAATCAGGTCAGATCAGGAAGGAGGCCTGTGAAGAACCTGAGCGAGCTGTAGTCTCAGTCGGAAATGGATTTAATAACTGTTGATTGTAACCCTGGTGGATGCTTCAAGCTCTCTCTGTAATGAACCCAGTACACATCCAGTGGTACATCCTGTCCCAAGAAGCCAGGGGCTCATTATTTAACCTACAGCACATGTTGCATTAAAAAACCTGCTTTTGTTTTCACCACAGAACCTCTGCCAATTTCCTTTAATTGACCTGGATTATAGTGCTGATCCTAGAAGAAGAATCTAAGCAGCCAGAGGCCCACGTTTCTCTCCAAAGATTATCCTCAATTTACAGATAGAAAGACGGTCCAGCTAGATTTTTCAAGCGCCCGGTTATCCAGTTAGACTCCTGGCTTTGTCACATCTTAGACTTTTTTATGGCTCTGATTAAATTTCCCTGGCTTGAAACTGACAATTTTAGAATGATTCTTTCCTTTGTTTTTCATCCTCTGTCTTTCACAACCGTAACTTCATCTGTTGCTTCATTTTTCTCCTATGAATCTAACTTGATGTAGATTTATCTGCAAAAGGGATAAAGTTTAATGAAATTTCTTTCTGTTTTGCTGGGGTATGATCACTCAGTGACAAGCCAGCACGGCCTTCTGCATTGTGCGTGATGTTTCTGAGAAATCACGCGTGTGCACACTGCACAAACATAAGCTCAAAGATGTGGGCATATGGATATTAGAACGCACACACACAAGCACGTGCACACACACTCAAGAATACCCATATTCAGAATTTCTTCATGATAAAAGAAAAGAAATCTGAAAGTGATTTTGCTCTTTGACTGTCCCCCTAATTTGGGTCCTGGGGCTTGTGAAAAATAATAATAAAAGTTCTTCTGCAGAACCTTTCTGGGATCATGGTTCTATGATTTTACCCTCAACCAAGGAAACTCTGATTCCTTTCCCCAGACCCAACAGCAATCTTAAGATCTGTGACTGTCAGTCTCAGGATCTCAGAGAATTCCAGATTCTAATGCCTTCAGGAGCACCCGGGGCTTTATCCTAAAATAAGCTATTGTTCTTATTTATATATTAACATTAAAACTTCTTGGGTTTTTGTCATCGATGTTGCTTAAATATTCATAAGATGCAAATGGCCAATATCATATTCTTTCTTTAGAGCAGGTATTCATGGGACAAGGATTTAGGAAAGGATGCAAAAAAAGGGAGACTGGAAGGACCAGAGATAAACAGAGACAATTTTGCCAAGAACCAGCCCCATGCTTCATGAGAGTTGAGATACATTTACATTTGGCTTTTAATTTCTCCATCAATTTGGAATGTGTTTTGTGAAAATGAGATAATATATGTGAACGTACCTAGCCGAATTCTTGGGACATGGCAGACAACCAATAAATAAAAGTTTTTACTGCTATACTAAGCATCTTCTTGTCATAAGTAGAATTTACCCAGTTGGTATGGAAAAGTTACAAGTTGGTTGAGCCAGTTAGAATAAAACACACACTGAGAACACACAATGTTACCATAAAAATTCTAAACCTCACCTTCATCTAAGAATATCGACATCATTGAATTCAATTCTGAAAAACTGAAGAATTCCTACTTCCCATCTGTAACTCTCCCTACACTGTCATTCCAAAAGAAACCAGGCAGATTTCCAAGTCATTCCATTTTTATTTGTTCCACATTATCTGCCAGATGAGACTAATAATTGTTTAATCAATCCCATATACAATAATCTCTTAAGAAATGCACACAAATTTATAGGGAATCTTAACAAAAGAAAGTAGCTATTGTGCTTGTCTAAAAGTAAAACTATGTTTTGGAAAATATGTCATGTTTGGTGTCTGAAGACCATTCACTGGTTATTGACAAGTGTGGTGACAACACTGTGTCTTCAGTGTCACCACTGGGAGAGTGGCAATAATCGCCCATCTTTGAGGGGTTCTGTGCACTGACTGTTTTTGATTCTGTTATGCAACACGTGGGGCTTCCCTGGTGGCTCAGATGGTAAAGAATCTGCCTGCAATGCAGGAGACCAGGGTTCAATCCATGGGTCGAGAAGATCCCCTGGAAAAGCGAATGGCTACTTAGTCCGACATTCTTGCCTGGAGGATTCCATAGAGAGAGGAGCCTGGTAGGCTACAGTCCATGGGGTCACAAAGAGTCCTACACAACTGAGCCACTGACACTTTCACTTTTCATGCAATAAGCAAGTAGCAAATAAAATAAAAATACAACCCAAAACTCTACTCTCAACCCACACCAATTAACATGCTCTGTTTAGAAATTAAAGCATAGAGTAATGCTATAATAAGTTATGTAGCAATACCATTGGGAGGTCTCAAATACTTTATTCATCATTACACTTTTATATTTCTTACATTCTTATTTCTCATATTCCCTATGCTACATTAAAAATTTTGTTAAATCTTTATTTAATTCTAGTATGGTTTAAGATCATTCGTAGGTCTGTCTCTAGATGTAGTAAAACATATAAATTCAGTAAATGTTTGAGTTCAAGTCAGTTCAGGCTCTCAGTCCTGTCTGACTCTTTGCAACCCCATGGACTGCAGCACGCCAGGCTTCCCTGTCAATCCCCAACTCCTGGAGCTTATTCAAACTCATGTCCATTGAGTTGGTGATGCCATCCAACCATCTCATCCTCTGTCGTCCCCTTCTCCTCCTGCCCTCAATCATTCCCAGCATCAGGGTCTTTTCAAATGAGTCAGTTCTTCACATCAGGTGGCCAAAGTATTGAAGTTTCAGCTTCAACATCAGTCCTTCCAATGAATATTCAGAACTGATTTCCTTTAGGATGGACTGGTTAGATCTTCTTGCAGACCAAGGGACTCTCAAGAGTCTTCTCCAACACCACAGTTCAAAAGCATCAATTCTTCACCACTCAGATTTCTTTATAGTCCAACTCTCCCATCCACACATGACTACTGGTGAAACCATACCTTTGACTAGATGAACCTTTGTCAGTAATGTCTCTGCTTTTTAATATGCTGTCTAGGTTGGTCATAGCTTTTCTTCCAAGGAGCAAGCATCTTTTAATTTCATGGCTGAAGTCACCATCTACAGTGATTTTGGAGCCCCCCAAAAATAAAGTCTCTCACTGTTTCCATTGTTTCCCCATCTATTTGCCATGAAGTGATGGGACCAGATACCATGATCTTAGTTTTCTGAATGTTGAGCTTTAAGCCAACTTTTTCACTGTCCTCTTTCACTTTCATCAAGAGGCTCTTTAGTTCTTCTTCACTTTCTGCCATAAGGGTAGTGTCTGAGGTTATTGATATTTCTCCCAGCAATCTTGATTCCAGCTTATGGCTTCATCCAGTCCAGCATTTCTCATCATGTACTCTGCATACAAGTTAAATAAGAAGGGTGACAATATAGAGGCTTGATGTACACCTTTCCTGGTTTGGAACCATTCTGTTGTTTCATATCCAGTTCTGTTGCTTCCTGACATGCATATAGATTTCTCAGGAGGCAGGTCAGGTGGTCTGGTATTCCCATCTCTTGAACGATTTTCCAGTTTGTTGTGATCCACACAGTCAAAGGCTTTGGCAGCCAATAAAGCAGAAGTAGATGTTTTCTGGAACTCTCTTGCTTTTTTGATGATCCAACAGTTGTTGGCAATTTGATCTCTGATTCCTCTGCCTTTTCTAAATCCGGCTTGGACATCTGGAAGTTCACAGTTCACGTTGAGCATCACTTTGCTAGCATGTGAGATGAGTGCAATTTAGTGGTAGTTTGAGCATTCTTTGGTATTGCCTTTCTTAGGGACTGGAATGAAAACTGACCTTTTCCAGTCCTGTGGCCACTGCTAAGTTTTCCAAATTTGCTGGCATATTGAGTGCAGCACTTTCACAGCATCATCTTTTAGGATTTGAAATAGCTCAACTGGAACTCCATCACCTCCACTAGCTTTGTTAGTAGTGATGCTTCCTAAGGCCCACTTGATTTCCCATTCCAGGATATCTGGCTCTAGGTGAGTGATCACACCATCGTGATTATCTGGCTCATGAAGATCTTTTTTGTACAGTTCTTCTGTGTATTCTTGCCACCTCTTCTTAATGTCTTCTGCTTCTGTTAGCATGTTTTCAGTTCAGTTCAGTCACTCAGTCGTGTCTGACTCTTTGTGACCCCATGAATTGCAGCACGCCAGGCCTCCCTGTCCATCACCAACTCCCGGAGTTCACTCAGACTCACCTCCATCGAGTCAGTGATGCCATCCAGCCATCTCATCCTCTATCGTCCCCTTCTCCTCCTGCCCCCAATCCCTCCCAGTATCAGAGTCTTTTCCAGTGAATCAACTCTTCACATGAGGTGGCCAAAGTACTGGAGTTTCAGCTTTAGCATCATTCCTTCCAAAGAAATCCTAGGGTTGATCTCCTTCAGAATGGACTGGTTGGATCTCCTCGCAGTCCAAGGGACTCTCAAGAGTCTTCTCCAACACCACACTTCAAAAGCATCAATTCTTTGGCGCTCAGCATTCTTCACAGTCCAACTCTCACATCCTTACATGACCACTGGAAAAACAATAGCCTTGACTAGACGGACCTTAGTCGGCAAAGTAACGTCTCTGCTTTTGAATATGCTATCTAGGTTGGTCATAACTTTCCTTCCAAGGAGTAAGCATCTTACAAGATATTACATATATCTAAAATATATTTGAAAAACTACACCACCAATTCATCCTTTTCTTAATCTTTCAAAATGCCTTGATGGAGTCATCTTTCTTTTTCCATTTATTCATGCCATTTTCAGCCAAGCAAATCTTAAATGACCCATTATCTAGAGATTATGGGAGAACTAACAATGGTAATCATGATGGAAAGAAAAATAAAAGTGACATTCCTAAAGCTTAAAAAGATGCAAACAAAATCTACAAGAATTACTTCATTTCCTATGTGGCTTTTTTGTATGCAACTAATTTTATACACACAATATACAACATCAGATTAAACATTCATTTTTTTAATTAAGTAAATTGAGACCTCAATATCATACATTACTTATTTAAGAAAACTACTTCCATGCCTAATGAAAAAATAAAAACAGAGTGGAATGAAACAGGCAGGGATATAGGACCCTTGACTGCAGAGGCATAATGCTTGCACCTGAACACACCTCTCTTCTAGCAACAAAATACAAAGAAATTGTATGGAACTAAAAATAACTGTGTGCATGTGCAGTTGGGGAAAATTAGAAACAAAAGATACCAAGAGTCCAAAAAACCCAACAGCCACTTCTGAAGAACTTGGAGCAAAAACATAGTGTCAGGAGCAAAAGCAAGGTACTGAACATGCTCCTTTCACACAACACTGCCGCAGGGGTGGGCAAAACACCTAAGCATCCCTCCAGCCTGAGCCCTGGACACACCCCTACCCTCACCCTATTTAAGGAAACAGCTTACTGCACCCCTTGGGGAGTGAGCAAGCAAGAGAACCTGTTGTTTGTTCTAGCTTCTCCCTGCTGCAGCAGGGGGTCCCAATAAAGCCTTGCCTGAATTTCTAAAAAAAAAAAAAAAAAATTCAGCTCTCAATCCAGACACCTGACTTTATGCATTTCAGGAGACCACATAACTCCTGAGTATCCCCTGGAACATTTAGGTCATAGGGTCAATTTCTGCCTTGTTCACAGTGATTTAAAATCATTAGCAGCTAATGATTATTTGTCTTCAACAAGAGTCCAATCATGCTACAAGCTGTCATAGCTGGCACCAATTAACAGCCTTGGTAGCAGCAGCAAGTTTGAAAATTGAATAATCCTACCAAGCGCTGTCTTGTATGTAGGAAGCTGGCTGTTCCATCACTACCTGTTCGGAACAGAGAACACTGATGTCTGCAAGATTGACCACAAGGGAGTTTCAATACATCGCCAGTCATTTTTACAAAACAGGGACACATTTAAAAGAACATGAGAGGAAGAAGAGAAAGTTTGCTGCTCCTAATATTCAAAAGTATGATTCAAGGCAATATTATCTAAGAAGATTTGAAGGCTTGGTTTAATCAAAAGCAGATTAAGCATGTCACTGGAAGCACAGCTCCAATATCCAGTTATTAATAGGTAGTGCCAGCAATAATAATAATGTACCTTGATGTTTACAATAGGGACATGCCCTATAGGTGAATCAATAAGTAAAGATGGAAAGCCCCTGTATAAGTTAGAAGGGTAACATTTCTTCTGAATAATAAATAATTGATTCCCATGACTCTACAGAGAAAATAATTCACTTGAAGAATTTTATCTTATTTCAATTTATAACTCTTCTTGACATTTTGTTCCAATATTCAAAATCATGTCAGACCAAATGAACTATTATAGGAAGAACTGTATTAATTTTACCAGATGATAGAAGCAAAACATATTGCATTTGATTTTTATGAATAGGTAATTTTGTTTTTCATAAATACATTATGAACTCTTTTTCCCCCATGGATAGGAAGGGACTTCTGAAAACATAAGATACAGCTATAAGGACGCCAATCGTTTTGTTTATGTCTGTTCAGCCAAAACACATGAAACGTTCTAAAGCTGATTTTTCTTTGTATGCCTAACAAATTCTGTCACCAGCACAATGTTGACAATACTCACAACTGACCCACTCTTTATATTACAAGTCTGCAGCCTTAGCCAGGGCATTAATGGAAAGTCTGTGGTTCGTGTAAGACTTGAGGCATTTCTGTGGAAGCAGATTGCATTTAGCTATAGTATGTATCTTTTCTTGTCCTTGCAATTGCACTGGTCTAACTGAACAGGAAAGGGGAGAGTACAAATAGCTACATCATTTTAGATCTTTTCTTGTTCCAGTCTTAGGAAGGTGGAAATGGTACTTCAGCTGTGCTCTCAAGGTGAGAAGTGCTTATGAAACTATCACAATGAGCTTTTGTGGGGAGGGAGAGGAATTGGTCCCTTTTAAGAGGTCTCTCTCTACCTGGCCACTGTGCTCTGCCTCTACCTGAGTCCCACCTGAGGGTGCTAACACCTTGGCTCCGGGGCTGTGTGCAGAAGCTCTGCAATCCAAGACAGCAGTAGCGGGCCAGCGTTTAGAGACTCTGTGCCAGCACTGGGAGCTGCCCCAGGAGCAGCGCTGCCCCACCTGACCAGCAAGAACCCCGCCCCCGCCCCTCCCTGTTGGAAAGATCCCTGTAAAGCAGCCCCAGTGATGGCTTCTAGGGGGAAATAGTGTTCTCCAGGGCACAAGCTCGAACCCCTCCATTCTCTGATCCAAGAATAAAGCTTTCCTTTGCTTCTGAATAATAAGGACAGAAAAAGTACTGAACACCAATCTTTTTCAGAAATGTTACCATTTTACCCTGGTATAAAATATCCCCTTCAATTCTCTAGAGCATAAAAAAGTACTGAGAAAATTATACATTTTACCACTTCTACAGAGAAATCCTTGGTAGTCAAGCCAAGCTACTGCTATCTGGAGAAAGTCACTCAGAACTCTGAGTATCAAAGCTAGAGGGCTTGAAACAACAGAATAATTCGTGTGACTAAAGGATGAGATGGATTCAGGAAAGCCTGGTTCACAAGGTCCCACAGAAAATCAGAACACTGCTTTCAAGCTGAGTCCCCACACACATCTTCCTGAGTCTACTTAATAATTAACAAAACACCACAGCCCACTAAGGATGAGATAACCATATATGATCGGGTTATTCCGAATTAACATTGCTTCCTTGATGATGAGTTTTTGACCATCAAGGACATTGGAGCTTATGTTTGTGATTTGTTCCATAATAATATAATTCACTTTCTCATTTATTTATCATCATTGGTTAGTATCCTCTGGAGAGAGTATTTAACTAGGAGCTGCTTTAACATAGTAAGGCCATCTGTCTTCTCTTGTAAACCCTGAGAGATTAAGGATATGACCCTAAGGCTGAACTATATTACTCCCAAAAGCAGGCTTGGCAAATTACCATGGTCTTTGATCAAAGTGAAAAAAGTTCTTTGGCATGTCCAACCAATGCAAACATCCCTCTAAGTTTTTTAAAAAGGCATAAAATTCTTAAATTACATATGAAAATCATAAATTCATATATTTTATATACTTTATCTAGGATCTCTGAATTACTGACATAGTCAGTTTTCATAATTCATAGTTCAGTATTCTATACACTGATTCCCAATTTTTTAAATTTCTGTTTCTACTCATTATTTTCCACATTATAAATTTGCAATTTATCTTTCTCCTGACTAGTTTTCACAATATATTTTATCAAGCTTTTTTAAAAAACCTTGTTTCCTTTTTTTTTAAATTAATTAATTAATTTTTTATTTTACTTTACAATTCTGTATTGGTTTTGCCATACATTGACATGAATCCACCACGGGTGTACATGCACTCCCAAACCTGAACCCCCCTCCCACCCTCCTCCCCACAACATCTCCCTGGGTCATCCCCGCGTACCAGCCCCAAGCGTGCCATATCCCGCATCGGACATAGACTGGCAATTCGATTCTTACATGATATTATACATGTTTCAATGCCATTCTCCCAAGTCATCTCACCCTCTCCCTCTCCCACTGAGTCCAAAAGTCCGTTATACACATCTGTGTCTTTTTTGCTGTCCTGCATACAGGGTCATCATTGCCATCTTTCTAAATTCCATATATATGTGTTAGTACACTGTATTGGTGTTTTTCTTTCTGGCTTACTTCACTCTGTATAACTGGCTCCAGTTTCATCCATCTCATCAGAACTGATTCAAATGTATTCTTTTTAACGGCTGAGTAATACTCCATTGTGTATATGTACCACTGCTTTCTTATCCATTCATCTGCTGATGGACATCTAGGTTGTTTCCATGTCCTGGCTATTATAAACAATGCTGCGATGAACACTGGGGTACATGTGTCTCTTTCAATTCTGGTTTCCTCAGTGTGTATGCCCAGCAGTGGGATTGCTGGGTCATAAAGTAGTTCTATTTGCAATTTTTTAAGGAATCTCCACACTGTTCTCCATAGTGGCTGTACTAGTTTGCTTTCCCACCAACAGTGTAGGTAAAAACCTTGTTTCCTTTTTATAATTTTTATGGTGGTACTGTTTTTGCTATGTCCCATTTTATTGATTTCTTCCCTTGTCTATTGCTTCTTTGTTTCTTTGAATTTACTTTGGTGTGCATTATCAAGCTGCTTGAGTTGAATATTTAGCTCCTTTGCTTTTGTTTCTTTGCTGTCATTGTAGTTTGCTTTTTGATAAATATATCTAATGTCAGATATAACTTGTGAGAATGATCTAACTCCATCCCACAAATCTTGATATGTGCTCTTTTCACAGATAAATTAATAATTCTCCAAATGATTTTCTTCTTGCATCAAGAGCTATGTAACATACAAAGTATGTTTATCATTTCAAATACACTAAACATTTTAGCTATCTTTTGGTTATAAATTTTAAACTTTGTTCCTTAGGATTAACTTTCAGGAATGCATTAAGCTTAATTTTTGGATCAGCACTCAGTCAATTTTTGTGAATGAGTCATGTGTGCTCAGAAACAAAGTATTCTCTTTGGGGGAGGTGAAAATTATATGTATATATGTAAATTCACATAGAATATGATACTATTATTCCAATCTTCTATGCTACTTTTTCCAATTCTGGATCAGTTAACTATCCAAATATAATTATTATTATAACCATATCTTTATTTTTCACTTTCTTGCTTTTTGTATTTTGAGACTATATTAACAGATGTATACATCTTTATTATTATATCTTCTGCATATAACATTCCTTTTATTTCCTTTTACATTTTAATCATTAAATTATATTTGCCATTTCTAAAATTGCTACCCAACTTTCTTTTTATTCATACTCACCTTTTTATGCACACTATTGTTTTATTTTTTTTTTCTTTTTAGGCAATGTATTGCTAGATCTTGGTATATTTTAATAAATTAATCTGAACCTTTGTTTTTGAATGGTGAATTGTGATTTTAACTCATGTGTATTTACTGTAATTACTAATACATTAGGTTTTATTTATACCATTATTTTTTATTTCACAGTAATTTTACTTCATTTATTTTTCTATTTACTACTTTCCAATTGCTAAATCAAATTTTCTTCTGTGATGTTAATAGTTATATATTCTACCCTATTTTTATTCTTCTGAAGGGCACTCCTTATATAAAACTCATGAAGTTATTTCTCCTCAGTTCTGCTGATGTTTATAAATAAATGTCTTAGCCACAAACAAGAGAAAAACTTCTACAACCTCAGACCTCCTTCTGACCTATTCCCAATAACATACTCATTTCCCTACTACTATCTAGAATTTTATTTTTAGATTGTTTTGGCTACATTATTTTGTGTGTTGCTAATTTTTTTAACTAAAAATAAGTTTATCCTTATTTCTACATATTATCATTTCCAGATTCACCTCTAATCTTATTAAAGAATACCTTCTAAACCTTTACAGGAGACAGGGATCAAGACCATCCCCCAAAAAAAGAAATGCAAAAAAGCAAAATGGCTGTCTAAGGAGGCCTTACAAATAGCTTTGAAAAGAAAATAAGTGGAAAACCAAAGGAGAAAAGGAAAGATATATCCATTTGAACGCAGAGTTCCAAAGAATAGCAAGGAGAGATAAGAAAGCCTTCCTCAGCAATCAGTGCAAAGAAATAGAGGAAAACAATAAACTGGGAAAGACTAGAGATCTCTTCAAGAAAATCAGAGATACCAAGGGAACATTTCATGCAAAGATGGGCTCAATAAAGATCAGAAATGGTCTGGACCTAACAGAAACAGAAGATATTAAGAAGAGGTGGCAAAAATACACAGAAGAACTGTACAAAAAAGATCTTCACAACCCAGATAATCACGATGGTGTGATCACTCACCTAGAGCCAGACATCTTGGAATGTGAAGTCAAGTGGGCCTTAGGAAGCATCACTACAAACAAAGCTAGTGGAGGTGATGGATTTCCAGTTGAGTTGATTCAAATCATAAAAGATGATGCTGTGAAAGTGCTGCACTCAATATGTCAGCAAATTTGGAAAATTCAGCAGTGGCCACAGGACTGGAAAAGGTCAGTTTTCATTGCAATCCCAAAGAAAGACAATGCCAAAGAATCCTCAAACTACCGCACAATTGTACTCATCTCACACGCTAGTAAAGTAACGCTCAAAATTCTCCAAGCCAGGCTTCAGCAATACATGAACCATGAACTTCCAGATGTTCAAGCTGGTTTTAGAAAAGGCAGAGTAACCATGGATCAAATTGCCAACATCCGCTGGATCATGGAAAAAGCAAGAGAGTTCCTGAAAAACATCTATTTCTGCTTTATTGACTATGCCAAAGCCTTTGACTGTGTGGATCACAATAAACTGTGGAAAATTCTGAAGGAGATAGGAATACCAGACTACCTGACCTGCCTCTTGAGAAATATGTATGCAGGTCAGGAAGCAACAGTTAGAACTGGACATGGAACAACAGACTGGTTCCAAATAGGAAAAGGAGTACATCAAGGCTGTATAATGTCACCCTGTTTATTTAACTTCTATGCAGAGTACATCATAAGAAACGCTGGGCTGGAAGAAGCACAAGCTGGAATCAAGATTGCTGGGAGAAATATCAATAACTTCAGATATGCAGATTACACCACCCTTATGGCAGAAAGTGAAGAAGAACTAAAGAGCCACTTGATGAAAGTGAAAGAGGAGAGTGAAAAAGCTGGCTTAAAGCTCAACATTCAGAAAACGAAGATCATGGCATCTGGTCCCATCACTTCATGGGAAATAGATGAGGAAACAGTGTCAGACTGTATTTTTGGGGGCTCCAAAATCACTGCAGATGGCGATTGCAACCATGAAATTAAAAGATGCTTACTCCTTGGAAGGAAAGTTATGACCAACCTAGATAGTATATTCAAAAGCAGAGACATTACTTTGCCAACAAAGGTCCATCTAGTCAAGGTTATGGTTTTTCCAGTGGTCATGTATAGATGTGAGAGTTGGACTGTGAAGAAAGCTGAGCACCAAAGAATTGATGCTTTTGAACTGTGGTGTTGGAAAAGACTCTTGCGAGTCCCTTGGACTGCAAGGATATCCAACCAGTCCGGGCTGAAGGAGATCAGCCCTGGGATTTCTTTGGAAGGAATGATGCTGAAGCTGAAACTCCAGTACTTTGGCCACCTCACGCGAAGAGTTGACTCATTCGTAAGACCCTGAAGGGAGGGATTGGAGGCAGGAGGAGAAGGGGACGACAGAGGATGAGATGGCTGGATGGCATCACCGACTCGATGGACATGAGTCTGAGTGAACTCCGGGAGTTGGTGATAGACAGGGAGGCCTGGCGTGCTGCAGTCCATGGGGTCACAAAGAGTCGGACATGACTGAGCGACTGAACTGAACTAAGCCTTTAAGTATCTCTAGGAGATGAATCACCTCCTAAAACCACCTAAAACCATACATGTCTGAGGATATGTTAATTTCATCATAATAGTTAAATAACAGTTGATTTGGTTGTAGAAGTTTGATATTCCAAATGCCTCTCCTTCAAGATGCTGCTCCTGTTTCCAATAATGCTGTTCAGAAGCTTGATGTCAATGTGACTCTTATGATTTTGTAGATGATCTGCTGGCGAAGGAAATGGCAACCCACTCCAGTATTCTTGCCTGGAGAATTCTGTGGCCAGAGGAGCCTGGTGGGCTGCTGTCCGTGGGGTCGCATAGAGTTGGACACGACTGAAGCAACTTAGCATGCATGCATTCGTTGGAGAAGGAAATGGCAACCCACTCCAGTGTTCTTGCCTGGAGAATCCCAGGGACAGGGGAGCCTGGTGGGCTGCTGCCTGTGGGGTCGCACAGAGTCGGACACGACTGAAGTGACTCAGCAGCAGCAGGTGATCTGCTGTGTTTCTCTGGAAATATTGTTTGTTTCACGGTATAAAAGTTTACTATAATATGCAGGGATTTTTTCCCATATCTTTTCTGCTTAGCACTCTATGTGCCTTTTCTATCTGATGTTTTACAACTTGCTTTATTTCTAAGGAAATAATGGTCATTATTTCTCAATTATTCTCCCTTTTATTTATTTTTCTTTCGTTTGATAAATGTGGAAATTTTTATCTTTCCCATTTGTTTTTTTTCTCTTATTCTACTATCTCTTCATTCTTTATCAATACTGTAAGTATCTACACTCTATTAATTAGTTTATCTGTACACAGTCTATTAATCATCTTTTGTTTTACATTAACAAATTTTTTAATATCTAGTATCTCCATTTATTTATTTTACACAATTCTTTTTCAAGTATTTACTATTCTTCCTTACCCCTCTCATGATATTTATTAAGTTTATATTCTATATTTTTATTTTATATATTCCATTATTTTTACTTCTTGTTACAGGTTTTCTGTGTGTTGCCCTTTTTTAACTAACTCTTGCTCGCCACATTAGCCTTCTTATTTTTTCCTATGCATTCATATTTTTATTTTCTTGAGACCAGCACATAAATTGGCTAACATAAAAGGCAATACTTAAACAAACACCTGAAAAAACTAACTCCATCTATTTCCTCTGAAAACGCAACAACATGAGGAATCCTCCAAACTAGTAGACTACTCTCATGCCAATGAACTGTTCGTCTCAGCAATTGAGTACATTGACTGCGATTAGTTTGATTTGTGCCCAACCTACTTATGTCAGCTGCTGTCATTACTGATCACAACTGAGTTAAATATGTAAGTTAATGAAATACAAATAACAACAGAAAAAAAAAACTTATTCCTATGAAAAGAAGATTGGGGAAACAGATCAATAATTTGGAGTTTTACTCAAAAATACTTCACACAAAGTAAATATAGGGAATATAACTATTTTTAATAATGGGGATTATCACAAAAATCCAGGAGTCTCTTTCAAAATGCTTCTCAAATGTCTTACAATTTTAATTTCAATTTAAAGAATCAAAATTTGAAATGACAGATATTCATAGTCACGGGGTTTATGTTAGAAAGACGATAGAACTTCAATTTAGAAGCCTATACTGAAAGGAAAAACCCTCACCTTGTATTATTAGATGTGTTAATAAATGAACTTGTGTATATGTTTAATTAATAGTACATTTGAGGTACACCAGTCAACTTCTATGATTCTTCTCTTCAGATTTTTAAAACTGTCTGCATGGCAGCTGCAGCTTTTCTTACGGCTGCACAGTCACAGGTAGTTGGCTGGTGTGGCCAACAGGAAATGTGCCTCTGCCGCCAACCCATGAAGCCCACACCGCACCCTGCCAGACCCAATCTCTGCCATGGCCTTGATGCCGCCTCTGCCTGACTTGTGTGGTGGCTCTCCTGTCCCACAGTTAGAACAAGGCAGGACAGTGCCTTGCCCAAGGCAACATGAACAGCAAAGGGCACAGCCAGAAAATTCTTTCTCCCCCTTAAGAGCCCTGACTGTCTCTCACCAGACTCACATTTTTCACCTTCATGCCAAGACCTGACTATCTTCTGCCTCCCCACAGGTTTCCTGAAGAATTTAGTTTAGTGTCTGATGCTAGATACCAGTTCCATAAATCTCCTTGTATCTTTTCTGGAATTTGGGGATTCATTTGGAAGAAGAATCCAAGAAACTGTGCTGGTTCACCCTCTTGTCTATCCATATAATGGTTGTTTAATTTAATTTTTTTCTAGATTTGTTTTTTTCAAGGACATTCCTCAAAAATATTTGACACTCATAGCTATTTCAGAAGTTTTCCAAGGATTTGAAAAGTTCAGCGCCACATCTGTTTAGTTTTTGCCATGCATAAATCATTAGCTTTACTAGACAGAATACTTTGATTTGTTTGTTTGTTTTCAAAAAGACCCTTTGTATCCTTAGATTCCAAGTGACCACTCTCATCTACCCACCTCCTTACCCAGCTCAGTTGAGTCTGCTCCCTCAACAACCTCCATCTACACTCCTCAATAACCAACCACATAGACCTGGTAATGTTTCAACATGACTCCTCACTAATTTTCAACTTTGAAATGAGCCCCACTAACAAAAGATTGGGCTTCCCTAGTGGCTCATATAATAAAGAATCTGCCTGCAATGCAAGAGACCCAAGTTTGATCTCTAGGTCAGGAAGATCTCCTGGAGAAGGGAATGGATAACCACTCCAGTATTCTTGCCTGGAGAATACCATGGATAGAGGAGCCTGGTGGACTACAGTCCATGGGGTTGCAAAGAGTTAGACATGACTGAGAGACTAACATTTTCACTTTCAGAACATTAGATTTTTAACAGAAGATTAAAGATTGCGGCCCAGGAAAAGATATATTTACTGAAAATTTCATTATGGGAATAGGATCTTTGTGCTGCTGAACTACGAAGACAAATGCTGCAAGATGTGGAGATATCATTAATTTCTCTTCCCTGCAGACAAAGCACTCACAGCTAATGAGGTGTTACTGAACTTGATACCTCTCCACTTTGAAAACCCTTTTAACATTATCAGCACTTCCTTCTAGTGAGATCAGATGTTTCAAAAAAATCAGCTCTTTAAATGCTGAATTCACTTACATTGTGTGTGTTAGTCACTCAGTCGTGTCTGATTTTTTGTGACCCCTGGGACGATAGCCCGCTAGGCTCTCCTGTCGATGGAATTCTCTAGGAAAGAATATGGAGTGGGTAACCATTTCCTTCTCCAGGAGACCTTCCCAACCCAGGGATCAAACCTGGGTCTCCTTTACTTCAGGCAGATTCTACACCATCTAAGCCACCAGGAAAGCCCCATTATATGACATAAATTATATGCATTGTCTCCTGCATTTATATGGTACATGAAATCCTTCACGATCACTGAAACTAACAGACTGGAGCCAAGGTATTTCCAAACAATCATCTTAATATAATCAGTCACTTAGGAAGAATTGCTCAAAGTACAATAGTAACAATGAGCCAATTTATTACTTTATATACGGTTGGTGAAAGTACTAAGAAGTCAGGTTTCCTTGTCTCTTTTCAAATAAATCTTCAGTTTAAAATAAAGTTTAATAGAGACTATAATTTGAACTTCTTTACATGGAATAGCTGGGGTCTTTTATATCTATGGAAAGCAAACATTTCACAAATAGCAAGGTATAGACAAATGCTGGCTGAGAAAAATTAACTCTATTAACTATTAGATGTTAATACTAATATCCAATTATTAGATACTAATATCCAATTATTAGAAATTGGTATTTGTTGACTGTTAACAATTTCACTTTCTTTATAGTCCTTACATATATCAAAACAGTCATAGGCCACCACAGAAGGCTGTTGATCATTATTTTATAGCTGGCTGGGTAATTTGTTCTTTTTCTCCTTAAACTGGATGGAAAAAAATAAGGGAACAAGTGACTCTGATGAACCTCTGGGTGATAGGATCTAGACAGCTGGCATATTTTGTCCAGCCTTGAATATACAACCACACCCAAGTTGCTAACTTTCACTGCTTTCCTGTCCTTCTCTGAATTAAATCCAATTCATAATCCTTTTACATTCACCTGAAAGATATGTGAGTATCTACCACGTGGCAGACACTGTTGATACCCTGATAATTAAGATATGAGTATAACATAATCAAATGTGAATGTTCAGGACTGGTTAGGGCAAAAAATGTTTTTTCTAGAAGCTAGTACAGAATCTGCCTCATTGCC
The DNA here is from genome assembly GCF_014754425.2 of Oryx dammah. NCBI lineage: Eukaryota > Metazoa > Chordata > Mammalia > Artiodactyla > Bovidae > Oryx > Oryx dammah. Next base: position 9,311,260 of record NW_024070196.1, read on the forward strand.
AACTAAAGGGAAATTCAAATCCTAAAACATTTCTAGGGTCCCTAAGATCTTCAATAGCATAGTGCAGTATCTCTGGGTTCATCCATTCTCCACAGGGACCATTTTAATAGACTGATTCTGCATCAGACAATTCTGAAGGCCTAAGACTACAAAAACTTTCACTTCCTAGCAGTCTTTCTACAAAACTTCAGTGTTTCAGCCATAAATGTTAAATTCAGTCTATCCGGGCATTCCAAAGGGTCTTCTAAGTTTGTTTTTCAGGTTAGTGCTTTCCGATAGTGGCTGCCCAATAACCAAAAAAAAAATAACTGAAAATCCAGAATATGATACGCTGAAGAATGCTTGACAGTGACCCAGTGTGTTCACACTAACTAAAAACAACAATCCAAAACACCCTTGTGTCTTCAACTATTAGACCCCAAAACTGTTCTTATCTACTTGTAGCTATTTCCATGAAAGATAATTTGATAACCATGCTGTTTCACTCAGCCGTCAACAATAACACCCCAAAATAATATTGACTCAGATGCCTCTCAAATTGCCAACATACGTTCGATCATAGCAAAATCAAAAGAATTCCAGAAAAACATCTACTTCTGCTTCATTGACTTAGCTAAATCCTTTGATTGTGTGGGTCACAACAAACTGGAAAATTCTTATAAAGAGATGAGAATACCAGACCACCTTACTTGCCTCCTGAGAAATCTGTATGCAGGTCAAGAAGCAACAATTAGAACTGGATATGGAACAACAAACTGGCTCCAAATTGGGAAAGGAAAATGCCAAGGTTGTATATTGTCACCCTGCTTATTTAACTTCTATCCAGAGTACCTCATGTGAAATGCCAGGCCAGATGAAACACAAGCTGGAATTAAGATTGCTGGGAGAAATATCAATAACCTCGGATATGCAGATAACACCACCCTTATGGCAGAAAGCAAATAGGAACTAAAGAATGTCTTGATGAAAGAGAAAGAGAGTGAAAAAGCTCCCTTAAAACTCAACATTCAAAAAATGAAGATCATAGCATCCAGTCCCATCACTTCATGGCAAATAGATGGGAAAACAATGGAAAGAGTGACAGACTTTATTTCCTTGGGCTCCAAAATCACTGCCGGTGGTGACTCAGCCATGAAATTAAAAGATGCTTGCTCCCTGGAACAAAAGCTATGACAAACCTAAACAGCATTTTAAAAAGCAGAGACATTACCTTGTCAACAAAGATCCATATAGTGAAAGCTATGGTTTTTCCAGTCATCATGTATGGATATGAGAGCTGGACCATAAAGAAAGCTGAGCACCAAAGAATTGATGCTTTTGAACTGTGGTGTTGGAGAAGACTCTTGAGAGTCCCCTGGACTGCAAGGAGATCCAACCAGTCCATCCTAAAGGAGATCAGTCCTGAGTTTCATTGGAAGGACTGATGTTGAACCTGAAGCTCCAAAACTTTGGTCACTTGATGTGAAGAGCCAAATCACTGGGAAAGTTGAAGGCAGGAGGAGAAGGGGACAACAGAGGATGAGATGATTGGATGGCATCATCAACTCAGTGGGCATGAGTTTGAGCAAGCTCCAGGAGATGGTGAAGGACGGGAAAGCCTAGCACAATGCAGTCCATGGGGTCTCAAAGAGTCAGACACGACTTAGCAACTGAATGACAAACAAAGAGGCTTCTCTACTTTCACAGCTGTCCCCTAGCCCAAGCCTAGTATGCTGCTAGGATACTTGCCCTATGCTGCTCGTAAAAAGAAAACTGTCAACAAATGAAAATAAGCACACAAGATCTTTGGTCTGGCTTCCAATTTTGCTCTCTCACCAAAGCCTTATTACAGTGAGAACAAAACTGTGGGTCACAAAATAGGCAATTAAAGGGAATTAGGTGACCCTGACCTATTTAAGTCAGATATGACCTTAAACCAGCGACTTAATCTCCCTTGGCCTCATAGGTAAAATCAAGAGTTAAACTAAATGATCCCGAAGTTTCCTCCCAGCTCTAAAATTCCAGGGTTGGAAGTAAGACACTGCTTATCCCTCTTAAGTGATTTCCCTGGCCATTAACATATTAATTTACTAAATGACATTTTAATTTCATCCCCAAGTATCAGAGACTTTTACATGTTCAACAAATGGTACAATTCACTCCTTAAATGCCTTTAGGCTTGATCATAAATTGCCAGAAGTCAGTTATAGCCCTGAGCCTGTGATGAAAAGACAGGGGATTTATAATTGAAACAGACAGTGAGGCTCCTGGGGTGCCACTGGGGAAAAGGAATCTATTCCAAAATGAAACGGGCATTACTGGGTTTCTCATAAAAATACCCCAGGTCACAGTGGCCAGCCTATTAGGAACCCAATTCACTCTTGCCAATTTTTCCAGTGACTCCTTTGTGTTATCATCATCTAAAAAACAGGGCTGTAGGTTCTTTCTTTTTTTTAACAAAGAGAAAACAAGATGCATTTGGTCATCAAAAGCAATCCTTTCAGAGACAGCAATTTAGAATGTGGTGGAAAGCGAATGCATGCCGGTTAAAGCCACAGTTATTCCCTCCCTTGCCAGTCTCCGTTATTCCAGAAACAGCTGCTCTGAAGGTTGGCTGAGGTCTTGTTTGCAAAATCAATTAGCCAAAGAAGTTTGGGCCAGTGAAGAATGTCACTCAAGTAAAGAAAGATTTGGAAAACACTTCTACTTCTGTGTTTGCTACAAGAAAACTGATCTACACTCTGCACCACTAAAATGCCATATAACTTAACAAAGAAATGATCTATCTAAGAATGATGCTAAAGCTGAAACTCCAGTACTTTGGCCACCTCATGAGAAGAGTTGACTCATGGAAAAGACTCTGATGCTGGGAGGGATTGGGGGCAGGAGGAGAAGGGGACGACCGAGGATGAGATGGCTGGATGGCATCACTGACTCGATGGACGTGAGTCTGAGTGAACTCCGGGAGATGGTGTTGGACAGGGAGGCCTGGCGTACTGCGATTCATGGGGCTGCAGAGAGTCGGATATGACTGAGCGACTGAACTGAACTGAAAATGGATTTTGTGGATAACTTTCTTAGCAAAGATGATGCTAACCCAACCCAAATTGGAGCCCAATGATGAGCAATAATCCACAGCATTACAGGAATACATCACGTTCCTCAGGACAGCCATTCCCTTCTCCAGGGGATCTTCTCAATCCAGGGATAGAACCGGGGTGTCCCACATTGCAGGCAGATTCCTTACTGTCTGAGCCACCAGGGAAGCTCCTAGCTTTAACTCTACTATCTTTAAAATAACCAAATGTTTAAAATTTCTAGTTGCAATATAGGCCTTCTGACTCAACTAAGCAGAGTCATTCAAGAAATGGAAATATTATATACACATATAATCCAGGCAATCTTTGAAATGTCTCCTTAGGGTTAGTTAACTCATACAGAAACATATATTTGACTTTGAGTGAAAGAACAAATTCATCCAGTTTTTCAAAATATTCAGTTCTACACCTTTATCATCATTATTACTTTTATCCTCCTAATTTCCAGGAAACCAATGAAATATGTTAAAATGTATGTGATAATGATTACACTGATGAGTAGAGCTTTCACAAAGAAGTTACGAACAGTTCACACATGAGTTAGAAGCATTCACACATGAGTTCACACATGAGTTACTAAGAGGCTATTCTAATAATCCAAGCAGAAATGATAAGATACTGAGTAAACTTGTTGGTAGTAGAAATAAGTCCCATATGGTAATTACCAACTATTTGAAACAACATTTTAGTTCTATGTTGCTTAGCTCTTTTTCTCAATAGGAGCAGATGGCTCTAAATATATTTTACATTGCAATAAGTTTTTTTAAGTTTGGGATTATACTCCTTGTGGTAACTAAAGCCGTGCAACTGGGGAGATCATCAAAAAAATACATCTAGCAGAAATGGCAAGAGAAAAGGGGAAGAGAGGCAAAGGGAAAGGGGGAAGAGGAGAAGAGAGAATGGAAGAAGCAAAATCGTTCAACAAATAATTTGAGTACTTAAATTTCAAGGTGATAGGATTTATCGGGGAAAACAGACACACATACAAACACACACACACACAAGCCCTTTGCCTTCCTAGAACGTTCATTCTGCATCTTAAAAAAGCAAAATATATAATATACCACGTTTTCATAAGTACTTTGGACAAAATTTATGCAGGAAAGTGAGACAAAGAGTGTGGAGGTGGCTGCAATTTCAAATATGATAGAGATAGAAAGTCCCCAGGAGAAGTTCATTGGATGAAAACGAAGGTCTGCTATCTGGGGAAGGGTGTTTTAGGCAGAGGAAACAGCAAATGCAGGAACTCTGAGCATATGACAAGAAGGCCAGTATGACGAGTAGGAAAAAAAGAGTGGTAAGAAATGAAGTTTCCAGATCACGTTAGCTCTTGCAGGCCTAGATAAGAAGGACTTTAGATTTTGCTCTGAGTGTGTTGGGAAGCCAACAAAAGGTTTTTAGCAGATGAGTAACATGATCTGACATACTTTTCAACAGGATCACTCTGGCTGCTCTACTGAGAAAAGGCCAGAGGCAGGAAAAACTATAGCAGATAGGCTATGTCAGGAGACAATTGCAACTATCTCTGTGAGATATGGGGCTTCCCTGGTGGATTGGCTCAGTAGTAAAGAACTTACCTCCCAATGCAGGAGACCTGGGTTCGATCCCTGGGTTGGGAAGATCCCCTGGAGAAGGGAATGGCAACCCACTCCAGTATTCTTGCCTGAAGAATTCCATGGACAGAGGGGCCTGGCTATAGTCCATGGGGTTTGCAAAGAGTTGAAACAACTTGGCCCCTGAGCACAAGCATGCATGTAAGAGGTGATGTTAGTGGTGGAAAGTCATGTTAAGTTCTGAAAACAGTTTTAAGAGAGAACCATAGGATTTGTCGAGGGATTGGAAGCAGAGTGTGAAAGAGCAAAATCAAAGATGAGATTCTGGCCTGAGATTAGAAAAACCACAGGAGGAACAAGTTTGTGGTGAAAGATCAGGGGAAGTTTGGGAGAAGACAGGCCAGTTTGGACATGCTACCATTGACAAGTGCACTGTAGAGATCTATTAAAGATGCTGACCTGGTAGCTAGCACTGGGAGTCTTGCTAGAGGGGCACCCGAGACTCTAAACCTGAGAGTCATCAACATACAGAAGGTGATGAGGGAAATGAGACGGAAGAGAGGGTGCAGACAGAGAGAAGAGGCAAGACCTGGTTCTGGGCACAAGGTGTCCGGGAGCTGAGGGGGGGATCAACACAAACCTCCCAAGGGACTAGGCAGAAGAGCATTCTCGAGAGTGTGTCCTGGACACCAAGCCAAGAACTTCACAAAAGAGGGAGTGGCCAGCTTCGTCAAATGGTCCAGTCTTAGGAGGCCTGAGCTCTGCGGTCCTTCGAGGTGAGTCTTAGTAGGTTTGGTACAGGCAAAAAGTAGGTTGGGGAGGGCTTGAGGGAGCAAGGAGAAGAGACATTAGATTCAAACAGAATGGATACGCTTTTCAAGGAGTTCTGTTGGAAAAGACAGTGAAAAGTGAAAGTGTTAGTTACTCAGTCATGTCTGACTCTTTGTGACCCCCTGGACAGTAGCCCACCAGGCTCCTCTGTCCATGAGGATTCTCCAGGCAAGAAATACTGGAGTGGGTTGCCATTTCCTCCTCCAGGGGATCATCCTGATCCAGAGATCGAACCCAGGTCTCCTGCAGGCCCCTCCTTTACAGTTTAAGCCACCAGGGAAAGGAAAGGTTGATAACTAAAAGAAGAAATGACATTAAGAATTCCATAGTATTTGTTCACATCCTTGTTATAGGTCTTTCATAGTTTCCTTGATCATTTACTACAAGGAAAACAGTCAGCCCCCTTGACTACTTCTGTTGATCTTGCTTCTCAAGAGGACAAAATCGGAATATTTTGCAGCATCCCAGTTGTTGATAAAGGCTTTATTTAGATTTGTTCCATGTATTCTTGCTTTAGTAGATTAAGAAGCCATCAGGAAGTCTAAATCTCTTTTGGAGGATAAACAATGGCCATCCTCAAAATGCATAATCTGCTCTAATTTTAATGGGTCTGTACTAAAAACTGAATAACGATTATTGTTTTTAATCCATGTAATAGGTGCTGACTGAGCATCTGCCCTAGGCGGTGTGGGGGGCATCGCTAAGCTCTACTGGGAAGATATCTTAAGGAGTCTGTAACGTATTAGAAGAGATAAGATATGAACCTGTATAAACTGTGATATGCGTGCATGCTAAGTCGATTCAGTCATGTCAGATTCTGCGACCCTATGGTCTGTAGCCCACCAGGCTTCTTTGTCCATGGGGTCCTCCAGGCAAGCATACTGGAGTGGGTTGCCATGCCCTCCTCCAGGGGTCTTCCCGATCCAAGGATTGAACCCACATCTTTTATGTTTCCTGCATTACCAGGAGGGTTCTTTACCACTAGCGCCACCTGGGAAGCCCATACTGTAACACAAATACATATATTTTATCAATGTGCAAATCCTTAACAGCCAGGTTAATCTAATTTTGTTCTCATCACCACACTAGTCAAGTTATTTGAAAAGGGTTTTCCATTTCTCTTATCCATTTCTTTTTTTTCACATCACTAAACCAATTGCCATGAAAGTTTTTATAACCTAACGGATTTGGAGACTGTGTATATTTAGATATGAGTAATGCTTTCCAAGTGAGGAATGGGACTGAGCACTCAGACTGACTAAGGGAAGGGTGGCTGTAACAGGGAGCTGGAAGGAGGCAGGACTTAAGAGAGTATACACAGGAACTTCTGAGTCTTTTCCTGGCTTCATTTCCTAAGGATCCACCTTTCAACTAATGTGGAAGGAGGTTGTGGGGCCTGATGATAAGGAGCACCAAGGCATCTTCTTGTGTGCAGATTATGTTGTTTCTTGATCTGAGAGTTGGTTACACAAATGTGTTCAATTGGATTTGTGTGCTCCATGTGTGTATGTGTGTGTATGTGTGTGAAATATTTCAATAAAACGTTAAAAAAACCCAGCTATATCAGTTGCTTAAATGCTTTTGAAAATAAATTGTTTAAGCAATTGAAATAAAAAGTCTTGGGCCAGTGAAATGGGTACTTTGCATTTTGTATCACAATTGAGATGAAGATTTTATCAGTCAGGGGTCCACCAGAGAAAGGGATAGAGCCAGCGATAGATAGATAAATATAAAGAAATGTAGGTAGGTAAGTAGGTAGATAAAGAGATTTATTAATGTCAAGTTATTGTGTTACGAGATGGGGGCAAAGTTCAAAATTAGTAGAGCGGGCCGATAGGCTAGAAACTGGTGCAGGAGCTGACAAAGCAGATCTCATACGGAATTTCTTCTTTAGGACAACTCAGTTTTGCTCTTAGGCCTTTCAATCAACTTGATAAGCCTCACCCACATTATCAAGGATCATCTTTTTTACTTAAAGTCAACTGATCACAGATATTAAGCACTTCTACAAAATAACTTCATAGCAAGACCTAGATGAGCATGGGATTAAAAAAGTAGATACTACAGCCCACCAGACTTGCCAACAGACTATCCATCATAATGGGTTATGTGAGGATTATAGATTGCAACTGAAACTCATCTTTCATTTTGTCAAGGCTATGTTGTCTCACTAGGAAGTTTGAAAAACAAAAAAGAGAAATACATGAAATAACCTGCTGAAGATGATAGGAAACTTTTTCTGTGTATCATATGCAGCAACTTAGTACTTTCTAAGCCTCCCCCAGCATGACCCTTGAGGAAGAAATGCTTCATCCTTATTGTCTTCTCAGAAATGAACCACATTCAGAAAGGCTGAAGAAATCTGTTCAATCGTTTGGAGCGATAATAGCATTCCAACAAGCAAAAACGTGTTTTTTTAACCAGCACTGAAATTTGCCAGAATTTATGTGTATGCAAAAAAATTAAAGGAGTCTGAATTTTAAAATTTCAAACTTGGCACATGTATTTCTCAAATGAGGCATGTGGGTTTTGCAAGTTTGCGGGGGTAGGGAGAAGAGAAGGGATTTATTTGGGAATGAATTTTACCAATAAGAAGAGAACTGAAGGTTCCGATTAGGTCACAGCATTTTAGGGATGTAATGACACAGTCCCTTCTCTTGATTTTCCAAAATTGATCCCAGGCACTAGTAAGAAGGGGCATCTCTGGGTGCAGAGCCCCCCTCTGATATATTCCTCCTTCCCCAAATCCCTGCAATGTCAAGGGAAAAGTGAGAGTGAAAGTCACTCAGTCATGTCCAACTCTTTGTGACCCCATGGACTGTAGCCCACCAGGCTCCTCTGTCCATGGGATTCTCCAGGCAAGAATACAGGAATGGGTTGCTGTTCCCTTCTCCAGGGGATCTTCCCAACCCAAGAATCGAATCCAGATTTCCAGCATTGCAGGCAGATTTTTTACCTGCTGCCTGCCCGAGCCAGCAGGGAAGCCCACAACGTCAAGAGTACCAGTTAAAGAGCCTAATCTTTTCCTTTTCATTGTTTATTATCTTCATATTACAATAAAAATTCTGAGTTCATAATAACTACAATAGTTTTTTTATTACTGAGCATGAACTAGGTGTCAAGAATACTTTATGTGTTTACCAATGTAATGCTCTCAACAGCTATGAAATAGGTCCTATTATTTTCCCCATTTTTTTAGTTAGGGAAACTAAGGCATTGGTCCCATCCCTTCATGGGAAATAGATGGGGAAACAATGGAAACAGTGTCAGACTTTATTTTGGGGGGCTCCAAAATCACTGCAGATGGTGATTGCAGCCATAAAATTAAGGAAAGTTATGACCAACCTAGATAGCATATTGAAAAGCAGAGATATTACTTTGCCAACAAAGGTCCATCTAATCAAGGCTATGGCTTTTCCAGTGGCCATGTATGGATGTGAGAGTTGGACTGTGAAGAAATCTGAGTGCTGAAGAATTGATGCTTTTGAACTGTGGTGTTGGAGAAGACTCTTGAGAGTCCCTTGGACTGCAAGGAGATCCAACCAGTCCATCCTAAAGGAGATCAGTCCTGGGTGTTCATTGGAAAGACTGATGCTGAAGCTGAAACTCCAATACTCTGGCCACCTGATGTGAGGAGTTGACTCATTAGAAAAGACCCTGATGCTGGGAGGGATTGGGGACAGGAGGAGAAGGGGACGACAGAGGATGGGATGGCTGGATGGCATCACCGACGCGATGGACATGAGTTTGAGTGAACTCCGGGAGTTGGTGATGGACAGGGAGGCCTGGCGTGCTGTGATTCATGGGGTCGCAAAGAGCCGGACACGACTGAGCAACTGAACTGAAAGGCACAGCAAAGGTAGGCAAAGTGTTTCAAGTCACAGTTACTATGAGGCCAAGCCAAGATTTGAACCCAAGTAGCCTGACTGCAAAGATCAGCTCTGAGCCATGCACTGGACCAAGGCCCTGGCATCAGCACGGATGTGCTCCACACTCAGATACAAGTTGGAAAGTGATTCTCAACATTATTCAACTGTTAAAATATCTACCCCCTTTTTTTTACAACAGAGTTGAAATAGAATCTCTGAAAGATAACATACCCCAAAATGTCAACTTGGTAATGAAAGCCACAGTGCTGAATGGACACTAGCTAAAAGCGTCTATCAATCAGATGTGGGGCCTCTAAATTTTGAGTTTTAAATGTGTAGGGCTTCATCTGACAAACACAAGCTGCAATGGATAAGCCTTTCGTTTGGACTTCTGCCCAAGGAGAGCTTACCTAGGATTGAAACTAGGTAAATAATTATCAGTTTCTTTATTCTGACATATTTCGAGCAAATAAGTACTTAGAAAAAATAATCTATTAACTTTTTTTGGTTTATAAAATACTGAAGGATAAGATTCTGTAGAAGGGGAATTCATAACTTGCTTTCGGTAAAATTCCATTTTCTCCAATATTTTGTCTCTAGACCAGAAAAAAGAGCAGTGATAATATCTTTACAGAGGCAACACTGGTGTGGATTTTTTTCCTCTTAGCAGAACTTTAGACTCTGAAGAAGTATTTTGGTATGTTTATTTAAAGAACAACTAGATTTACTGCCAAATAGCTCTTCATGAAAGACATATGTAAATACAGCAGAGTAAATGAGATAATTCTATTTCATTTGAAAAACACTTTCTTAATTATGTGAACTTATTTGAAAGAATATGAAATGCTCTGTATTTACTTCTGTAAGAAGTTTGGCTGTGATATATGGTGTAACCACAGCCAGGAGTTGAAACATATTAATATTGAATGCAAAACCATTTTCTTTTTTCTTTCTTGTATTTTTAATAAAGGAAAATGGTAATCAAAAAATTGATCACCAAAATATCCTCCCTGGTGCTAAGTACTGCCATTTTAGCTTGATTTCATTTTTAATGTGTCATAATTGACATTTGCAATGTCCTAGTCTCTATTACATTTTAAAAAATAAATTAAATATATATTTTTTTGTCAAAGGTAGCATTAAAACACACACATGCCTTGTCTTATTTACCTCATAGAGCAATTCACTAGAAAGTGTCTGTCCTAATGCCAATTTTCAGTAAACACCTAATAACTTTGTTTCTCAACATTCCAGGTATGAAACCAGCATATGGAAGCAATTTCATATCAGCTACTAGTTCAAAGCTTAAGACTCTGAAAAAATTTGAAAGATGATATTATCTATCTTTTACAAATAGGGAACTGAGGAAGCAAATGACTAAGTGCCTTGCCCCAAATTCCACTGTTAATGAGTAAACTCCATTCAAGGATATTAATTTCCTGTCTTCCAAAGTATAAGCTCCTTCTCACTCCCTCATGCTGCCAACTCAAACCTGATTTGAATACTGATCTTGCTGGTTATTTTCTCCCATTTTATTAGCCTTAACAGCAACGTATCACAATCCAAATAGTTGAAATAGGCAGTGTTGTTCGTTTGCTTGTTTTTAGTCACCAAGTCGTGTCTGACTCTTTTTCAGCCCCATGGACTGTAGTCCGCCAGGCTCTTCTGCCCATGAGATTTCCCACACCAGAATACAGGAGTGGGTTGCTATTTCCTACTCCAGGGGATCTTCCCGATCGAATCTGTGTCTCCTGCATTGAAGGCGGATTCTTTACTGCTGAGCCACCAGAGATAGGCTACATACATACACATTAAAAAATTTAGTTCATTTTACTCTTGGCAACATTTTAAGTTTGTTCCACTAAAGTTGAAATGATCAGTGCCTATGTAGAAAATTTCTGATAGTGATTTCTATCTGAAATCATTAAGGAAATTCCAAAAATGAGTTCATTATCACACCATACTGCAGTACAAACAGGCCAGTTTATTTTAGTGAATGTCACACTCACTGACTCCATAACCTGAACCAAATGTGTAAGAATCATCTGAATTCCTCCCTTTTTTCCTTGTCTTATTTTCCAGTTACAAAGTCTTTTCATTTTCTCTCCAGGGTCTTGCTGTCTATGGATTTTAACTTTATCTCAAAGGATGTATAAAACTCTTAGAGGAAAACACAGGCAGAATATTCTATGACATAAATCACAGCAAGATGCTCTATGACCCACCCCCTAGAGTAATGGAAGTAAAAGCAAAAATAAATAAGTGGGATCTAATTAAACCTAAAAGCTTTTGCATAGCACTGGAAACAATAAACAAGGTGAAAAGACAACCCCCAGAATGCAGAAAATGATAGTAAATGAAACAACCAGCAAAGGATGCTACCTTTCTCCTGCTGGAACCATTGCAATGACTTCCTATGCATTCTCTCAATCAGGAAACTCCTCCTGCTCCAATAAAATTATTGCCAAAGTGACCTTTCTGTCCAAGCATGTTCCCACACGTGCTTTAAACATTTCAATATCCTTTGAGATAAAGTTAAACTCCACAGGCAGGTATATACATAATGACTCCCTCAGCCTTATCCTCAGCCTCATTTCCTCTAGTCCTTTTCTATAGGCAGTCCATTCATACAACATGCTTACAATTTGGGGCTCTCCTATCTACTGGCCGTCATACCTGTTCTTTCTTCTGAGAACACTGTACCTGCCCACACACCACAGACAGAGATGTAAAGCTGCAACATTAATATTCTGAATACCGATAAATGTTCACATCAAATTTCCTTGCCAGCACTCAAGAGAATGCCCCACTTATGCTCATCCCTCTCTGACACTCATCTCCTTCTTTTCTCCTATTAATGAACAACAATTTCAGTAATCTGTAACATCTGTCAGATTTAAATTTGGGGGGCTGACATATACACACTCCTATATGTAAAAGAGAGAACTAATAAGGACCTACTGTATAGCACAGGAGCTCCACTCAATACTCTGTAATTTATAAATGTGCATATCATCCAAATACTAGCTGACGACCTAACAAAAGACACCTAAACACAAGTAGCTAAGAGGCTTAGTGACAAACACTGAGCTTGAATTAATCTCTTTTATTCAAGAATGGGTAATTATAAATTCTAAATAATGGAAAATTTGAAGAGATCCTTCCTTGGGGGAAAAAGGAAAAGATACACTCAAGGTGTGGAAGACTTATAAGAAAGCATCATGTTATTGGAAATTTCCTGAAAGCATGCCCTCTATTAAATTAGAGAAGTGAATAATGTACATCAAACTGAAGTAAGACTGAGCATGACTGAAATGTAAAGTAGAGAGAAAGTCCAGGTATAAGTCTTGAGTTGGATAAAATGTATCACATATATAATTAAAACTGAGCTTCCCTGGTGGCTCAGTGGTAAAGAATTCACCCACCAATGCAGGAGATGGATGGAGTTTTTATCCCTGGGATGAGAAGAATCCCTGGAGAAGGAGATGGCAACCCACTCCAGTATTCTTGTCTGGGACATCCCATGGACAGAAGAGCTTGGTGGGCTACAGTCCATGGGGTCGCAAAAGAGTCAGACACAAATTAGAGGCTGAAGAACAACAACACTTAAAACTTGCATTTCTTCTACCTTAAGCTACATTAAAAACTGGAGAAAATATTTTAGGTATAAATGGCAATTATATGCTTAAAATTCTTAATAAATAAAAAGTTCTTAGAAATCAATAAAACAAAAGCTTCAGTTTAAAAAATGGCAAAAATTATTACAAGAAACCTATAAAAATATGTGATTTGTGCATTTTTTAATGGATACATTTTTTATCTAACAAAGTGTCAAAAACTGTGTTTACTTGTAATATCTAAGGTTAGCAAAGGTATAAAGAAATAAGTTCTTTGTACACTTATTGATAGAGTTACAAATTAATTCATCTTTTTCTTGGGGACAAGTCTGTTCAAGACAGACTTATGAACATGTACTCCCTCTGACCCAGAAATTTCATTTACAAAAATAATCATAGACATGTGCAGAATGTATTTTATAAGCATAATATGAACTGATCTAATATTCACCCATATAATATTATTAATAAATTGAATGCCTGTGACCTGTAGTAAAATTGTCACTTAATTGGAATTAAAAATGTTTTAAATATGGCATTCCCTAAGTGTTATCTCTTAGTAATTAAAAGCTATGCTTATGTAATTATCCTTGGAATGTCTTCAGGGAAATATGTATAAAGAGAGATAAATTCCAAATGACTAGGTTGGGAAAGTGAGAAAAAGATGGAGGATTTGGTGAATGAACAGGAAAAAGCAGGTGATTTTTAACAAAGGCTGGACAAACTAACAATTCTGGTAGCATTTCCCCACCTCTGCACACTGGAACTATCCCCTTTTCTGTTATTAAAAAGGGGAGAAAAGCATGATAGCTTCAGTATGGTGGGTGCCTCTTGCCTGATCTGGTTCAAACCCATTTATCCATTTTGTCCCCAGAACAAATAACTACAGGAGCCTAGTGTTGTTCAGAAAATTTGAATATATCCATGAAAAAAATTCACATTTTCCACATTAAGAAAACACAAACTAAAAATTTTGAAAGATGTTTTGCCCATAGGATCAAGGTGTGGTAAAACTGACTAGAAGGAGTCCACGGAGTTTTATGTTCGAAAGATGCACTTAATTAATGGTCTTCCTTTTTAAGAGCCTGGTTGTCAAGTATAATACTCGTATTGCTCAGTTCAGTTCAGTTCAGTCGCTCAGTCGTGTCTGACTCTTTGCAATCCCATGAACCGCAGCACGCCAGGCCTCCCTGTCCATCACCAACTCCCAGAGTCCACCCAAACCCATGTCCATCTAGTCGGTGATGCCATCCAACCATCTCACCCTTTGTCGTCCCCTTCTCCTCTTGCCTTCAATCTTTCCCAGCATCAGGGTCTTTTCAAATGAGTCAGCTCTTCACATCAGGTGACCAAAGTATTAGAGTTTCAGCTTCTAATGAACACCCAGGACTGATCTCCTTTAGAAGGGACTGGTTGGATCTCCTTGCAGTCCAAGGGACGCTCAAGAGTCTTCTCCAAGACCACAGTTCAAAAGCATCAATTCTTTGGCGCTCAACCTTCTTCACAGTCCAACTCTCACATCCATACATGACCACTGGAAAAATCATAGCCTTGACTAGACGGACCTTTGTTGGCAAAGTAATGTCTCCACTTTTTAATATGCTGTCTAGGTTGGTCATAACTTTCCTTCCAAGGAGTAAGCATCTTTTAATTTCATATATTGCTCGGTCTCATTCAACTGAGTTGTTAATCTTCCTTGATTGCAAATTTGGACCTTATGGGGATCATTCATTATTGCAGTGGACATTTGTCATTTTCCTGAGATTCTAATATATGGGGAATCCCATATCTTATGAGTCTTGGTAAGAGATAAGCTGGACTCCCTTTAGAGAAGTGGATTGTCTCATTATCTTACAAACATTCTAGTTTATGGGAAATAGTAAGACCCCTAGGCAAAATATACCTGAGTAAAATATACATTTGTCAGAAAATAGGAGATAAAAACAAAATAAAATAAAAGCAAAAAAAAGACAAAAGATAAAATAGAGAAGCTTAAAAACAAAACTACAGAAGCCTAATATTAACTTCTTTAAAAGATGTTTCCAGGCAACATGGGCTCTTTCACCAAAATAGATAAGAGACAATATTTTTTATCCACTACCAAAGGTCATAACACTTGGGCCATTTTTGTTTTAGAAGAGAAAACATAACTGCTTTTTAGTATGCTATCTGAGCATTTACAAGACATATTAAAGGGTGCCAGTTTCAAGTAAGATCCCAGAGGAAAAGAAGGCTCTTCAACTGACCAGACACTTCTGGAAGCAGCTTCACTAGTTTGCTTTTTACCCAGGAAATCTACTGGTTAGGTTGACGGCCAGCCCAATAGGAGAATCATAGCAGAAATCGTTAAGATTTGTGGGTAAAGCAATTACCCTTTTTTCAAGTGTCTGTGCTTTTTTTTTTTTTAATTTATTTATTTTTTATTTTACTTTACAATTCTGTATTGGTTTTGCCATGTGCTTATTTTGAATGATAGATCCTGGTCTGTCTCTGGTACTAGTCTACAACTAAACACGTGACTGTGGACCAAGAACTGTCACATTATGAATGTATGTATTAATTCACCTATTCTCTCGTGGCTCAGAGGGTAAAGAGTCTGCCTGCAACGTGGACGACCCGAGTTCGATCCCTGAGTTGGGAAAATCCCCTGGAGAAGAAAAATGGCAACCCATTCCAGTATTCTTGCCTGGAAAATCCCATGGACAGAGGAGCCTGGCAGTCTACAGGGCTATAGTCCATAGGGTCACAAAGAGTCGGACATGACTGAACAACTTCATTTCTCTATGAAGTCAGATGTGCCTCCAAAGTGCTCCATCAACAAATGGAAATGGATGTATAGAACTAGATTTGATTAAGTTCTGAAAGCTCAAATGAGCTTTGGAGCCACATTTCTAATTTCTACTTGCATTTTTATTTCTTACCAGGTGGCTCAGTGGTAAAGAATCTGCCTGCCAAAGCAGGAGACGTGGGTTCAATCCCTGGGTGGGGAAGGTCACCTGGAGGGGAAATGGCAACCCACTCCAGTATTCTTGCCTGAAAAAAAAAATCCCATTGACAGAGGAGCCTGGAGGTCTACAGTCTATAGGCATAACAAAAGAGTCAGGTGCAACTGAGCATGCACACACTTTTATTTTTGCCTCAACTATCATGGAGAGGTGTCTATGATCAATTAATCAAAAAGGGGGGAAAATTCCTAGATTTCAAAAAGCCGTGCACAAAACAGAGGCATTTTCAAAATTTAGCTTTCCATCCATGAAACTGTGGGTGCTATTGGTTTGGTTGTCCTAGTAACAAAGGTTGGAATGCTTCAGAAGATACAACAATGGGGTCATTGATTGGTAAACTGACAATACCACCCCACCAATTCAAGCTCTTCATGCACTAAGTAAACAGGCAATAAAGGGAATTATGGTGTTGACTTTTGAGATTGACCTTGATTGTCAAGCGGGATTAGAATTGCTGCTGCACAAATAGGAAAAGTAAGAAATATTGATGGAACTCCAAGAATGCCCTGGAGTGTTTCCTGGTCCCATTTGCTCATTGAGGAAATTAATTGGAAGACCATGGCATCTATGTAGGAAAAGCAAACAAAGTCTTAGATTTCTCAAGAAAGAAGATTTGGGACACCACACCAGGTAAAGAACTTTGAACATCTAAGATATTGACTAAATTTTTTAAAAGATACCTGAAATGAACAGTGAAAGAGAAAAGTCTTAATTGCAAACTTTCAGTCTCATGACCAGTTACAAAGAGGACTGCACAATGCGTTGTGTTTTTTCCTCTCCTGTGTTCCTATGCTTAAGTTCTCTCTTCTTTCCTACCCTTTCCTCCCTCTATTTTGTAGAGGGTTGTTTTTCTTGTTGTTGTTGAGTAGTCACTAAGTCATGTTTGACTCTTTTACAACCCCATGGACTGTAGCCCGCCAGGCTCCTCTGTTCATGGGATTTCCCAGGCAATAATACTGCAGTTGCCATTTCCTTCTCCAGGGTATCTTCCTGACCCAAGGATCAAACCCTCATCTCCTGCATTGGCAGGCAGATTCTTTACCACTGAGCAACCTAGGAATCCCCTTTGGAGAGGGTATACTGGTGCTAAACAACTTTACAATATGGCCCACAAGATTAAAATGAATTATATATCAACTAGAAGAATTATATATCAACTAGAATGAAATTATATATCAACTAGAAGAAAAATGGATCTGTCAGGACACACTAAGGAATGAGCCTTTGTATTGTCCCCTTAGGAAGAGGAGGAGAATGCATTTTGGATACCTGAAGGTTAGTTAGTTGGAGGGAAATTTTTTTTTAACCATTGGAGGAAGAGCTCAAGTCAATGGTGTAGGTGCCAACACAGATTTCAAGGCATGTTTGACACTCTTCTTCACTTCTCAATAACTAAACCCCCTTCTCAGTGGGAGACCCAACCTAACTCTCAGTATAGAAACTAAAACTGCCAAATATTCATTTTTCCGTTCTCAACAGTCACGTTCATCAACCCCAGACTCAGGAGTCAGTATCAGAAAGAAACAGATCACCAGAATCCTCCCAGGCGATTGTAGCAGCTGAAACACAGAGAATGCCCAAGGCAAGTATGGCAGTGATGTCAGCAGGAGAGGCTGAGGGTTGCTGGTATGGGATCAGCATGGAAGATCTTGATGTCACTTCACTGTCATCACTGGAGAGGTTCTACAGTTTTCTTTGGACACATTCTGCAACTGTTCAGACTCCACATAGTATGTTGTTTTTCCATTTTCTAATATCTTTGTTTTGTTTTTCATGATTTTTTACTTTTTATTTTGAATTAATTTTAGATCTAATACCTTATTAATAATTCCTTTTTCCTGTTTAAATCAGCAAAAAAAGGTTTCTGTTGCTTGCAATTAAAAATCCTGACTCTATAGTTATACAGTCTGTCATAGAATTATTAATTATGAATAACTAGAAATTAATTATGGAGAAGGCAATGGCACCCCACTCCAGTACTCTTGCCTGGAAAATCCCATGGATGGAGGAGCCTGGAAGGCTGCAGTCCATGGGGTCGCTGAGGGTCGGACACAACTGAGCGACTTTACTTTCACTTTTCACTTTCCTGCGTTGGAGAAGGAAATGGCAACCCTCTCCAGTGTTCTTGCCTGGAGAATCCCAGGGACGTGGGAGCCTGGTGGGCTGCCGTCTCTGGGGTCGCACAGAGTCAGACACAACTGAAGTGACTTAGCAGCAGCAGCAGAAATTAAATAACCAAAGTTTGAAAGGGAACTATATTTATACCACAGAGTGCTAGCAATTATTTTTAAATTATTGGATAAAACTTAAAGACATATAGAAGTATTTAGGATATACTGAGTAGCAAAGCATGTTGCAAGCTGAGTGCTAGGTCACAGGTTTGTATTTTATACATTCTTTATATCTATCATATACCTATTCTGTGTTAGTTATCTATTACTGCATATCAAATTACCTCAACCTAAGCAGCTTAAACAGAGAAGGCAATGGCAACCCACTCCAGTATTATTGCCTGGAAAATCCCATGGGTGGAGGAGCCTGGTAGGCCGCAGTCCATGGGGTCACTAAGAGTCGGACACGACTGAGTGACTTCACGTTCACTTTTCACTTTCCTGCATTGGAAAAGGAAATGGCAACCCATTCCAGTGTTCGTGCCTGGAGAATCCCAGGGACAGGGGAGCCTGGTGGGCTGCCGTCTATCGGGTCGCACATAGTTGGACACGACTGAAGCAACTTAGCAGCAGCAGCAAGCAGCTTAAAACAATAATCATTTTTTTTCTCTGCAGTTTCTCCGAGTCAGATTCAAGAGCTCGGTGGAGGGGTGAGCTTGAGATAGACGCACAGTCTGTTATAATCTAACATTATAAGTGATGTCCTACCACTAGGAGCAAGTCACTGAGATCACCAGCACTGAAGGTTTAGGGTAATTAAGCTGCACCTCTTGAGTAGGAGTGTTGGAGTATCCATAGACCCATCTTTGAAACCACCATGTACACAGACATATCCAGATAAAAAATATTTAAATACATAAAGGATTTCATGAAAAAGACACCCAGAAAAGCACATAGTATAAAATTTCATGCATTTTATCAAAATTATCTCATAATTATGAAAGTGTATGCATGTATGTGCAACCATATACTGCCACTGTCAACTTCCCTAACAACTCTAATGAATTATAGCGGGGCTGCAGCAGTCCCTGGGGAGCAGTATGTTTTTGAATTAGACCTACAATTAAATTCCATATATATGCAGACAAAACTCTCAGACCATGGCAGATGGAAGAACAATAATACAAGGACAGATTTTAGGGCAGAGCTATGAGAGCCCTGGAAAGAATCCGAGGAAGAGAGGGAACTCACTAAAAACAACCTGGATTGAGCTCCCAGGAGGGCAGAAAGTCAAGGTTCCAGAGCCTAAAGCATGCTAGCTGACAGCACACACACCCATCAGGTGCTCTGGCCACAGCCTCCCAGATGCTCTCATCCACATACAGTAGCTACCTACCCACAGATGCGCGCAGCAGCAGCAGCAGAATGACTAGCTCTGAAAGGTGAGGAATGCCCACAAATAACTGGAGAGGGTGGGGACCAGAGAGAGAACTCCACAGAAGAGCTAGTGAGATCTGACTAGTCATATTACTATGAGCTCCTTTTTCTATCTAAAAGCTGTTTGACAGATTCAGAATGGTTAAATAACAAAAGTTAATATTATTATGACTACATTCTTTTTGGCTAATCTATATTTTCTAAATTCTCTATAATTGATGCATGTGATTTTATGGTAATAAAAAGGTTTTTAAAATACTTCAAATATGAAGAAAGAGTAAAATATAATTGAAAGAGAAAACAGGATATAAAACTGTATACAGGAGAAATCTCTTTCATTTTTAAATGTAGATGTATGATAATATGTGTTGAGATTAAAAATGCATATAGATAGATATGCAGATATATATATTATATATATACACACATACACACACACACAGATACAGCTACTTCTATGTATCCATATAACTAACTATATATATGCAGAAGGAGAAAACCTAGAAGGGAACTTCCAGGTTTGAAAAATGAAAATATAGGCAGTTCTTTTTCAAGCAATTACAAATGACATTGTTGTCTTCTCGGTACTTTTCTGTATTTTATAAATATCTTTAATGAGTATTACTGCTATAATCAAATAGAAAAAAACAACATTTTAAACAATTAAAAAGGGAAATAAATTATGACACTTTTATTAGATGAAATAATATGAAACACTTCCAAAGAAATGCAATGACAAGATGAAATGCACATGATATAAGTTTAGAAAAGTAAGAAGCACTGGACAAACCATGTGAAATTGACTGTGTTGTGTGTGTGTGTGTGTGAGTGTTGTATACACATATATAAAATAAGAATTTCAATAGGACTCTTCCTGTTGTCTTAGAATTTTGGCTGAAGCGCCAAAACTGAGAACAATGGATTATAAATAACTGCACATTCTAAAGAAAGATACTAGACCCATCTATGGAGGTTGGGTGAAAAGAGAAGAACAGGTCCAGCAACTCACTATCAACCCCCACCACCACCTCTAACCTACTTAAGTCTAAAGTGCAAAAGTGGATTAAAGAGCCCCTTTAAGAGAGAGGATTAGGCAAATTCACAGAGAGTGTAGTGGCATTTTCCCTTCCCTTCAAACCCTCTCTCAAAGGCTCTGAAAAGAAACATTTATAAAGGGATAGAACAGTCACAAAATAGAGACACTGGCATCACTAATGTGTCCCAACCCCGAAATAAACTGAAATTAAGTGAGAGTCCTGACAGAAACTCTTGGAATCTGGGGAGACTGCAAACTGCAGCTCAGTCTGACAGCAGGCAATGGGCTGGAACCATCTGAGTTAGTAAGGTAAGGATCAAAGACAGTTGTAAGGAGCAGCTGGTACTTCAACTTCATAGCTAGGCCAGCATGTTCAAGATTCCAGAGGGCTAAGTGGAATGAAGGATGTGACCCATCCAAGAGACAGTGAGAGCTTTTGGTGCAGTGAGGAAGGACATGTCAAGAAGTTAAAGAAACTTCTGTTTGAGGAAACAGTCTAGATGGAGCACAACTCTGCGTGTGTGCGTGTGCATATAACGCTGCTGCTGTTGCTAAGTCACCTCAATCATGTCTGACTCTGTGCGACCCCACAGACGGCAGCCCACCAAGCTCCCCCGTCCCTGAGATTCTCCAGGCAAGAACACTGGAGAGGGTTGCCATTTCCTTCTCCAGTGCAGGAAAGTAAAAAGTGAAAGTGAAGTCGTTTCCGACTCTTCGCGACCCCATGGACTGCAGCCTTCCAGGCTCCTCTGTCCATGGGATTTTCCAGGCAAGAGTACTGGAGTGGGGTGCCATCGCCTTGTCCACATACAACACAAACTGACTCTAAAAAAAAAAAAAAAAAAAAAAAAGTAAAAAACACTTTGTTTTAGTTTTAACCCACCCCAGAAATACGGTGGAGTAGAAGGACATGCGCTCCCTTCTCCTGCAAGAACTCCAAAACTACAATTCACAGCTGAACGACTGTCAGCTGGAGTATGTTGGATCCCACCAAGATCCCAAGGGCAAAGGAAAAGCCCCAGCAAGACAGTAGGAGGGGAGAAATCAAACCCTTACCTGCCAGAGAGCTCAAACAAACCCTGTGCACACCAGGACCCAGACACCCCACAGAGAATGAGCCAAACTGTGTTTGCGTGTCTCCTGGGAAGGGACGGGTCAGCAGTGGCCTGCCACAGGGGCAGGAGCTCTGGGTGCAGCAGACCTGGGCACAGCATAAGCCCTCTTGGAGGAGGTAGCCATTAACCCCACCATAGAACCACCAGACAAAAAAGCAGAGATATTACTTTTCCAACAAAGGTCGATCTAGTCAAGGAGATGGTTTTTCCCATAGTCATGTAGGGATGTGAGAGTTGGACTATGAAGAAAGTTGAGCACCAAAGAATTGATGCTATTGAAATGTGGTGTTGGTGAAGACTCTTGAGAGTCCCTTGGACTGCAAGGAAATCAAACAGGTCCATCCCAAAGGAAATCAGTCCTGAATATTCCTTGGAAGAACTGATGCTGAAGCTGAAACTCCAATACTTTGGCCACCCGGTGTGAAGAACGGATTCATTCGAAAAGACCCTGATGCTGGGAAAGATTGAAGGTGAGAGGAAAATGGGACGACAGAGGATGAGATGGTTGAATGGGATCACCAACCCGATGGACATGAGTTTGTGCGAACTCCAGGAGTTGGTGATGGACAGGGAAGCCTGGCGTGCTGCAGGCCATGGGGTCACAAAGAGTCAGGCACAACTGAGCAACTGAAGTGAACTGAAGACTTTGTCTCTTTTCCTCTAATATCTCCTCCCTTGTTCAAATAATGGGGAATCCAAGAGCAGGCAAAGGAGTGAAGTTTGGTTAAGAAAAATCAAGCTCACCTTCCTCACTGTGGGCCCTTGAGTCACGTGGGTCAGAAATAGGTTGAATGGACGGGTGGTCGGAGAGCGCCAGGGCAGGAGGAGAGCCTCGAGAGGCTGACACAAGGCTGAGCTTCAGGGCCCCGCGCCCTTACAGGCTGAATGATGCCTCTGAGTCTGGATGGCTGTACAGATATAAGGGCTCTCCAGCCAGGCACGACTTGCAGCCTGCTCACGCCAAGTTCTGCGCCTGCTCCAGTGGTGGGGGCGGAGCTGGAGCTCGCCCTCCTCGGCCACTGATTGGCTGCCTCCACTTCGCTTTCGCCTTCCGGGAGGCCCAGTGCAGGTGTGAAGTGACTCTCTTGGAATAGCTGACTTTTTCCGGTGAAGAGTGAGTCATATGGTGAAAGGCGAGACTCATAAATTTAATGCTTCCATATTTTTCATCTGCTGAATGGAACTTCTTGAGCAATAAACTTGTTTGTTATTGTTGTTCTTGAGTCCCTAAGTGCTGTCTCTTTTACTACCCCGTAGTCTATATATAGCCCGTCCGGTTCCTCTGTCCATGGAATTCTCCAGGCAAGAATACTGGAATTGGGTTGCTGTTTCCTTCTCCAGGATAGTCACCACCCAAGGATCTAGTCCTGGTCTCCTCTGTGTCGCCTGCCTGCATTGCAGGTGGATTCTTTTACCACTGAGCCACCCGTGAAGCCCGTAATGGAGCTGTAATGCAAATATATATTGAACTGAAAGTTAGATATATATTGAACTGAATATTTATATATACATAGATACAGTTCAATATATATATTGAACTGAAAGATATTTTTCTACATAGTTAATATGAATTTTGCTGTGCTTGTTAAATATGGGTACTAAAAGTGATAAAATTTTTAAGTGGTTCTCAGTTGTGGCGGAGAAATGCCACAGTGCTGTTTGTAATTTTGTATCTGTTTTAAGTATTTCAAACAGATGTGTGTGGAAGCTTCAAGAAGTGTAGTATCCCAGATTTCTCCCATTAGTTGCCGTTTGTAATTGTGAAAAGTGTGGAGTTTGATTCCTGGTGATCTGTGAGGCCTCTTTCCTTAGGGTAAGTAAAAAAAAAAAGGTGGGAGGGGGGATGTCTTTTTCATGTGATCATTAGAATATTTGAAAAAAATTAAACTTAAAAGATATACATCTTATACATAAAATACGTGCAATTTAATTATATATTTTTGGTCTCTGAGCAGAAATTCTCTTGAATTCATTATTTTTAATGTATTTTGTAGCATTCTTTGAAATTGATATAAGAAGATGGTTTACATTGGCATCTTGAACTGTTAAAGAGTCAAGGGAAAATTATTTTAATTATTATTATATTTATTGCCCTAGAATTCACTGGAAGATGCTATGATTACCTTCTAAGTTGTGCTCCCCTTCACATTATAGCCTCAACCGAAGTCAGTTCTGCTTTCAGTTTTGTTCTCCACTATGAATGGAGTCTGATATGGTATGGATTACTGTGCTAAAAGCATTTTGAAATATTTCTCTTGTGATTTCCATATCTTTCTTCTGCTTCTTTTGCATTTGTAGAAAAACTGAGGAGAAATTCCTTGAATAAGGTACTATCAGAGTGGATAAAGCTTAGAATTCTTTACTGGTGAATTACAGTGATTATCTCAAACTGATTTTGGTTCAGGAAGAATATTTTTTTGAAAAAGACCAGTTGACATGCTTAAGCCTTAAGTCAAGCAGCTTGGTGGTTCTCAACCATTGGTTTTCAATTTTGAGTAACATAAGAATCAGCTGGGAACATGGGAATCACCTGAGCACCTTTAAAAAAAAAAAAAAGCGTGTCTGGGCTTCATCCAAAGATTCTGATTTACCTGGTGTGGAATACCTAGGGTACATCCTGGGTAGTGGGACTTCTTAAAGCTCTGGCTGCACCTTGGAATCTTGTAGCGAACTTCTAGAAACACTGTTGCCAGGGCCTGTCTCTAGAGCAGGTTAATCAGAATGTCTGAGGTGAACCCCATGCATGTGCTATTCTTAGAAAGCTCTGTATAAAGTCTAAAGCTTAAACAGGTTGAGAACTACTAGGTATGAATATCCTTATACAAATGTCAAATCATTATGTTGTACATCTGAAACTAATGTATGTCAATTAGAGTTCAACAAAGAAAGATAAAGAGAAAAAAATAGGTTGAATGTAGAGAGAAAGATTTTATTTCAGTGGACAATTGAGGTTTTTATTTAGATTACTCATTTTGAGAAGCTGAATGTGAATCTTTTTTCAAAAAGGAATACATTATTATAGTTTGAAAATGGAAATCACTCAGTCATGTCCAAGTCTTTGAGACCCCATGGACTATATAGTCCATCGAATTCTCTAGGCCAGAATACTGGAATGGGTAGCCTTTCCCTTCTCTGGGGAACGTCCCAACCCAGGGATCGAACCCAGGTCTCTCACGTTGCAGGCAAGATTCTTTTCTAGCTAAGCCACAAGGGCAGCCCTTATAATTTAAATTTGTATAAACTGTTTACTAAGCAAAGTATACTCTTCGTAGTCTTCAATTTTATTCAGTTAACAAAATGGTTGTATATGTGTCTGTGTGTGCTCAGGTACCTGTATATTCATGTTGAGGAATAGAAAGATTAATAGATGACAAATAGGTAAAAGTATAAAGGCATTGATACACAGATCTCCATATCTTTTAAAAATAATTTGAAAGCAGTATATCAGAACTTTAGCAGTTGTTGTCTTTAAGATATGGGAATAAGAGATACCATTTTTTCATCTATCCTGTGCATTCTTATCTTTTCCTATACTTTGCATTAGGTCTGTGCATTAATTTTATAGAGTATAAAAATTTATCTAAAAATTCCAATAAGGGGACATTGTCCTATTCTACTAAAATCCAGTCAGTTGAAAACTGTATAATGACAGGAACCATTATTACCTTATTCACCACTCTAGCCACAGCATAGTGTCTGGTACAGAATGTACTCTCAGTAAATGTATGATGAACCTGTTAATGAATTAACTAAGTAATTAGATTCAAACACCCACCATGGAAATTAAGGTAGAAGAAATGCTTTTGACAAAGACTGTCAAAAGAGAATGCCAAATATAATCTGAACCCAAGCTTTACATCGAACATAGCCAGGGATATCTTTAATGGCTTCCTAACAATCAAACTATCCAAACAGAAGCACGGATGATTATTTAAGCAGTCATTATTCTCAATAAGAAAAATCATTTCTGCATATGTAGAATCAGCACCAGAAATATTTGCATTTCAATTAGTATACAATTCCAATTTTAGTCTGATATTGGTTGATGTGGCTTTTAAAGTTGTATTTCACCCAATTCCAGAAAAGAAGTTTTCTTAACCACATTCCACCTCCGAATATACTTTGGCTAATCAACTTACCACTCTTGGCTGATCAACATGCTTAATTACCAAGCTCCTTACTACCCCTCATGTTTCTGTCCTTAGAGATTATATTGTTGACTTGCTTTAGTGCTGTTTTCGAGAAAAGGCTTCCTCTTCCCAAGAATAAAATAAGAACTGGTTGTAGTAGAAAAAGCTGTAGATAGAACCAGAACAGAAGGTTGCTCTTGATGTACCAAGAAATGAAACAGACACAAGTAAGAGCTGAACTTTTGCTTCATGACGTCCCTTGCTCTTGGTTTCTTCTCTAAGGCTCCATTTCATTCTTTCACACACTCGTCCTCCGAAATCCCACATTAGTGATATTACCCAGATGTGCGTGTTTGCTTGCTAAGCTTTCAGTTTCCTCCACTTTATTGAGGCCTTTTCTCAGTGAACCTCTTCCTACCTTTGGACTTTACAGTAAACTTTAGTGCCGCCTCTCTGGCTGCAGTTTCCATAGATCTTGGCATTTCAACAGTAGTTTGAAAATTTAGGTCTTCTGCAGTTGACAAGCACTCTGCACACTAACTTGTCTCTCACTGCGTTGCTTGACCCACTGTCCACTGGCAGAGCTTTTTGAGTCACAAAAGAGAAAATCAGGTTTTGTAAATAGAATCAATATGAAGTTGAATCTGTCAGCAATAACTAATGAAAATATAATTGGTACACTTGTTTCATTCGTTTTCTCCAACCATAAAAGGAGAAACGTTTTGCCTTCCTCTGATATCAAATAGGAAGGACTTCACTGGTGACTCAGATGATAAAGAATCTGGCTGCATTGAGGGAGACCAGGGTTCAATCCCTGGGTTGAGATGATACCCTGGAGAAGGGAATGGCTACTCACTCCCGTATTCCTGTCTGGAGAACCCCATGAACAGAGGAGCCTGGTGGGCTACAGTCCATGGGGTTGCGAAGAGTCGAACACAACTGAGTGACTAATGCTTTCACGTTTGCTGCTGCTAAATCACTTTAGTCGTGTCTGACTCTGTGCGACCCCAGAGACCGCAGCCCACCAGGCTCCACTGTCCCTGGGATTCTCCAGGCAAAAACACTGGAGTGGGTTGCCATTTACGTTTACTTAACATCAAATACCCTAGAACATTTTCCCTTATTTTAGAGTTCTTCACCTCTCATTCACCGTAAATTAGAGAGGTCTCAACAGTATCACACTGAGTATTATCAATTCCCAATTTAATTTTGCATTATTTCTCAAGTGAAAAACTCGACTTTCTAGGATATTGATGATGTCAAAAAAAAAAATTGCCATCATTCCTATTCATCTGACAAATATGTGCTTCTGCTGCTGCTAAGTCACTTCAGTCATGTCTGACTCTGTGCAACCCCATAGACGGCAGCCCACCAGGCTCCCCTATCCCTGGTATTCTCCAGGCAAGAACACTGGAGTGGGCTGCCATTTCCTTCTCCAATGCATAAAAGTGAAAGTGAAGTGCTTCTACTAAGTAGTAAAAGCATGATAGGCATTCCAGTGGCTACAAAGAAGATACAGGATTCCTTGAGAAGGACTTGATGAAGTCACCTCTTCCTAACCCATGAAAATACATGGAACAGGTAATAGGTGAAGGAAGATTTTTAGAGCTAGCAGAACATGAAACACTCTAGAAACAACTCTGGTACCAATTTTCACTTAATTTTTCTTTTCTAATTTTCAAGCTCTTTAAGATTATCTCAAAAGAAATAGAAATGCACTCTCTATGCCCAAGTCTTCACTATCTAAAAATTGTATTTACTCCCAAACAAATGGCATTGTTAGAATGTATATACCTACTGTATGTGAAACCACTGTCCACATATACATTTTTTATAACAATACACATGAATTTAACAATAACTAAAATTTTATACCATTTTTATTCCTGCAGAACTATTTTGTATGTATACTTAATTCCTAATGATCAATCGGGGTTTCCTTAAAATGGCTACCTGGAATGTTATAGAACTTGCAAATGGAGCATTTCATACAGGAGTAACTCCAAACTAGAAAGAAGAATCTTGGGCCTTTGTAATTGTTTTAAAATCCCTTCAGTTTAGTTCAGTCGCTCAGTCGTGTCCGACTCTTTGCAACCCCATGAATCGCAGCACGCCAGGCCTCCCTGTCCATCACCAACTCCCGGAATTGACTCAAACTCATGTCCATTGAGTCAGTGATGCCATCCAGCCATCTCATCCTCTGTCGTCCCCTTCTCCTCCTGCCCCCAATCCCTCCCAGCAACAGACTCTTTTCCAATGAGTCAACTCTTCGCATGAGGTGGCCGAAGTACTGGAGTTTCAGCTTTAGCATCAGTCCTTCCAAAGAAATCCCAGGGCTGATCTCCTTTAGAATGGACTGGTTGGATCTCCTTACAGTCCAAGGGACTCTCAAGAGTCTTCTCCAACACCACAGTTCAAAAGCATCAATAGTTCGGCGCTCAGCTTTCTTCACAGTCCAACTCTCACATCCATACATGACCACTGGAAAAACCATAGCCTTGATTAACGGACCTTTGTAGGCAAAGTAATATCTCTGTTTTTCAATATGCTATCTAGGTTGGTCATAACTTTCCTTCTAAGGAGTAAGTGTCTTTTAATTTCCTGACTGCAGTCAACACCTGCAGTGATTTTGGAACCCCCAAAAATAAAGTCTGACACTGTTTCCACTGTTTCCCCATCCCCTTCTATTTCCCATGAAGTGATGAAACTGGATGCCATGATCTTTGTTTTCTGAATGTTGAGCTTTAAGCCAACTTTTTCACTCTCCTCTTTCACTTTCATCAAGAGGCTTTTTAGTTCCTCTTCAGTTTCTTCCATAAGGGTGTATTTTTAAAAACAAATTCATATAATACAAAAATATGTAGGTTACAAAGTAAATCCTTTCACTTTCCCTGAGGCCCTTCTCTCACTGCCTCTCATAGATCGTATGTCCTTCCCAAAGGACATCAATAAATTTATTTCTTCATAAAAAAAGAAATGTTTTGCCTTCCTCTAAGATCAAATAACCAAAAACATTTTTCCTTTTTGAAAGTTCTTCACTTCTCTTTCACCATGAATTAGAAAGGTCTCAACAGTGTCACAATGAATTTTAGTAATTCTCAATTTAAGTTTGCATTGTTTCTCAGGTGAAAACTTTGACTTTCTGGGATGTTAACCATTCCACTATTAATTTGCATTTAGGAAAATCTCAATTATTCTTAATTACAAACTTTGCTTAGGTGATTATTTAAGTAGATAAGTCTGTCCCTATATGTATAAAGGTTAAAATTTGGCTTGTGTTAAATTTATTTTTTAATTTTGATAAAAATGTTCAAAGGACCTTCAAAGAGGCTTAACCAATTTATTTCCCCACAAAAAGCGTTTTCAGAGTCACCATTTCCTGACTAATTCACCAAGCCTTTTTTACTCTTCTCTCATTTTCGGGCAATATATGTATATCACAATAGTTCTAATTTCATTTTCTTGAATTTTATAGCAGACTTAGTGTTATTTCAAAAGTTCATTCACTTATTTGTATTTCATATGCTTTGCCCATCTCTTTACTGGGGAATTTAAATTTTTATTGGCTTTTTACATTTTTTTAATATATACATATATACAGGTTTTTGCTAAAGCCATATTTTTTTATTATATGCACTTACATACATTTTTTATTCTAATCTACTTCTTGCCTTTTAAATTTGTTTACCTTTTAACATACTCAGGTTTTATTTTGTTTTGTTTTTTTTGTCGGTTTCTTTAAGCTTATAAAAATCAAATCTCTGTTATTTTTCCTTTTTAGATTCTAGATTTTCTTCCTTATTTAGGAAGGCATTCCCTAAACTCACCTTTATTATATACATTAAATTCTTATGTTTATATGCATTATTTGGAGATTCTGTTAGGGTCCTCTTGGTCTATTAATTTCTTTTGCATTGAGTATTATACTTATATTTATTATATATATATGATATTATATATAGAGAAATATTTGTGTATTATTTATGTAATCATGTATTATATAAGTACTATGAAATAATGTATCCATTGTATACTATATATAGTATGATAAAAGATAAATGTATATGATTTCTACATAATATAAAATTTTTAATTAATTGAATTGAACAGGATTTCTCATCTAATGTGGACTGCTACCAGTTTTCGTGAACATTTTACCTTATGCTTGGCTCTGATGTATTTTACCATTAAGTAAAGCCTATGTTTTACATCTACTAGAAGTACACTATCTATTTAAAAGATTTTGTTTCTATATTGCTAAGAGATTTTACCAGTAAGGACAATTTTTCAGTATCTTCTAATTGATTTCCTTCATACACACACTTTTAATTTACTGATAGGATGATTCACACTGGTAACTTTCCTAATGTTGAAAAATAGTGGCAAACCTGGAAATAAACCACCTTGGTTATGATGTATGCTTCATGCTGGTTTTATTTTCTTACTTCTTTTGCTTCTGTTTCCATAAGTGAACCATTTGGAGGTTATCTTTTTCTGTAATCAAGAGGAATTTTGCCATCCTGTCTACCTTCTAATAAGTTGAAAACCCTACCAATTCTAAGCGCTGGTATAGACATTATAGAATAACGGAACTCAAAACATACTGAAAATTATAAAGTTCAGTTCAGTTCAGTTCCTCAGTCATGTCCAACTCTTTGCGACCCCATGAATTGCAGCACGCCACATAAAACAGATATCATATATTTAGGTTACACTATTTACTATCCAATCCCACCTCTAAGGATTGACAAAAGCCATTAATTAGTGTGACTAGATGTTATGTCATGGATCCCAGATATTTATAAACAAACCCCTGACTACATCTTTTCTGTTATTAAATGGTTACTCACTAGATTAGTTTGGATAGTGTTCAGATATGAATAACAGAAACCTAAACTAATAATGGTTTAAATAAACTAGAAGTTAATTTGTCTCTCAGGGAAAAAGAGGTAAACAATTCAGAGAGATGGTGAGGCAGCCTTATTCCACAAAGCCCAGTGGGACCCAGATTCCTTTAACTTTCTACTCTGCCATCCATGGGACATGGTCTTCACTCATGGACTGAGATGGAATTACAGCCATCATATAAAGTATAGGCAGCAAGTTAGGGGAAAGAGATAAGAAGGCTCATTGGGTCCATGCCAATTGTCTCATATGGAAGGGTCCCAGAAGCCATCACAGGTATTTCCTCTTATGCCCCTTCAACCAGAACATAGTTATATGTCATGCTTCCCACAAAGGAAGCTGGCCAGTATATTCTATTATTCTAGGAAAATGTAAGTGAAGGTGTTAGTCGCTCAGTCATGTCTGACTCTCTGTGACCCCACCAGGCTACTCTGTCCATGGAATTATGCAGGCAGGAATACTGGAGTGTATAGCCATTCCCTTGTCCAGGGAATCTTCCCCACCCAGGATCAAAGCCCAGTCTCCCATATTACTGGCAGATTCTTTACCAGCTGAACCACCAGGCAAGCCCTAGAAAGTCATGTATCTAGCTAAAACAATCTTATTATAATGGGAGAAATGTAGAAATAGATATTGTAAGAAAATTAACCATCTCTGTCATTGCTATATCACACACAACTGGAAGAAGTCTGCCTGTGTATTTCCTAGCCTCCTCTCTCTTCATGAATTCAAGGCCCTGGGGACAAATGTTCCTGCTCAGAGTGTAGAGATAGATCAGTACAAATTAATCAGTATTGATGGAGAAAAGAACTTAAAGAGCATGACTTACTGCCAGTAGATAAGTGGTGCCATACTGATGGATAAAAAACAGAATATGCCTTGAATGAAGAAAGTGTACCCTAGTCTTTCAATCAGCCAATATATTCTGGGCACCAGTAATGTAACCCCATTATTTGGGAACCATGCAGATCACAACAAAGTTGTCTTAAGGCATTTATAATGCAGTTGAAATGATGACACCTACAAATGAAATGTTATACAACCCAATCATTATTAGTAACAAAGTAAAAGTCTCCATATGATTCCACATATGGAGTCTCAAAGTCTCCATATGACTGAATGATAGCCATACTTGATATAGACAAAATGGAGATTTCTGCTTCTTATGTTATGGTGCCTAGGAATTTGGAAGGATTGATTATTAATATCTTCCTGAAAACAACTAAAAATACTGATTTAAATATGAAAATGTCATAATAAAATATTTATGATATAACAAAAATAGTAAATTATTGCTAATAAAAAGGTAAGTGGAAAAGAGAATCCTAAGATAAGCAGACAACTAAGTTACTTTCACCATTGGTCATTTTCTAAACCTAGAAACTTGAATTGCAATTTTACAGCCTTATAGCATTGTAGGGATTGAAAACAAATGTTAGCCCAAGTTAGAGAGTCTATAGGAGAGTCTTGCCAACCAGTAATCTGGGACTCCAGTTGGCCAAATGCTCAGTGAGAATGAATAAAAAATAAGCTCATTCCTCCCTCCCCACCTTCAGGGAGCTACAGGAAAATTTGCTTTGATATTGAGGAAAGAAAAAGGATACATTTTCCCTGCAATGTCATAATTTTAAATGAGCTTTTATATAGATTTGTAGCTCAAATCCATATCGTTTGTGTGTTCAGAGACTTCAGACTATAAATTCATTTTAAAGTTGTCCTAGATATAATTCTCTCAGGTATAGGACAGAAACAAGCAAAACTACTCCCCAGAAATTTAGACGAACTTGTCATCATCCAAAGACTCAAAAATTCCTGTAAATAATTTCCCAGAGAAAACAAGCAACTCAGCATTAAAACTTATGTGTACACATCAAATCAAGGCATTATGAAAACAACTAAAAAGCTAAAACAAAATGAGTTTTCAAATATTTGTATGCTGCTGCTAAGTCACTTTAGTCGCGGTCCGACTCTGTGCGACCCCAGAGACGGCAGCCCACCAGGCTCCCGCGTCCCTGGGACTCTCCAGGCAGGAACACTGGAGTCGGTGGCCAGGTTGCCATTTCCTTCTCCAACGCATGAAAGTGGAAAGTGAAAGTGAAGTCGCTCAGTCGTGTCCGACTCTTAGCGACCCCATGGACTGCAGGCCACCAGGCTCCTCCGTCCATGGGATTTTCCAGGCAAGAGTACTGGAGTGGGGTGCCATGGCCTTAGAAATAAATTATGAAATGCCTATTAAAGAGAAGAATTAACCTGTCAGTTCAGTTCAGTTCAGTTCAGTCGCTCAGTCGTGTCCCACTCTTTGTGATCCCATGAATCGCAGCACACCAGGCCTCCCTGTCCATCACCAACTCCCAGAATTCACTTAGACTCACGTCCATCAAGTCAGTGATCCCATCCAGCCATCTCATCCTCGGTTGTCCCCTTCTCCTCCTGCCCCCAATCCCTCCCAGCATCAAAGTCTTTTCCAATGAGTCAACTCTTCGCATGAGGTGGCCAAAGTACTGGAGTTTCAGCTTTAGCATCATTCCTTCCAAAGAAATCCTAGGGCTAGTCTCCTTCAGAATGGACTGGTTGGATCTCCTTGCAGTCCAAGGGACTCTCAAGAGTCTTCTCCAACACCACACTTCAAAAGCATCAATTCTTCGGCGCTCAGCCTTCTTCACAGTCCAACTCTCACATCCATACATGACTACTGGAAAGACCATAGCCTTGACTAGATGGACCTTAGTCGGCAAAGTAATGTCTCTGCTTTTGAATATGCTATCTAGGTTGGTCATAACTTTCCTTCCAAGGAGTAAGCATCTTTTAATTTCATGGCTGCAGTCACCATCTCCAGTGATTTTGGAGTCCAAAAAAATAAAGTCTGACACTGTTTCCACTGTTTCTCCATCTATTTCCCATGGAGTGATGGGACCGGATGCCATGATCTTCATTTTCTGAATGTTGAGCTTTAAGCCAACTTTTTCACTCTCCACTTTTACTTTCATCAAGAGGCTTTTTAGTTCCTCTTCACTTTCTGCCATAAGGGTGGTGTCATCTGCATATCTGAGGTTATTGATATTTCTCCTGGCAATCTTGATTCCAGCTTGTGTTTCTTCCAGTCCAGCGTTTCTCGTGATGTACTCAGCATAGAAGTTAAATAAGCAGGGTGACAATATCCAGCCTTGACGTACTCCTTTTCCGATTTGGAACCAGTCTGTTGTTCCATGTCCAGTTCTAACTGTTGCTCCCTGGTCTGCATACAGATTTCTCAAGAGGCAGGTTAGGTAAACACTATTAAAAATGACCCACAAATCTAAAAACAGAGACACTTTAGAAATAACAAATCATGTACTTAAATTTAAGAACTCAACTGATGTTTGTGAGCAAATTAGACACAGCTGAAGAAAAAATTAAGAACTGTAAAATAGATTAGAATAAAACTATCTACAATGTAATATGAAGAAAGTAGTGAAAAAATGAAAGTCAAGAGTGATTGCACATAGAGTTAGCATGTTATGAAATTTTCTGTCAAAGCTTCAGATGGAAGGAAGGATAGAATGATGCAGATACAATATTTAGGAAGACAATGCCTGAAAATATTCCAGAAATGGTGAGACATCAAGCCACAGATTTAAGGAACCTAATTGATCCCCATCAAAAAAATCTCACTTTACATTAATAGTAAACCAGCACAACACCAAAGACAGATGGTGTTAAATGAAACCAGGGCTTGATGGAGAAGGAGGGGAGAGGATTCCTTCAATAAAGCAACAGGCTGACATTTTGTTTCTCAACAGCTTCAGTGAAACCAAAGCCAATGGAATAATACATTCAGTGTGCTGAAAACAAGTGACTGTCTATCTAGAATTCTATATGCAGAGAAAATATCACTTTTAAAAAGGGAAAAACAATGGAATTTCCTTATAAACAAAAATTCAGATAGTCACTAACAGACCTATAGTAAAATTCTGGAGGACAGACCTCAGGTGTAAGGAAAGTGATCCCAATGGAAAGTCTGAGATTTAAGAAAGAATAAATAGCAAAGAAATGAGATGGTAGTAATATATCATGAAGTATAAAAAATATATAATTCTTAGCAAAATTGTACAAATCAGAAGGCCAGTAAATGGAATTAGAGGTTTTTTAAGATTTATATTGTCTAAGAGAGAGGTAAAGTTTTTCCATTAGACTTTGATGTGTTAATAAGTCACATTATAATTTCTGGGGAAACCACTAAAAGAAAGGAAACATAATAGAGTATACAACTTCCAAAGTAGGAGAAGGGAATAATAAAAAAAAATCAGTTCTAAAAACACAGGACAATTTGAAATATTTGAAACAATTTTACCTCAATACATTACATGTTGTAGTTAAAGGACAAAAAAAAATTTTAGACTACCTTCTAAAAATTCCAACTTTTTAAGTTATAACAGAAGAAAGAGAAAGTTTGAAAATGAAAGCCTGGATAAAGATATATCATGAAACATTAATCAAAACAAAGTTGCTATATTGCCTCTGCCTCATTTTCTCTCCTTTCTGTCTAAGAACGCTGATTAAAAAATAAATATAGAAACAAACACAAAAGTAGAAACTTAAAGAATGCTTGAACAAAATGAACAAAAAATGGAAGATCCCCCCCTTTTATCTACATGTATCTCTGTTGTTTCAAATTTTAAAATAAACATTTTATTTTTATGATTTGATTTTTGCTTAATTAAAAAAGCTGTCACCTGCTACTTGAGTACTTATTTGTTCATGCAAACATTAAGCTCCTCCCTATATTGGCATACATAAGAGATGTTCTTATTCACACTTTACAGGTTCAACAGCAGGCTCTCAGACCTCCCCACTATGCTAAATGTAAGGGACACCCAGCCTCACAGTGACAGCAGAGGCAAAGCCTTGAGGGGCATGAGAACCCAGGAGCAAATCAAAGGTCTATGAAATTTGGAGTGGACTTAAGTGGTCACTGTAGAAAGAACTAAAACCAGGTAAATCTCATGAATACAGGTCACCAACCCTGAAAATCTCTGGAAGTCAGAAAAGGTACTCAAGGAAAGGAATTTCCTGGTTTAAGGAAATGTATATTATGATTTATCAAGATGTGGCTAAATATGTTAATGAAATAACATCTGTGTTCACCAGCTGCCTTTACCAACTTCCCTAGAGTGTATTTGGAGAAATCCCAAATTATAAAACTTCAAACTATGGGATGAAAATGTTGTTCAGCTGGCTTGAGCAATTACGGTGAAACATACTTGATTTCATTTTGCAATTGGGGTAAAACATTTGCAATAGCAAATTAATGCATCTTAAAGTTTTTGTTTTTATAACCTTCCCTTTTGTTTTTATAATATCCCCTTTATATATTTTCACCTCCGATCTGGTGCAAGGAGGCTGAACTTGAATAGCAATAGTACAGATTAGAACTAGGCAGACAAGAGTAAGAAACTATAACCCCTATAGGAAAGCAAGAAATGACATAAGACATTTAGGATAATATATAGTTTCAAGTGCTTACAACATATGACAAAGCAGGACTAGGAAGAAATAAAGCTGCAAGCATAGGAAAAATAGCCAGTAGTTTTTAAAGTGAACTTTACTAAACCATTAGGTTTTTGTCCTGAGAACCACCTCAGAAAGGGAAACTAGTCCCCATCCCAATTTCAACCAAACAAATGGTCCATCTATGTGGGATTTCATTTAAAGAAAGTTTGTACTGCTTTCTAAATGATCCTTTAAAAATTTTAAACTACTTGGAAAAGGTAAATGTTTCATCACTAAGTCTTGCCTGACTCTCCTGCAACCCTATGAACTGTAGCCCCCTGCCAGGCTCCCCTGTCCATGGGATTTACCATGAACAAGACAAAACCAGACTTCTCCAGGCAAGACTGGAGTGGGTTGCTGTTTTCTTCTCCAGGGGATCTTCCCTGACCCAGGGATTTAACCAACAACTCTTATGTCTCCTCCGTTGGCAGCCACGTTCTTTACTACTGAGCCACTAGGGAAGCCCAAAAAGTAAGTAGATCCAGATAATTTTTAATTGCCCCACTGACTGAGGAACCTAAATAAAATCGCATTGAACTCTCAGCATCACCATTTTTTACACCATAGAAAATGTAATTCCCATGACCATGATCTCAGAAAAATGTTGATTCTCTTACTATACACTAGAGTCTTTCAAGTACTTTATATACATAACTGCAGCTAATCTCACAATAGCTTTGGATATCAAGACCACTTTTATACTCACTTTATAGAAAATGCAACAGGCTTAGACTATTTTCAAAATTACCTAATGTAAAGAAATAATAACTGTCAGAGTTCAGTTTTTCTCCCTTCAAATCTCCTGTTTTTAGCAAAGTCACTGCACTTGAAAGCAATTAATAGCTGGTTTATCACATTTAAAGTGTCTGGTCTACATAGGAATTCTATTATCCATTCTGTCATTTATACCAGATTATGAACTTAGATCTCACTGAGAAAACAGTAACATTATGGGATCAATAGAAATAGGAGCAAAAAATAAAAACGTAAAATTCTAGCCTGCTTATTAGTATTACTAGTTTGTTTGTTGTTTTTTTTTTTAATATTACCAAGTCCTTAGATATGTCCCAGATAGTAACTGGTTTTCCTTCAAATTAAGAGTCTTTGTTTTCTTTTTATAATTTCCAAACACTCAAAAAGCAATCTGGGTAGGAAATGGCCCCAAAAAATGGAAGACAGAAAACACAAGAGAACACCAAATGAAAACCCAGCAGACAACTTGAACACTGCGTTGTCTTCAGAGGGAAAAGGGAGGGTCTTCCAAAATGCTAATATGGGTACAGCTTTCTGACTCATGCCTTTATCCCCCACAGAACCTGGCATATTGCTTTGCATAATCAATATTTAAATGAATGGATGGATACATATGAAGCTCAGAGCTCCAAAATGCTATATTTCAATTCTCCCCCTCAAATCTAACACCATACACTCACAATATTTCTTAAAGTCTGATGATACTGAAATCAGAAACAGGATTAGAAGCCTGCTTAATATTTTGAGGTTTAACATAACAGATGCCCCATCTTTATATGAACATGTTTGTTTGAGAATCACATTTTCTGCTTATAATGCTGCTCTGGTTGTCTATATTTTTGTTACATAGCAAACTACCTAGCACGTGGTGGCTTAAAACAACAATTTACTATTTTCTCTTATGGTTCTGTAGGTTGACTGGTTCTAACTTGCGTTTGCTTGTGTGGCTGTAGTCCAGTGGCTACTGGGACTAGAGTCATGTGAATCCTTGCTGGGCTAGACATCCAAGATGGCTTATTCTCACTGCTGGTCACTAATAATGGCTAGCAACTGGGGCTAAGCTCAGCTGTCAGTGGGAGCTCCTGCAAGTCTTCTCTATGTGTCTTGGACTTCTTACAGCAAGGCTGATTGACTCTGAGAGGAAATATCCCAAAAGATCAACAAAGAAGATATGAAACTTCTGATAGCATGGGCTCAGAGGCTATAGAGCATCACTCCTGACTCATTTTGTTGGTTACACTGGTCACTAAGGCCAGCCCAGACACAGGGTTATGGAAATTAGACTCCATCTGGTCCCATCACTTCATGGGAAATAGATGGGGAAACAGTGGAAATAGTGTCAGACTTTATTTTGGGGGGCTCCAAAATCACTGTAGATGGTGACTGCAGCCATGAAATTAAAAGACGCTTACTCCTTGGAATAAAAGTTATGAGCAACCTAGATAGCATATTCAAAAGCAGAGACATTACTTTGCCAACAAAAGTCTGTCTAGTCAAGGCTATGGTTTTTCCAGTAGTCATGTATGGATGTGAAAGTTGGACTGTGAAGAAAGCTGAGTACCGAAGAATTGATGCTTTTGAACTATGTTGTTGGAGAAGACTCTTGAGAGTCCCTTGGATTGCAAGGAGATCCAACCAGTCCATTCTAGAGATCAGCCCTGGGTGTTCTTTGGAAGGACTGATGCTAAAGCTGAAACTCCAGTACTTTGGCCACCTCATGCGAAGAGTTGATTCTTTGGAAGAGACTCTGATGCTGGGAAAGATTGAGGGCAGGAAAAGAAGGGGACGACAGAGGATGAGATGGCTGGATGGCATTACTGACTTGATGGACATGAGTTTGAGTGAACTCTGGGAGTTGGTGAAGGACAGGGAGGCCTGGTGTGTTGCAATTCATGGGGTCGCAAACAGTCGGACATGACTGAGCGACTGAACTGAACTGAACTTAACATGAGGGGCAACATACATATTCAGAGAAGAAAGAAATTGGTAGTGGCCATCGCTGGATACTATCTACCACAAATGCCTAAAACTTAAAGAATCTTTAAAAGATGAGGTGTGAACTGCTACATCTGAACATTGTGTTGGTAAACTCATCAGGATGTCCTTCTGGCATAATTGTAAATTGAATTGGCATGTGAAAAAAAGAGTTGGAGTATATACAAGCTTTTCCAAAAAAAAAGCACACAAAATTTAAAAACAACCTCATTCAATGAAATAATTTGTCATACTATAAAATAGTTTCTATGGTTAATAAAATTTCAAATGAATATATGTCTTCTAAGGAAATACATGAAACAATATCATTATTGTTTATCTCCTAGTACTAAATTATTTCACCTAGTACTAAATCTTACTTCTGATTGGCAACTTTATACATTTTGAAAAGTAAAGTATAGTCTTACCTTGTCTCCTGGATCTTAGTGGAAAAAAAGTAAAGAGTAGCTTATTTTACCTTGCTAATACATTCAACAATTAGCAATAAGAAGAAAAAAGATACATTTTTATTGCCTGTAATTTGTCAGAATCTATTTGTTTTGCATATTCATTCAATCTTCATAAAACCCCAAAAAGGTAGGTTTGATTGACTCCATTTTCTAAATAAAGAAACCAAAGTTCTTTGAGGTTTAGAAACTTACCCATTTAATGGAAAGAATAGTGTTAGGTCCTTGAATTTTTTTTCTCACACTGTCTCTTCTCATGAGGAAAAGTGAGTATACCTGTGTGTCTATGTCTGAGTGTGGAGAGAGAGTGAGCATATACATACAAACCTTCACAAAAATGGAGGGAGGCAGTTTGGCAACAATATATTCCAATATAAAGGAGGGGAAAATTGGAAAGGAAAATGTATTTAGACTCTACTGGTTCATCTGATATATGAAAAGTGAAAAAGATCTACCTATATTTATATAGAAATCCTAGAAGGATTGCTTCATCTTCAGTGATTTGGAGAAAGAAGTAATTCAAATCAGTAAGAAATGAAATGAGACAAATTTCTTTATAGGCATACATTTGATGATGTGGTCACTCTATACTTCTGTCAAATATACTGCTGCTACTAAGTCACTTCAGTCGTGTCCGACTCTGTGCGACCCCAGAGACGGGCAGCCCACCAGGCTCCCCCGTCCCTGGCATTCTCCAGGCAAGAACCCTGGAGTGGGTTGCCATTTTCTTCTCCAATGCATGAAAGTGGAAAGTGAAAAGTGAAAGTGAAGTCGCTCAGTCATGTCCTACTCTTTGCGACCCCATGGACTGCAGCCCACCAGGCCCCTCCATCCATGGGATTTTCCAGGCAAGAGTACTGGAGTGGGGTGCCATTGCCTTCTCTTCAAATATACTAAAAACATATTATAGATAATATTGCTTTATATTATTTGCCTTTGTGACTAAGTCTTGATCTAACCTGGTAAAATAAATAACTCAGTGGATGAATCTGAAGTAAGATTTGCACAATTTTTTCAGTTGAACAAAATTTAGAGCAATACTCTCACCTTTCTGGAAAAGAGAATAATTAAATACATTTAGAGCTTCCAACAAAAGCCTAAAACCAAAGAAGACCAAGGCATGGAATCTGAGTCTGAAAGATAGGGTATTGTGTTATTTAAATATTAGCACAGATGCACTTTTAAATGTGAAACATTAAAATTTAAGTTGTTTATCTCTCAGATTTAATTTGTTATTAGTATCATGCAAGGCAAACAGACCTTTGCTTAGTCTGGTAAAGTAGTGCTGAATCACCTGTAGCCACTGCCTGTTAAAATAGAGGAAAGAGAAGAAATGTAGCAACAATCATTTGTGTATGTCTAAAGAACAAAGAAAATTTTAAATGTTTATGAAACAGATATTTTAAATTTCTTATGATTATAACCTAAAATATGCAGGTCTTTTGGGTCTTTGCTATGATGGACCAGTATCCTCTAGAACAGTCAGTTTTGACTGATAAGACAACCAAGGTCAAATAGTCCTATTTTGTGTGGCACAATCTGTCTCAATAGCAGTGTTGGATTTAGCAAATATTCTTCTTTGTAAAAGTACGATTTTTCCCATATCTAGTCCATAGTCACATCTGCAATGCCTGACATAAAATAAGGACTTGGCAGATACATTAGTAGTGAATTGAATGTATCTTTTTCTGAATTATAGAGAGGGCAACATTAGACCACATCCAAGACTTTCTACTAATATTTGAATGCTTTTTGAATTACATGTACATATAATGCTTAGTGGTATCAGTACAGGTAATTTATACAAATATATTGGCTATTTTGACTCACTGGATCAATCAAATCCTTCAAAACCAACTGGCTCACTTATGAACAATGCAGTCCTACAGATGATTTTAACGTTGCTGTTTCCCTTAACAACTTGCATTGATATGTCATCTTATTACAACTGTTCATAAGGTTTTTCCTGGAAAGCCAGCTTATAGATAAAAAAATCAGAATGTGTGGAAGAATACAGCCTCCTCTTTCCTATATTTAAGACTCGTACAGCTCTATCTGATTGTCATGTTTTATGAGCAGCCAGTGGTTTGACAAACAAGTCTTGTCTTTCACGTATATCTCTTATCACGGTCCGTATCTGAGGCTCAGGTCTGCTGCAAAGCTGATGTCTAATGCACAGCGCCACAATCTCTAAAATTGGAGTCATTTAGTTTGCCCACACCCTCTGTGAGATAAGAAATTGGTGGTGTTAAATTCGTAGATAACCATTAAGGTAGTAGTCCCCAAACACTATGTTTCTTAGCAACCTCTACTCAAGTAGGGTGGCATTTGCTGTACGTGCTCTCATCTATCTAATCAAATATCCTGCCCCTAATAGTAATCAACAGAGAGGTATTTCAGAGGAAGAGACCTTTCTCTTTTTTAAAAAAATGTCTTTAAAAAATAATATAGCATAAGAAAAAGCACTACATGGGAAAGACTCTCAATTTTAATTCCCATGGGCAATAAACCCATATTCAGAAACACTGAATAATCTTTCTCTTCCCTCTCCACTGGCCAGGCTACAAGGACCTGGTGGTGGGCATAAAATTTTCTAGCACTCTTGAAGACCCAGACACAATAATGACCTCCATATATCTCACTCAGGCCACACAGCTTGCTCTCCAAGAACATTGCTTTCTCTTTTTTTAATCCACTTTTGCTTTCTAAAAGATATTCTGGGCTACAAGATGTGGCTTCTCAGGCTAGCAGGGTGCCCTTTCCAGTCTTCAGCTTGGCTCCTGCCTTGGTCACCTGTGAACCCAAACACTCACAACCTTTTCTTAAAGAGTAGCAGTCGATCCCATCTGCCCTCCTTCAGCTTCCGTAAGTGAAAATTCCATCATCTCGGAAGAAGTTGCAGACACTCTTTGGCTTTGGCCTTGGGACTCCATGAAAAAGTTCTCGTGCATTGAAGACTGAAGGTGTCTAAAGTTGAAGAGAAACATATCACTGATAGAAATGCCTCTTTGCAAAGCTCAATTATTGCAGGAGCATTTGAGATTTCTACTCAGGGTGCTTTCCTTTTACCATCTGGTAATATCCTCACAGCATTATAGTGAAAGCTTCACAATGACAGTCTTACCCTTCCTGACACAATATTCTATACAAAGAATCTACTCAGTAAGTTATTTTTTGTTGTTGTTGTTGTTGTTTTTTAAGTTGAGTTCTATTGTGTTTATTAATGTCCTACAGGGAGCCCAAACAACAAGGCACTATCTAATGGTAAACTAAGCAGTGCTTACCACATTTTGTTTTCAATAGTCAGGATAAGTGCCTGAAAGTCTTTCACTAAGCATTCCCACATGTAAAT
Organism: Oryx dammah; assembly: GCF_014754425.2. Lineage (NCBI taxonomy): Eukaryota > Metazoa > Chordata > Mammalia > Artiodactyla > Bovidae > Oryx > Oryx dammah. Next base: position 9,354,021 of record NW_024070196.1, read on the forward strand.
TTTAAAAAACTCTGGTAAAACTAACAGAAAAAGTACATCAGTATATTTATGTATTTATTCTTCTTTCAGTTCAGTTCAGTCACTCAGTCATGTCTGCCTCTATTTGGAGTGGGCTGCAACCCCATGGGCTGTAGTACGCCAGGCTTCTCTGCCCATCACCAACTCCTACAGCTTGCTCAAACTCATGTCTATAGAGTCAGTGATGCCACCCAACCATCTCATCCTTCCTATTCTTCCTTAACATGAGACATTTGGAAAGAGAGAACTTAGTAACACCAAATGGAGTTCAGATCCTACCATTTAACTGACAGAGAATATTAATATTTCCTAATGTTTATTGAAATGATAATAACTTGCATCAAGATTATAGGATTAAATGAGAAAATGGGTTAAAAGCCCCTCATAAAATGCCTAGCACATAGTAGATTTCAATAAATGTTTATTGGCCTATACTCAACCAAATATGAAGATGGAAGAAATATTAGACAGAGATTCCTCATTCCACTCAAGTGGCAAGGCCTTAGAGAGCTTGCCAAAAGATTTGTACCACGTGGAATTGCCAAAAGCATTTCTACCATCCATTAAGGCACAGGTGGGCATAAACTGTATTCATCCTGAGGAAATAGCTTTAGATTTACATTACTCTGAGGAAACATATTAAAGTTTCATATTTCTTTCTGAAGTATTACTCCTACCGAGTTAGTGAGCTTGTCATCTGTGTATAAAGAAGACTCACTTTCAAGGAGAATGAAAAATGGTTCTCTTCTATAATCAGAGACTCACCTCTTATCCTCCCTAGTAACATCAGCCGTCATGACTCTGGCTCCCTAGCAACCATGTCTTTCTATATCAGACAGCTTTATTTGAAACAATCTTTGCTGGAGAAACCGGAGTTGAAAAGAGTCCACATAATTTTTTTTAATGAAATATCCATGAGAATCAGTACAGTCAATTCCCCTTGGGATGCTAAGTAATTTTCCTTGTATAATTTTAATAAAAAATTTAAAGAGAATAGATTTGTCAAAGACCTGAATATATATATATATATATATTTTTAATCAGGTAAGTATTTTGTTGCAAATGTTATACTTAAAGAACAGTAATATAAGAAATGGTCAATCTGTTCAAACTAGAAAGTTCTAAAAAGCAACACACCACATATTTCATGAGAACTTTGTGTTTCTAAACACAATTTTGATGCAACAGTCTGTCCTTTGAGTCTTTCTGCCCTACAGCCTCTGGGTGAGCTAATTTCTATATTGAGTTGGTTCTCAGCACCAGAGGTCTGACAGAACATAGGAAAGTTTAAGCAAACAGTTCACTTTATTTGAAACGGATTTACTACTGTCACTGGGAACACTGTGTCCCTCCTGCCCTCGTTTTATGACCCATGCACCTGATTAGCTGGCTCCTGACACAGGTAATCCTCATCTGCACTCACAATCCACTGCAGCCTTCCTCACCAGCCCTCCATACAACCTCCACTTCAAATCCACCACCTTCTCAGCCAAAATCACAAAGAGCCAAACTTCGTTGTCTGATTGTCAACAGAGTAACTTATAGTCTTATCAAAATGAAGAAAATACCAAAAAAAAAAATTCATGCCTTACACAAATGATTAATATTCGAAACCAGGAAATATTTCATATGGATATTAAGCAAATAATATCACCTAAACAAGTTGTATATTGTACCTTCAAATCTTATTCTGTACATAGAGATATGATATCTTAGGGAAAGTATTTAAAAAAATAAAAACTTCAATAATAATAACAATAATAGTAATAATAACAAATGTTTTTCAAATATATAGCATCTTAAACTGAAGAAGGGAAGGGCAGTCCACTCCATGGAGAATCCCACGGACAGGCTACAGTCCATGGGGTCGCAAAAGAGTCAGTTGTGACTGAGAGACTAAACAGCAAAATTCAAAACTATTTAAACATGTCGTATACAGGGTTAACTCAAAAAACTGTGAAACAAAAATAGCAGACTATTATTATTCCCATGTTATAGATAGTGAGATCAAGACAGCGACTTGTTCAATGTCACCTGGTAAGTTAGTGACAGAACAAACCTAGAACCAAGCTCTCCTAAGTAGGAACTCTGGGCACTGAAAGGAATCCCGAGCCTCTTAGAATCAGAATAGACTTCAGCAGAAGCTCTCTTCGTTGTGCATCTGTCTCTCCAGGTCCCAGGGTCAGTTCCACCTTAATTGACGCCCTTCCTCTCCTTTCAGGTCAACATCTATTATAATTGCTCCCACCTTACAGAAAAATAGGAGAGATTATGCTGATTTAAGCTTTGCAGCTCTACTTACAAGAGGAGAATAGCATAACCATAAGATATATGCCACCAACCAAGATATTTAACAAGAACCCAACAGTTTAAACAACACTTAGTTACTCAGCACTTCCTAACCCCCGGGCACTTTTTTGGAAAACAACTAAGAGAAGAGACAACAATCCGTCCTCATGGAGTTTACATTCCAGAAGAGGAGACAGATAATAACTTAGACATAATATATAGGTACGTTATATAGCATGTTAGATCATGATAAATCCAAAGAGATCCAAATGGGGCAGGCTAGAGAGACTGGGGATACTGGATGGTGGATGGCAATAAGGCTGCAATTGTTAGTGGTATAAAACAATAGTTGAGGTATAAAACAATGGACAGTGCATGGTCCCTCCTCAAAAGAATCAAGCAGAATCTCATGAAGAAGAGAGGAACAGAGCAGGAGAGATTGACCATAGAAAAAGTACAAATAACATGCCATCATGAACACGTGTTAATACACTACATAGACAATGTCTAGACAGGAAAAACCCAGGGATCACTTAGTATATCAAAGTCAGTTTATATCCCCTATAGCCTCTGGTGTTATGTCCCCCTAGGGACTAACTGATGAGATCTAAATTTATGTTTGCTCCTCTGTTTAGGCTGAACAGATCCCCATGTTTCCTCATACTTTGTACGTATCATATCCTGACTTCCCCTCAAGACAAATTCTGGATGCAAGAAATTCCATCTTTAAGCTATGTCCTTGTAGTTGGCACCCACCAAGTTCGGGGATCAAGGTCAACTTGATTCCAGGTAAACTATCATCTCTCCTCTCCATGACTGTTGGACTTATGAGCTTTAATTCCACTTATTCTCCATCCAAGGCCATTTTACCCCATACCATATTCCTTTCAAGAGGTAGCGGGATACCTTAGCAGATGAGTGCATTTTTCTCTCTCCCACAATGTCTTATCCAGAATATCAGTTCCTTCCTCATTTGGTCTTTTTTTTTTTTTCTCCTTCAACCAATCTGTAGACTCCATTTCTCATAATGATTTACAGATTTCTGTCTTCTCTTCCAGATTTATCCAAATGGATCAGTACTGCTAAAGGCTTCTCCTAATGGTATTTGAAACATGATAGTTCTTAGATACAAATTGCTGCCTTGTAGGAATTCTCTTTCTATAATAAGAAGGCTCTCTTCCACCAAACTGAACTAGAAGGTCAGGTTCCAAGGTAGCCAGCTAATTTAAGCTCAATTCAGCTTCTGGAAAATGAAAACCACTAGAGAACCTAAATATAGTTTAAACCTCTGCTGTCCTTTGATTGTACATAGAGACAGTATTGAGAAAAGCAGTGCCTGACTGGATAAGTCAAGTGTAACTACCATAGATTACATTTAACCACAGATGGAAAAGTGAATACAATAAACCGTTCAGTTCAGTTCATTTCAGTCGCTCAGTCATGTCCGACTCTTTGCGACCCCATGAATTGCAGCACTCCAGGCCTCCCTGTCCATCACCAACTCCTGGAGTTCACTCAAACTCATGTCCATCGAGTCAGTGATGCCATCCAGCCATCTCATCCTCTGTCATCCCCTTCTCCTCCTGCCCCCAATCCCTCCCAGCATCAGAGTCTTTTCCAGTGAGTCAACTCTTCACATGAGGTGGCCAAAGTTTTGGAGTTTCAGCTTGGGCATCAGTCTTTCCAATGAACACCTAAGACTGATCTCCTTTAGGATGGACTGGTTGGACCTCCTTGCAGTCCAAGGGACTCTCAAGAGTCTTCTCCAACACCACAGTCCAAAAGCATCAATTCTACGGCGCTCAGCTTTCTTTGCAGTCCAACTCTCACATCCATACATGACTACTGGAAAAATCATAGCCTTGACTAGACAGACCTTTGTTGGCAAAGTAATGTCTCTGCTTTATAATGTTGTCTAAATTGATGCTTTTGAACTGTGGTGTTGGAGAAGACTCTTGAGAGTCCCTTGGATTACAAGGAGATCCAACCAGTCCATTCTAAACGAGATCAGCCCTGGGTGTTCTTTGGAAGGAATGATGCTAAAGCTGAAACTCCAGTACTTTGGCCACCTCATGCAAAGAGTTGACTCATTTTAAAAGACTCTGATGCTGGGAGGGATTGGGGGCAGGAGGAGAAGGGGACGACAGAGGATGAGATGGCTGGATGGCATCACGGACTCGATGGACATGAGTCTGAGTGAACTCCAGGAGTTGGTGATGGACAGGGAGGCCTGGTGTGCCACAGTTCATGGGGTTGCAAAGACTTGGACATGACTGAGCGACTGAAATGAACTGAACTGAACTGAGGTTGGTCATAATTTTCCTTCCAAGGAGTAAGCGTCTTTTAATTTCATGGCTGCAGTCACCATCTGCAGTGATTTGGTCTGACACTGTTTCCACTCTTTCCCCAGCTATTTCCCATATATCCAATTCTTGAAAGGTTTGTTTTAAATATTTGAAGAACAAGCAGATATATTTAGATAAGTACTGTTTATACAAAGGGAATCAGAAAAAGAAAGGATGAGTACTCATAAAGCTTACTTTAGTATGCTTTTTTTCTAAACATCAAAAGTAATAAACAACTTTCTAAACATGACATAATTTATTCCCTAAAGATTAAAATAAACTGGAATCTACTTTAGTCTAGATTATTATATTTACTGTATTGATATATTTACTTTGTTATTACATATGAAATACATTTTTACTTCAAGTTTCCATTGTAAAATAGCATGTGCTCTTTATGAAATATTTGGAAGAATCAGAAAACCACATATAACTGATTACATATATAAAAGGATTGATCAGGTGCCAAAAGGGCAAGTTCACGCCCCAAGGCAGAGTGTATGCCATTCCACATTAGCCTGGCTTTTTGGTTACCTTTGGTCTTAAACACAACAGAAGTTATATGCCAGTGGTAACAGCAGTAATACAATGAAGCTTAAATCAAAAAGGAAAGAAATATATAAAGCAATCTGCATATACATTGGGAAAAAGTTCTGACCTGGCAGTCCTCACTCCTGGGTTCCATGAATGGCTCTGACATTGACTAGCTATGTGGTGAGGAACCTCTCGGTAAATCACCTGATCTCTGCTAGTCAAAATTCCATCAAATTGATATTACTCAAAACTAAGTAGGATTCAGATATTTTAATCAAGTACATTAAATAAAAGCCAGTCCTTCTGGGAAAAAAACAAAATAGTAACAACTATAAAAATTCAACTTTTATATCTCACAAATTACCTACACAATTTATCTGATCAACAATAGCCTTTTATCTTAATTATCTGAGAAGAAAATGAAATATATTCTGAACTTTTTATTCTTATTATTGCTTTTTCCCTATTCTTGGAAATTTTTGAAAGAAAACTAATTAAATGTATTTTCTTGATTGAGGACAGAAATAAGTACAAAACTATCTAAGCACCTAGCTAGGTTGAGTCAATTTAAATAGAAAGAATTTAATCATCCAAATTTACTGAGTGTTGTCAGAATTAAAGCTAGGCTCTTTAAATAAAATGATCATGCTGAATTGCAAGAACAGCAAAATATAAACTGGATTTTTCTCAAGACCATAGTGAATGTCTTTGCCTACACCCTTCAGTTCTAAAAGTAAAAATTATCTATCTAAGATCAGATATCAGTAAGATTAGAGATCATTCTTCCCGTCTTTCACATTAATTTCACTTTCATGGTGTCTCTAGAAACCAACCTAACCCAGCTCAATCTTACTTTGAAAGTCAAATCCTAGCAATTCTGGGACTGTTCTAAATTAGAGAGTCAGCAGGAGATTTCTTGATATTGGGTACGTTTAGCTACATCTAGGCAATAAAAATAGCTAGCTCAAGAATCTCTTTCGGAATTTGTTCATACCTTATTTTGTCACTTATTCACAAATATTTCTTGAGTTTCATCTAGAGAGGCACTATTTTAGGCCCTTGGGTGAAAGATTCTTGTCCTCATGCCTTTGTGAATCTTATATTCTAATCTGGAGAGGCAGATACTAGATGATACACATTATACATGAGTACATCATTACAGTGTATTAAGAATATGGTACGTGCCATGAGTAAAAGAAAAAGTGGAGCATGGTAAGAGGGATAAAGTAGACCAGGATGGGGTGATTAAGGCAGGGTGGGGAATTGCACCAAAGTTTTTTTACTAAGTGACTAAGAAGGATGGTGTGGTCATCAAATGATATTAGGAAGATGGAGGCAAGAGCAAGTTGCACAAGGGGAGGGTCATGGGGCATGTGGGCTGAAGGTTGGAGATCAGAAGTTCAGTTTGGGATATGCCAAGAAAGAGAGGTCTATCAGAAACGAACATCTGATGATCCACTTGATTCTGTGTTATATTAAGATGGAGCGGGAAAATGGTTCTTAATACTCACTCAGAGTTTGAAGGGGAAATTTGAAACCTCTAAAGAGAAACAAAGATACAGATGTCCTAATGAACCATTACCTTCTAAGGAAGAGCTTAGGTTTTGATATAAACTAAGGTGAAATCTTTGTGTCTTGTCATGACATGTCCATATACGAATAGTAATATTAAGTCTTACTTTCAGAGATGTAATAAACTTCATAGGAAATAGACACTTGGGTCTTAAAAGAGAAAAATGTAAAATGTAAGCTACATAGAGAGGTTTCACAGCAAGAAGAAATAAACTTCCTTGAGGATTTGGAAGCCTAAAACAAGCTAGTTTTCCTTCTCTGGTTGTGCAAATTTCTATTGCCCTGAAACCTAGATCTGAAAGCAAGAAGCTGCAACTAAAGAATGTCATCTGTGGACAGTGGCATCTCCCACTACAGAACCAATGGCATTGAATTTAGGAGAAAGTTGTAAAATGCTTCATAAGAATCTCTGACTTTATGAAACCCGCATACTACCCAGGAAATGGTTATATAGTATTTTCACTAAATACTTTTTTTTTAAATTTATCTAACTGACTATATACTGACTTTTAAAAAAAGATCTCCCAGAAGACCGAAGACTTTTAAGAAGTGTTGGAATAAGCAGGAGACTTTTAAGAAGTGTTGGAATGAGCAGTTGGTCCTCCCATTTAACACTGCACCTTTGTTTAGACAGAGCATCTCTTCTGTGTCACTTTCAGAACTTCCCAACTCAGATTTCTCATCTGCATCACAGTCTTTACCCCAAGCCAAGTATCTGAAGTTCACGCAACACAAAATAATCCTTTCATATATCATCTCTGGATTTTATGCTTCTTAAATCCTAGATCCATAGTAAGTATGCAGTTTATAAACTTACAGTGGGTTGTGTGTGTATGTGTATATACATATATATGTCTACATACAGATATATAGGTTTTTATACATATACACATTTCAATACACATATGTGTTCCTTAGTATCTTTTCAGATCCTTAGCAGCATCCTTATCTAGATGCATTAGTAGAGACTCAGCAAAAGTTGCCAATCTATTGTTTGTCCCTCAGTGTGTCTGAAATTCAGCTTAACTATTAAAACAACATTTGAAATCATTTAATCCCCATTTTGCTTTTCTCCACTGGAAGATGACCAAACTGTTGAAGGTGATGAAAGAGTTTAATTTTAAAGTAGTATTTTAAAAATTATTTCAAAGTCTCAATAACCATAAATGGATTTTTAAAAGATAAAAAATGTAATTTTAAAAGATAAAAAATGTAAAAATTACATAAAATATAATTAGAAAGGAAAATCCCACTGGCTTCCCATCTATAGCAGAACTGAATCCGATTACTTGGATTAGGTCAAGATTTCTGCATGATTAACATTTTATGATTCATTTAAAACGTCATGTAAATTGTAGAGCATTGCTGAGCCAAGCCAGATTTGATCTGTGAGCATTTTATTATATCTGACAAACCCTAATTTGGTTTGTTTTCATTTCTGTAGTGTTTAACTAATGCAAAAAAAAATTGCATGTAAACGATGATTAAAAACTTGTTATCAAAAGAGTTACCATCATGTTGCTTTAAGCTTGTTTATTGGAGTATAATCCTATTCTCCAGCTTTTAAGGAAAAGAGGCAAATATCTCAGTTAATTACTGTTTCATTGCTAGTACCCCAGAGCAAGCGCAGTTAAGTGTTCAATGTTCCAAAGTAATTGGCAAGGACTTAGAAGAACCAGGACATATAAATTTGCACTAACAACTTAAGCTAATTGGCAAAATGGAAATAAATACAAGAATTTAGAGATGATCTAGCACTGAAATAAAAAGAACGGCTGACAGCACAAGCCAAGAACACAGTTCAGCTAAACCTGTGATAATTATAAGACACTTTAATTGGGATTTCAAATGAAATAATGTGCTCAAATCACTCAGAGCATTTCTATCTAATCACTGTGCATGTACCTGAGAGGGAAATTTTTATATAGATAAAGGGCTACAGTAAGTAACAACACTTCATGTCTATACTTTCTCCACAATATCCACTAGTAAAGCAAAGGAATGTTGTTGTGAATGCAGAAAAAATGCCTCAAAAAATTATCTGTGCTGCAGATTGGTAAAACTGTCTCTGTGGCCTTGAAAAAAAGCCCCAAACATAGCAAATTCCCTGAGCGATGTTCATTACCAAAGAGACAGTTCTACCTATGTGATGACCGCATGCCACCCAGAGGGCACAAAGCCCTAGGTCACTGTCTCTCCTGTAAACATCACCAGTTACTAGTACTGTGTTCTTAACTTTATTGTCTGAAGTCATTAAATAGAGCATATACTCTCCAGAACACAGTTGAAGGAGGGGGAATTTTTTTTCTTCCTTGCAAAGTTTCAACCACAGCACACCATTAAAGAAAAAAAAAAAGGTTGGTAGTTGAAACCGCTGAGGTGGAGTCCAGTAATAAACCGAAACAGACGCTCTGCAGTGAGGGAAGGGTGGTGCAGTGAGGCGGTAAGTGTTGACAGGGTGAACACAGCATCAGCATGGTGGCTGCACCCGCTCCTTTGATGGTAGCTCCATGGTACTTTTATACACACGGCAAACAGGAGCTGGGAATTCATATGCAATGCCAGGTTCTCAATTTTAGGTTTTCCTTATTGAAATACACACCAGTTGTATACTTTACGCATCACCCCAACCCCTCCCCTCATCCCTTATTTCTCTCCAATCCAAAGGATGTGCTGGAGCTGGTCAGTGGTAGAGACAGTAGTGGCTGTGATATCCTCAGCATCTGGTCGCCAGTCTACGTTTCCAGGCTCATCTTCTACCCCGTTCCCACAGTGCTTCCACGGTCTCTGGTCTCTCTGTCCCCATTTCAGCAAGCAGCCCCCAACTCCTGGATCCTCCACATGCTGTTCTGACTTCTCTCTTCCAGGAACGTTCCTGACTGGCTACCATCTACCCCCTCCAGGGCTCAGATCAGTCGCTGACTCCTCTTTGCAGTCTCTCCTATTTCTCCTGACAAGGAGTGTCTCAAAGTCAAAGATATGCTTGGAAAAAAAAAAAAAAACAAAGAGTTCTGCCAGTTATTAGGGGTATAACTCCTGTTCATAGGATGACCCCTGTTTTCTTCTTTGTAAAACAAGCATATAAACATGTGTGTGTCACTATCAGCTGCCTCTCAGGGTTATGTGTGTGTGTGTGTGTGTGTGTGTGTGTGTGTGGTGTTCAGTCACTACAAAGTTAAATAATTAGCACAGTACCTGACGCAAAGTATCCACCAACGGCTGCTGTAATCATTATCACTTGTTCTCCCAGAACACTTTGTCATGATTCTCTAATAGTGTTTATCAAATCATGTAATAATTGTTTGCTTGTCAATCTCCTACCTAGATAAGCTCTGCTCAGTCTCCAATAACCAGAAGGGGTCTGGCACCTAATATGTAATAAATGCTTATGTTCTTAATTAATACTCATAATTCACGTTCTTCATGATAGTGTTTTAAAATATTCTTAACTAAAGCTTTCACTATGGCTTTTTCTTATCCACAATTCTGTGGATGAAACACAAATAGAAGAATAAAGCTCACTTGTACAGTTGTTCAGAAATCAGTGACAGCAGGCATTTCTGGAGGTAGAGAAGAAGGCGAAACTGACAAGTGAAAGGTACAAGAAAGTCAGTGTTGGGGGAAACTGGGACCCACTGAATGTCGAGTCACCTAGGCAGGGCATGTAGTGGAGTTTGCATAGAAGAGTCAAACATTACAAACAGATGGAAACAACCACCCCAGAAAAGAACCTCAACAAACAGCACAGTTCACAACCTAAAAGTTACAGGTAAAAAGCAACCTGAGATGGTTTTCAGTGTTCAGAGAAACAGAGACAAGACAAGCAGGTTTGAAAAGCAACCAAACATAAATAATCAGTGAAATAAAAGTCTTAATGGATGGATTTAAAAATAATCTAGGCCCAAGTTAAGAAAGAATTGGGCTTCCCTGGTAGCTCAGCTGGTAAAGAATCCACCTGCAAGGCAGGAGACCCCAGTTCAATTCCTGGGTCAGGAAGATCCCCTGGAGAAGGGACAGGCTACCCACTCCAGTATTCTTGCACTTCCCTGGTGGCTCAGATGGTAAAGAATCCAGCTGCAATGCGGGAGACCTGGGTTTGATTCCTAGAGTGGGAAGATCCCCTGGAGGAGGGCATGGCAACCCACTCCAGTATTCCTGCCTGGAGAATCCCCATGGACAGAGGAGCCTAGTAGGTGACAGTCCCTGGGGTCACATAGAGTCAGACATGACTGAGTGACTAAGCACAGCACAGCACAGGGAATGAAAGGGTGCATTGGAAGACAGACAGGAGAAAGAAAATAATATATCTGGAATCTAAAATAATATATTTCAACTATACCTAGAAGCCCTGGGATTAAAGATCATTATGCAAGTTCAGTACTTAGGAATGTAGCTGGATGAACATATACTAAAAATAAATTAAATGTGTAATAAATACTTCAGTCAGATTAACTGTTTTCTGCTGTTCATTCGCTCGGTCGTGTCTGACTCTTTGCGACCCCATGGACTGCAGCACACCAGGCTTCTCTGTCCTTCACTATCTCCCAGAGCTAGTTCAAACTCATGTCCATTGAGTCAGTGATGCCATCCAACCATCTCATCCTCTGTCATCCCCTTCTCTACCTGCCTTCAATCTTTCCCAGCTTCAGGGTCTTTTCTAATGAGTCGGCTCTTTGCATCTGGTGGCCAAAGTATTGGAGCTTCGGCTTCAGCATCAGTCCTTCCAATGAATATTCAGGGTTGATTTCCTTTAAGATTGACTGCTTTGATCTCCTTGCAGCCCCAGGGACTCTCAAGGGTCTTCTCCAACACCAGAATTCAAAAACATCAATTCTTCAGTGCTCAGTTGTTTTCTAATACCATGTAATACTATGTATTCAACATTTCTCAAGTTATTTATTGTATCTTAGAACTATACAAATTGATTCTTGTGACCTATATTTATGATATAGTTGTTCATGTTTTGTCTAATATTAAAAATAGTGGGGACTTCCCTGGCAGTCGAGTGGTCAAGATTCCGCACACCCAATGCAGGGATCATAGGTTTGATCCATGGTTGGGGAACTAAGATCTCACATGTCACACAGCACAGACTAAAAATATTTTTAAATGACAAAAATTTTTTTAAATGATGAACTTTCATAGTAGTAAATAATGTCTCCAGATTTTCTTCTGAAACTAGGGAGGATACATAGTTAAGACAGAAATTCCATTCAAAAATACCACACACCAAACGATACTTAGAAACAGTAGTTGGCCATACAAGTAATATATAACTTTGTGATTTATGGTTTAAATTGTGAATAAAACATGATTACATAAATCCAAACTTTCAGACTGGGGCAGTTTTCAAACCTACATATTAAAAGGATTTTCACATATCTTCTTAGACATTGTGGTTGCTGTTCAGTTACTAAGTTGTGTCTGTCTCTTTGTGACTGCATGGACTGCCGCGCACCAAGCTTCCCTGTCCTTCACTGTCTTCCAGAGTTTCTCAAACACATGTCCATTGAGTCGGTGATGCCATCCTACCATCTCATGCTCTGTCGTCCCCTTCTCCTCCTGCTCTCAATCTTTCCCAGCATCAGAGTCTTTTCCAATGAGTCAGCTCTTCACATGAGGTGGGCAAAGGATGGGAGCTTCAGCTTCAGCATCAGTTCTCCCAATGAATATTCAGAGTTGATTTCCTTTAGGATTGACTGGTTTGATCTCCTTGCTGTCTAGGGGACTCTCAAGAGTCTTCTCCAGCACTACAATTTGAAAGCATCAATTCTTCAGCACTCAGCCTTCTTTCTAGTTCAACTCTCACATCCATAAATAACTCCTGGAAAAATGATAGCTTTGACTATATGGACCTTTGTCAGCAAAGTACCTTTTAATACACTGCCTAGGTTTGTCATAGCTTTTTCCCCCAAGGAGCACATGTATTTTAATTTCATGGCTGCAGTCACCATCTGCAGTGATTTTTAGAGCCCAAGAAAATAAAATCTGTCACTGCTTCCACTTTTTCCCCTTTTATTTGCCATGAAGTGATGGGACATTTTGCCATCATCTTCGTTTTTTGAATGTTGAGTTTTAAGTCAGCTTTTTCACTCTCCTCTTTCATGTTCATCAAGAGGTTCTTTAGTTCTTCTTTGCTTTCTGGAATTAGTTACATCATCTGCATATCTAAAGTTATTGATGTTTCTCCCAACAATCTTGATTCCAGCTGGTGAGTCATCCACCCTGGCATTTTACATGATGTACTCTGCATATAAGTTAAATAGCAGGTGACAATATACAGCCTTGACGTACTTCTTTCCCAAATTTGAACCAGTCCATTGTTTCATGTTCAGTTCTACTGTTACTTCTTGACCTGCATACAGGTTTCTCAGGAGACAAGTAATGTGGTCTTGTATTTCCATATCTTTAAGAATTTTCCACAGTTTGTTGTGATCCATAAAGTCAAAGGCTTTAGTGTAGTTAATAAAGCAGATGTATTTTTGGAATTCCCTTGCTTTTTCTATGATTCAGTGGATGTTGGCAGTTTGATCTCTGGCCCCTCTGCTTTTCTAAATCCAGTTTGTTTATCTGGAATTTCTCAGTTCAAGTACTGTTGAAGCCTACCTTGAAGGATTTTGAGCATTACCTTGCTAGCATGCAAAATGAGCACTATTGCATGGCAGTTTAAACATTATTTGACATGCCCTTTCTTTGGGACTGGAATGAAAACTGGCCTTTTCCAGTCCTGTGGCCACTGCTGAGTTTTCCAAATTTGCTGGCATATTGAGTGCTGCACTTTATTTTTTTTTAATTTATTTATTTTTTATTTTACTTTACAATTCTGTATTGGTTTTGCCATACATTGACATGAATCCACCACGGGTGTACATGTGTTCCCAAACCTGAAGCCCCCTCCCACCCCCCTCCCCACAACATCTCCCTGGGTCATCCCCGTGTACCAGCCCCAAGCGTGCCATATCCCGCATCGGACATAGACTGGCAATTCGATTCTTACATGATATTATACATGTTTCAATACCATTCTCCCAAGTCATCTCACCCTCTCCCTCTCCCACTGAGTCCAAAAGTCCGTTATACACATCTGTGTCTTTTTTGCTGTCCTGCATACAGGGTCATCATTGCCATCTTCCTAAATTCCATATATATGTGTTAGCATACTGTATTGGTGTTTTTCTTTCTGGCTTACTTCACTCTGTATAATTGGCTCCAGTTTCATCCATCTCATCAGAACTGATTCAAATGTATTCTTTTTAATGGCTGAGTAATACTCCATTGTGTATATGTACCACTGCTTTCTTATCCATTCATCTGCTGATGGACATCTAGGTTGTTTCCATGTCCTGGCTATTATAAACAATGCTGCGATGAACATTGGGGTACATGTGTCTCTTTCAATTCTGGTTTCCTCAGTGTGTATGCCCAGCAGTGGGATTGCTGGGTCATAAGGTAGTTCTATTTGCAATTTTTTAAGGAATCTCCACACTGTTCTCCATAGTGGCTGTACTAGTTTGCATTCCCACCAACAGTGTAGGAGGGTTCCCTTCTCTCCACACCCTCTCCAGCATTTATTGCTTGCAGATTTTTGGATCTCAGACATTCTGACTGGTGTGAAGTGGTACCTCATTGTGGTTTTGATTTGCATTTCTCTAATAATGAGTGATGTTGAGCATCTTTTCATGTGTTTGTTAGCCATCCGTACGTCTTCTTTGGAAAAATGTCTATTTAGTTCTTTGGCCCATTTTTTGACTGGGTCGTTTATTTTTCTGGAATTGAGCTGCAGGAGTTGCTTGTATATTTTTGAGATTAGTTGTTTGTCAGTTGCTTCATTTGCTATTATTTTCTCCCATTCGGAAGGCTGTCTTTTCACTTTGCTTATATTTTCCTTTGTTGTGCAGAAGCTTTTAATTTTAATTAGGTCCCATTGGTTTATTTTTGCTTTTATTTCCAGAATTCTGGGAGGTGGATCATAGAGGATCCTGCTGTGGTTTATGTCGGAGAGTGTTTTGCCTATGTTCTCCTCTAGGAGTTTTATAGTTTCTAGTCTTACATTTAGGTCTTTAATCCATTTTGAGTTTATCTTTGTGTGCGGTGTTAGAAAGTGATCTAATTTCATTCTTTTACAAGTGGTTGACCAGTTTTCCCAGCACCACTTGTTAAAGAGATTGGCTTTACTCCATTGTATATTCTTGCCTCCTTTGTCAAAGATAAGGTGTCCATATGTGTGTGGATTTATCTCTGGGCTTTCCATTTTGTTCCATTGATCTATATTTCTGTCTTTGTGCCAATACCATACTGTCTTGATGACTGTGGCTTTGTAGTAGAGCCTGAAGTCAGGCAGGTTGATTCCTCCAGTTCCATTCTTCTTTCTCAAGATTGCTTTGGCTATTCGTGGTTTTTTGTATCTCCATACAAATCTTGAAATTATTTGTTCTAGTTCTGTGAAAAATATCGCTGGAAGCTTGATAGGGATTGCATTGAATTTGTAAATTGCTTTGGGTAGTATACTCATTTTCACTATATTGATTCTTCCGATCCATGAGCATGGTATATTTCTCCATCTATTAGTGTCCTCTTTGATTTCTTTCATCAGTGTTTTATAGTTTTCTATATATAGGTCTTTAGTTTCTTTAGGTAGATATATTCCTAAGTATTTTATTCTTTTTGTTGCAATGGTGAATGGAATTGTTTCCTTAATTTCTTTTTCTACTTTCTCATTATTAGTGTATAGGAATGCAAGGGATTTCTGTGTGTTGATTTTATATCCTGCAACTTTACTATATTCATTAATTAGCTCTAGTAATTTTCTGGTAGAGTCTTTAGGGTTTTCTATGTAGAGGATCATGTCATCTGCAAACAGTGAGAGTTTTACTTCTTCTTTTCCAATCTGGATTCCTTTTATTTCTTTTTCTGCTCTGATTGCTGTGGCTAAAACTTCCAGAACTATGTTGAATAGTAGTGGTGAAAGTGGGCACCTTTGTCTTGATCCTGAATTTAGGGGACATGCTTTCAACTTTTCACCATTGAGGATAATGTTTGCGGTGGGTTTGTCATATATAGCTTTTATTATGTTGAGGTATGTTCCTTCTATTCCTGCTTTCTGGAGAGTTTTTATCATAAATGGATGTTGAATTTTGTCAAAGGCTTTCTCTGCATCTATTGAGATAATCATATGGCTTTTATTTTTCAATCAATTTGTTAATGTGGTGAATTACATTGATTGATTTACAGATGTTGAAGAATCCTTGCATCCCTGGGATAAAGCCCACTTGGTCATGGTGTACAATCTTTTTAATGTGTTGTTGGATTCTGATTGCTAGAATTTTGTTGAGGATTTTTGCATCTATGTTCATCAGTGATATTGGCCTGTAGTTTTCTTTTTTTGTAGTATCTTTGTCAGGTTTTGGTCCTAGGGTGATGGTGGCCTCATAGAATGAGTTTGGAAGTTTCCCTTCTTCTGCAATTTTCTGGAAGAGTTTGAGTAGGATAGGTGTTAACTCTTCTCAAAATTTTTGGTAGAATTCAGCTGTGAAGCCGTCTGGACCTGGGCTTTTGTTTGCTGGAAGATTTCTGATTACAGTTTCAATTTCCGTGCTTGTGATGGGTCTGTTAAGATTATCTATTTCTTCCTGGTTCAGTTTTGGAAAATTGTACTTTTCTAAGAATTTGTCCATTTCTTCCAGGTTGTCCATTTTATTGGCATATAATTGCTGATAGTAGTCTCTTATGATCCTGTGTATTTCTGTGTTGTCTGTTGTGATCTCTCCATTTTCATTTCTAATTTTATTGATTTGATTTTTCTCTCTTTGCTTCTTGATGAGTCTGGCTAATGGTCTGTCAATTTTATTTATCCTTTCAAAGAACCAGCTTTTGGCTTTGTTGATTTTTGCTATGGTCTCTTTTATTTCTTTTGCATTTATTTCTGCCCTAATTTTTAAGATTTCTTTCCTTCTGCTAACTCTGGGGTTCTCCAATTCTTCCTTTTCTAGTTGCCTTAGGTGTAGAGTTAGGTTATTTATTTGACTTTTTTCTTGTTTCTTGAGGTATGCCTGTAATGCTATGAACTTTCCTCTTAGCACTGCTTTTATAGTGTCCCACAGGTTTTGGGTTGTTGTGTTTTCATTTTCATTAGTTTCTGTGCATATTTTGATTTCTTTTTTGATTTCTTCTGTGATTTGTTGGTTATTCAGAAGCGTGTTGTTCAGCCTCCATATGTTGGTATTTTTAATAGTTTTCCTCCTGTAATTGAGATCTAATCTTAGTGCATTATGGTCAGAAAAGATGCTTGGAATGATTTCGATTTTTTTGAATTTATCAAGGTTATATTTATGGCCCAGGATGTGATCTATCCTGGAGAAGGTTCCATGAGCACTTGAGAAAAAGGTGAAATTCATTGTTTTGGGGTGAAATGTCCTATAGATATCAATTAGGTCTAACTGGTCTAATGTATCATTTAAAGTTTGCGTTTCTTTGTTAATTTTGTGTTTAGTTGATCTGTCCATAGGTGTGAGTGGGGTATTAAAGTCTCCCACTATTGTATTGTTGTTAATTTCCCCTTTCATACTTGTTAGCATTTGTCCTACATATTGTGGTGCTCCTATATTGGGTGCATATATATTTATAATTGTTATATCTTCTTCTTGGATTGATCCTTTGATCATTATGTAGTGGCCTTCTTTGTCTCTTTTCACAGCCTTTGTTTTAAAGTCTATTTTATCGGATATGAGTATTGCCACTCCTGATTTCTTTTGGTCTCTATTTGCATGGAATATCTTTTTCCAACCCTTCACTTTCAGTCTGTATGTGTCCCTTGTTTTGAGGTGGGCCTCTTGTAAGCAGCATATAGAGGGGTCTTGTTTTTGTATCCATTCGTCCAGTCTTTGCCTTTTGGTTGGGCCATTCAATCCATTTACGTTTAAGGTAATTATTGATAAGTATGATCCCATTGCCATTTACTTTATTATTTTGGGTTCGGGTTTATACTCCCTTTTTGTGTTTCCTTTCTAGAGAATATCCTTTAGAATTTGTTGGAGAGTTGGTTTGGTGGTGCTGAATTCTCTCAGCTTTTGCTTGTCTGTAAAGCTTTTGATTTCTCCTTTGTATTTGAATGAGATCCTTGCTGGGAATAGTAATCTGGGCTGTAGGTTATTTTCTTTCATCACTTTAAGTATGTCTTGCCATTCCCTCCTGGCCTGAAGAGTTTCTATTGAGAGATCAGCTGTTATCCTTATGGGAATCCCCTTGTGTGTTATTTGTTGTTTTTCCCTTGCTGCTTTTAATAGTTGTTCTTTGTGTTTGATCTTTGTTAATTTTATTAATATGTGTCTTGGGGTGTTTTGCCTTGGGTTTATCCTATTTGGAACTCTCTGGGTTTCTTGGACTTGGGTGATTATTTCCTTCCCCATTTTAGGGAAGTTTTCAACTATTATCTCCTCAAGGATTTTCTCATGGTCTTTCTTTTTGTCTTCTTCTTCTGGGACTCCTATAATTCGAATGTTGGAGCGTTTCATATTGTCCTGGAGGTCTCTGAGATTGTCCTCATTTCTTTTAATTCGTTTTTCTTTTTTTCTCTCTGATTCATTTATTTCTACCATTCTATCTTCTATTTCACTAATCCTATCTTCTGCCTCCGTTATTCTACTATTTGTTGCCTCCAGAGTGTTTCTGATCTCATTAATTGCGTTATTCATTGTATATTGACTCTTTTTTATTTCTTCTAGGTCCTTGTTAAACCTTTCTTGCATCTTCTCAATCCTTGTCTCTAGGCTATTTATCTGTGATTCCATTTTGATTTCAAGATTTTGGATCATTTTCACTATCAATATTCGGAATTCTTTCTCAGGTAGATTCCCTATCTCTTCCTCTTTTGTTTGGTTTGGTGGGCATTTCTCCTGTTCCTTTACCTGCTGAGTATTCCTCTGTCTCTTCATCTTGGTTATATTGCTGCGTTTGGGATGGCCTTTTTATATTCTGGGAATTTGTGTAGTTCTCTTTATTGTGGAGCTTCCTCACTGTGGGTGGGGTTGTATCAGTGGCTTGTCAAGGTTTCCTGGTTAGGGAGGCTTGTGTTGGAGGTCCGGTGGGTGGAGCTGGGTTTCTTCTCTCTGGGGTGCAGTGGAGTGACCAGTAATGGGCTATGAGACATCTAAAGTTTTGGAGTAACTTTGAGCTGCCTGTATATTGAAGCTCAGGGGTGTGTTCCTGTGTTGCTGGAGAATTTGTGTGATATGTCTTGTTCTGGAACTTGTTGGCCCTTGGGTGGAGCTTTGTTTCAGGGTAGGTATGGAGGCGTTTGATGAGCTCCTATTGCTTAATGTTCCCTGAATTCAGGAGTTCTCTGATGTTCTCAAGCTTTGGACTTAAGCCTCCTGCTTCTGGTTTTCGGTTTTATTTTTACAGTGGTCTCTAGACTTCTCCATCTATACAGCACCAATGATAAAACATCTAGGTTAAAGATGAAAGGTTTCTCCACATTGAGGGACACCCAGAGAGGTTCACTGGGTTACATGGAGAAGAGAAGAGGGAGGGGGTAGTTAGAGGTGACTGGAATGAGATGCGGTGAGATCAAAAGAGGAGAGAGCAAGCTAGTCAATAGTCACTTCCTTATGTGCGCTCCATAGTCTGGACCACTCAGAGGTATTCACAGAGTTATACAGGGAAGAGGAGAGGGAGGAAGTAGACAGAGGTGGCCAGGAGGGTAAGAGAGAGTAATGAAAAGGAGAGAGACAAGTCCAGCCAGTAATCAGTTCCTTAGGTGTTCTCCACCATCTAGAACACACAGAGAATCACAGAGTTGGATATAGAAGAGATGGGGGCGTGGGGGAGAGACAGAGGCCACCTGGTGGAGAAAAAGGAGAGTCCAAAAGGAGGAAAGAGTGGTCAAGCCAGTAATCTCGCTGTCAGGTAAATTTGGGTTTTGAAATGTACAAAATTGAAAAACAAAAACCAAAAAGCAAAGATTAAAAAACCTAGAGTAGAGGTTGGATTTTCAAAAATACAATATTAAAGAGAAGAAGCAGAAGGAAGAAAGAAAAAAAGAAAAAAGAAAAAAATAATAAGAAAAAGAAAGAAAAAAAAAAACCACAAGATTAAAAAAGAAATACCAACAACAACCACACAAAGACTATATATGGTGTTTGCCTTAAAAAAAGTAGAGTCTTTTTTTTTCTGAAAAGTAATAGTAAGTTATAGAAATTAAAAATTAGAGGAGAAATAGAAGACTTAACAATTAAAAAAAAGTTAGAAAAAAAAATAAGGAATGATTGTAAAAATAGTGCAGATATATCTGGCCCTTCTCTGATGTTATGGGCCGTGTGGGGTCACTTCCAAGGTGGTTCCCTCTGTTTTACTTCTTCTGTTTGCTGGTCTCTTCAGTTTCTGAGTTCCGTCCTGACACAGGGGGGTGGTGGTGGACACTTTTTTTTTTTTTTTAGGCTCACTAGTTCAGTCACGCTGTGGGGAGCGGGGGATGCTGCAAACAAATAGCACTGTCGTGGGCACACAGCGTCTCAGCCCCGCTGGACCTGTCCCCCGCCACGGCGAACAAACTGCTCCGGCTCCACGGTGCTCAGCCGGGAAACGTCTGAGGCCGGCCCCAGGCTGCGCGCACCTCCCCGGTCCAAGCCGCTCAGGTTTGGCGCCCAGGTAGCCCTCAGAGGCACAGACTTGTTTGGGACTGCGCCCTGCGCCCCTCCCAGGTCCGAGCAGCTCAGGAGCTTGGCGAGCATGGTCGCCGCGACTTGTCCCCTTCTCTGTCTCTACTGCTCAGTTTTCTGGGTGTACTGCTGGCGCTCCCTGTGAGGCGGATGGTGACTGTCCTGCTCCCCCTGAAGTCTCAGCAAAGAAGTCTGCCTGCAGTTTGTTAGGTAAAGTCTCTCCGGGGCTGCGATTGCCCCTTTCCAGTCCTTACAGCTCTGGCTGCCTGTCCCCGGCGGGGGATGGTCTGCAGCTGGCTATTTCCGTTCAGTCCTTTGTTCTGTGCGCGGTCCTGGCGGGGTCTTATGTTCCAGCTTTTCGCGTGGTAGCTATCCCCCAGTCTGTTTTGCTAGCCCAAGTTCGATCGCTCTGGTTACGCGTGGGGCGTTTCTGCCCGATTCTTACCGAGCACGGCAGCCCGCGCCTCCCG
This sequence comes from Oryx dammah, assembly GCF_014754425.2. NCBI lineage: Eukaryota > Metazoa > Chordata > Mammalia > Artiodactyla > Bovidae > Oryx > Oryx dammah. Next base: position 9,374,904 of record NW_024070196.1, read on the forward strand.
CGCTTCCCTGCCCTGCCCCCACTTGCTAGTGGCGGATGCAGGCATCTGCGCTGCTTTTCCGCTGGGGGAGTTACTGTTGGGCTTGTAATCTGTTGGTTTAAATTATTTATTTGTTTTTTCCTTCCTGTTATGTTGCCCTCTGTGTTTCCAAGGCTCGCCACAGACTCGGCAGGGAGAGTGTTTTCCTTGTGTTTGGAAACCTCTCTTCTTAGAATTCCCTTCCCAGGACGGGCTTTCCTTCCCGGGACGGAGCTCCCTCCCCACCTCCTTTGTCTCTTTTCTCGTCTTTTATATTTTTTCCTACCTGTTTTTGAAGACAATGATCTGCTTTTCTGGTTGCCTGATGTCCTCTGCCTGCATTCAGAGGTTGTTTTGTGGAGTTTGCTCTGCGTTGAAATGATCTTTTGAGGAATTTGTGAGGGAGAAAGTGGTCTTCCCTTCCTATTCCTCTGCCATCTTAGGACCGCCCCCTGAGTGCTGCACTTTAACAGCATCATCTTTTAGGACTTATAATAGTTCAGCTGAATTCCATCACCTCCACTAACTTTGCTCTTAGTAATGCTTCCTAAGGCCCACTTGACTTCACACTTCAGGATGTATGGCTCTGGGTGAGTGATCACACCATGGTGGTTATCTGGGTCATGAAGATATTTTTTGAATAATTCTTCTGTGTATTCTTGCCACCTCTTTCTAATCCTTTCTGCTTCTGTTAGGTCCATACTATTTCTGTCCTTTATTGTGCCCATCATTGCATGGTATGTTCCCTTTGTATCTCCAGTTTTCTTGAAGAGATTGCTAGTCTTTCCTATCCTATTTTTTCCCCTCTGTTTCCTTGTACTGTTCACTTAAGAAGGCTTTCCCATCTCACCTTGCTCTTCTCTGGAGCTCTGCATTCAGTTGTATATACCTTGCCTTTTCTCCTTTGCCTTTTGCTTCTCTTCTTTTCTCAGCTATTTGTAAGGCCTTCTCAGACAATCATGTTGCCTTCTTGCATTTGTTTTTCTTTGGGATAGTTTTGGTCACCACCTCCTGTACAATGATATGAATCTCTGTCCATAGTTCTTCAGGCACTCTACCATATCTAATCCCTTGAATCTGTTCATCACCTCCACTATATAATCATAAAGGATTTGATTTAGGTCATACGTGAATTGCTTAATGATTTTCCCTGCTTTCTTCAACTTAAGTCTGAATTTTGCAATAAAGAGCTAATAATCTGAGCCACATCAGCTCCCAGACTTGTTTTTGCTGGCTGTATAGAGCTGCTCCATCTTCAGCTGCAAAGAATATAATCAATTTGATTTCAGTGTTGGCCTTCTGGTGATGCCCATGTGAAGAGTCTTCTCTTTTGTTGAAAAAGTATGTGACTTTTGTGACTAGTGTGTTCTCTTGACAGAACTCTGTTGCCCTGTGCCCTGCTTCATTTTATTCTCTAAGCCCAAACTTGCCTGTTTTGTGGGGTATCTCTTGAGTTTCTACTTTGGCATTCCAGTCCACTATGATGAAAAGACATCTTTTTTGGTTTTAATTCTAGAAGGTCTTGGAGGTCTTCACAGAAGCATTCAACTTCAGCTTCTTCAGCATTCATGGTTGGGGCCTAGACTTGGATTACTGTGCTGTTGAGTGGTTTGCCCTGGAAGTGAACCTAGTTCATTCTGTCCTTGTGATAGTAGTTATAACGTGACACCTATGGCTTCTTCACTGGGGAGCAGGAAGCAGGCAACTGGAGAGCAGTGATTTTCTCATTCAGTCCGTGAGGTGGAGGTTTTGCAATTTTCTGGTTCCTGCCCAGGGCTGCATATCCCACGTGTGGGATGGTGGGGCCACTTGGAGAACTGAAACATGCTTCTGGCAGATCCAGGAGGATCACACACTTCAGGAGCAGCTTGTCAGAACACAGAATGAGCCAAAATGCCAACATGGCCAAGACAGAGACAGAAAGATCCACCTCAAGGATGAAAATGAGGACGGGGTGATTCCAGTCCTTTTCCCGGGGATATCAGAAACACAGGCGGTGCAGTTTGTAAAGAATCCATCTGCCAGTGCAGGAGATGTAAGTCCGATCTCTGGGCCAGCAAGATCCCCTGGAGGAGGAGATGGCAACTCTCTCCAGAATTCTTGACTGGAGAATCCCATAGACAGAGGAGCCTAGCTGGCTACAGTGTATGGAGCCACAAAAAGTCGGTCATGACTGAGCAACTCACATACATATCAGAAACACCTTTCCTAGGAACATGAAGCTAAAACATAGGCATTTGATATCATCTAAGTGAAGAGGAACTAAAAAGCCTCTTGATGAAAGTGCAAGAGGACAGTGAAAAAGTTGGCTTACAGTTCAACATTCAGAAAACGAAGTTCATGGCATCTGGTCCCATTGCTTCATGGGAAATAGATGGGGAAACAGTGGAAACAGTGTCAGACTTTATTTTGGGGGGCTCCAAAATCACTGCAGATGGTGACTGCAGCCATGAAATTAAAAGACGCTTACTCCTTGGAAGAAAAGTTATGACCAACCTAGATAGCATATTCAAAAGCAGAGACATTGCTTTGCCAACAAAGGTCCATCTAGTCAAGGCTATGGTTTTTCCTGTGGTCATGTATGGATGTGAGAGTTAGACTGCAAAGAAAGCTGAGTGCTGAAGAACTGTGGTGCTGAGTGCTTTTGAACGGTGGTGCTGGAGAAGACTCTTGAGAGTCCCTTGGACTGCAAGGAGATCCAACCAGTCCATTCTAAAGGAGATCAATCCTGGGTGTTCATTGGAAGGAATGATGCTAAAGCTGAAACTCCAGTACTTTGGCCACCTCATGGGAAGAGTTGACTCATTGGAAAAGACTCTGGTGCTGAGAGGGATTGGGGGCCAGAGGAGAATGGGATGACAGAGGATGAGATGGCTGGATGGCATCATGGACTCGATGGACGTGAATCTGAGTGAACTCCGGGAGTTGGTGATAGACAGGGAGGCCTGGCATGCTGCGATTCATGGGGTCACAGAGACTCGGACACGACTGAGCGACTGAACTGAACTGAACTGAACAAGAGTCCTGAAGGAAACACTGGGAAAGGCTCTCTAAGACCTAATAGGGTGAAGTAGTAACAGTAACTCCTTGCATCTAGGTATAAGGTGATGACAGTTAGGATTTCACTTTACCTTCTCATCTTCCCTGGGGTCGGTGGAGCTTGTTAGTCATCATTTTACAGGGAAAGAAGCTGAGAAATCTCAGGTTAAGAGCCTTGCCTTAAGCTGCCCCATGGATGGCTCTAACAGCTTCATTTCATTTCATCATTAATGCCATTGTTTTGAAATAGCCTTCACCCTTAGGGAGGACTGGAAGCTGAGCAGAAAGCTCACCTTTGTAAGAGAGTCCTCAGCTAGAATTAACACATGTACACACTGCTGTATTGCACTACTATGTTAAAAATAACTGACAAGGACATACTGTACAGCACAGGGAACACCGCTCGATATTCTGTAATAACCCAAATGAGGAAGAATTTGAGGAAGAATAGATAGGTGTATATGTGTAGCTTAATCACTTTGGTATGCACCTGAAACTAACACGACATTGTCAATCAACTATTGTGGTTGTTCAGTCCCTGAGTCTTGTCTGACTCTTTGTGATCCCACAGACTGCAGCATGCCAGGCTTCTCAGGCCTCCACTATCTCCCAGAGTTTGCTCAAGTTCATGTCCATTAAGTCAATGATGCTATCTAACCATCCCACCCTCTGCCACCCTCTTCTCTATCTGCCTTGTCTTTCCTAACATTCCAGCATAGAGTTGGAGTAATTAACTATACTCCAATATAGGTTGCTGATAGCTTTTCTTCCAAGGAGCAAGTGTCTTTTAATTTCATGGGTGCAGTCACCATCTGCAGTGATTTTGGAGCCCCCAAAAATAAAGTCTGTCATTGTTTCCCCATCTATTAGCCATGAAGTGATGGGACTGGATGCCATGATCTTTGTTTTTTGAATGTTGGATTTTAAGTCAATTTTTTCACTCTCCTCTTTCACACTCATCAAGAGGCTCTTTAGTTCCTCTTCACTTTCTGCCATAAGGGTGGTGTCATCTGCATATCTGAGGTTATTGATATTTCTCCCAGCAATCTTGATTCCAGCTTGTGCTTCATCCAGTCCGGTATTTCTCATGATGTACTCGGCATAGAAGTTAAATAAGCAGGGTGACAATATACAGCCTTGACGTATTCCTTTCCCGATTTGGAACCAGCCTGTTGTTCAGTGTCCAGTTCAAACTGTTGCTTCTGGGCCTGCATACAGATTTCTCAGGAGACAGGTCAGGGGGCCTCGTAGTCCCATCTCTTTACGAATTTTCCAGTTTGTTGTGATCCACACAGTCAAAGGCTTTGACATGCAGCCCCTTAAATTACTTATAAAGGGCTTTCTGCTCTGGCCCCAGTGTGCCTATCTAGGCTCATCCTCCATTGCTTTACTTTGTTCACTGTGTTCCCATCCCGCCAAGTCGTTATGTCCTGCATCCCTCCACGCTTGCTCATCCTCTGAACCACGGTCATACGGCTCCTGCCACTATAAACATCTGCCCTTCCCTTACCATTTATACTAGCCAATTCCTGTTCACACTTCAAATCCCTTAGCTGTCATTTTCTCCCCAAACCCTTATTTGCTCTAACATTCCTGCATTCTCCACATGACTGTAAAAAAATACTCGGAGGGCAGAGTACAGGTCTGACTGACTTGCCATCAAATCCCTAGTGTCCTGCAGTGCCCTTGAAATAAATACTTTTTCACATTGTTTCTAAACTTTTATTGGAATATAAAATAGCTACAAAATCATGTCCACATCATAAGTTAAAAGCTCAATAAATTACCGTAAATCAAATGCAGCACATTACCCAGATTAACAAATAGAACACGATCCAGTGAAGCCCCCCATTGTGCCTCTACTTGTCAATACATCCCAGTGCATAATCATAATGCTGATTTATCGCAGCATAGATTAGTTTTGTAGTTGCTTTTACTTTACATAAAAAATACAGTACATTTGCTTTTGGGTTTAATTCTTTTGTTCAGCGTTATGTTAGGAAGAATCATCCATACATGTTGTATGTGGTTATCGATCATTCTCATCCCAGTAGGGCCTGCATCCAACAAATATTTATAAATGAAGATAATGCACAAAACAATGATCGCTAAGATCCAGAAGAGGAAGTAAATCTCCACATGTCATGGAATGAAAGAAGTGGAGCAACTTTAGTCTTCAAACTGGGTCTCCAAAGGTTACAGGCAATATAGCATATGGCCCAATGATAGGTGTCCCAGCACTCCCCCATGTCATAATAGCAAATGGAAACATCAGCAGCAATCGGATCAATCCTTCCTTTTTTCTGCTGTTTTATTTTTAAGGTGTGTCACCTCATAATCAGAATCGCAGAGCCGGGTGCAAAGGGTATCATTTGGATTATAGGATGGTGCGTAGAACACAACCTTCCTGGAGGTTACAAGTAAGCAATACAGACGTTAAATACAGAGTGACTTCCTGCTTTCCAGGTTTTACGGTATCATTTTTCATAGGCCAAGAGGTCTGTGAATCCCATCTGTCAGGAATGGGGGATGTTCAAAGCAAGTAAACAGCAAATTGGAAAGTGGTGGAAGAAAGCACAACACTGGGAGAGAGGGAGGGTGTGAAAAAGGCCTGGGGTGGGGGGCAGCCCAGAAGGACTGCTGTAGTTCTCAACTTCACCTGAGAATCCCCTGGAGAAAACAATGATGGCTGGGCTCCATCCCAAGCCAGCTATTCCAAATCACTAGGGGTGTGGCTCTGGCAACAGCATTTTTTCAAGGTTTTCCAGGTGGTTCTTCCAGGCAACCTGGTTTGAGAACCACCGTTTTCACACAGGGGCCAGAGTAAGACAATAAACAGACACACCTGAAGTTGTTCTCAAACTTTATTAGGCGGTAAGCCACCTGGAGAGCTTGGTGAAGTTGTGGGTTTTCTCAAACCCACCCCGCACCTCCCCCAGAAGATCAGCTTCAGTTGGTCTGGATGAATCTACGTTTATAACAAGCTCCCAGAGATCCTGAGATACCCTGGGGAAGAGATGGTGGCTGAGGAGCAGAAGAGAGGTGGAAGTCTAATCCTGAAGATGACCCTTCCTAACCTTGGTCCCAGAGTGAGATCAGTCAAACTCAGTTCCGAAAAAGGTAACAACTTTTTTTTTTCTTAAAATGAAATGTGGTATAGGATAGCAGAACATACGACTACTTATTAAAATTTTGTTTGCCCTGAAATTTAAATCTTTCTAAAACTACTTGAATATCACTGCATGGCCACCAGGTAACCTCTTCAACTTACTTTACACAGAAACAAACCTACCATGATGGTCTGAAAAGGACACAGTATTTGAAAATGTATGGTTTTCTAAACTGGAGAGCTCTATCACACTGAGCGTGCTTTGATAAAATGATTTTCTGATAATTAATAAATATCCTCGAAAATTAACACCAGACAGCTTTTAAGAAAGCCAGTACCTATACATACAAAGTATTTATTTGAATGACTCTGAGATTTCTTTCATTATAAGAGATGAAGAATTCAAGTCAAGAATATCCACTTTTATCCCCCTTAACACCTGCTAAATCATCATTGGTTATTTTGTCATCCACTTCAACATTCAAGCAGATTTCAGTGTAACAAAATGCCATAGAAAGCAATTGTTGCATGAGATATTATTCAGAAAAATGTAAATGAAGGGTTCTTTGCTGAGCATGCTCAGAAAGTCTCAGCCATTTAATCAGGGCCGGATGATGAATCAGATTGCCCACAACTGTGTGACCTTCCACAAATAGCTCGGCCTTCCTGGACCATAGCTTCCTTGCTTATAAAATTAGCCTCTAATAATAGCTCCATTTGCTGAGCTCCTGTATGTTAGGATTTTCATGTGTACTTTTATACAAAGCTCTATGAGAGATCATTCCCTTGTACAATAAGGAAAATTGAAAATCCAAGAGGTTAGGTAATTAACCCAAGGTTAAGCTCCCAAATAGCAGAACATGAAGCCAATTTTACTCTCATTGAGCGTCTAGAGTCCAGGGCCCACGCTTTGCTCACCACTGTGTCCCTTGGTTTTAGCACAGTGCCTGGCGCATGACAGAAGTTCAGTAGACATCTCTTAAGTCGCTGAATTAACATGGCTCTTTTAAAAAGTCCCCCTAATTACTGTATGATATATGCATCAAAAAGTGGGTGCTGGGATTAACATCCTAAAATAAATTGTATGGTCCCAGATAAGAAACTTTTGAAAAGCTCAGAATTTTTGTCTCCAGGGAGTTGAGAGGACGGGGCCACAGGGTTGCTGGGTGGCAGTTTGCCATGGTAACCAGAAAACAGGATAGGGCAAGTACCCTGGTGTACTCCCCACCTTCTTAGTTTGGGGATTTTTAAAACCAGTTGGCTAATCGCAGTTTTCTCATCTGTGTGAGCCAATGTGAATCTAGTGATCCCTGTGTTTCATTTAAATGCAAACTTCCAGCATACACACTTTTTTAAATAAAAAGGCAGTTGCTGCTGCTGCTGCTGCTAAGTCGCTACAGTTGTGTCCAACTCTGTGCGACCCCATAGACGGCAGCCCACCAGGCTCCCCCATCCCTGGTATTCTCCAAGCAAGAACACTGGAGTGGGGTGCCATTGCCTTCTCCAAAAAGGCAGTGTACCAACATGTGTATACCTGTGGCGGATTCATGTTGATGTATGGCAAAACCAATACAATATTGTAATTAACTTTCAATTAAAATAAATTTTATATTTAAAAAAAAATGTCACCCAACATTCACTCGTCTAGGGGAAAATCCAACTCTAATTTGCAAAGGGCTATTTCTAAATAGGTTCACTGAGATCTTCTATAGATTGTGCTTATCCAAGGATCTACAGTCCTTCACTCAATTTTGTTGCTGTTCCATTGATGAGTCATGTAGGTAGCCTCTTTCAGATGACAAGGAAGGACAAATCCAATGTTATATTCAAAGTGAGCAAAAGTACTTCAATTTCACTCAGTGGTCCTTGAGTTTTCTCTTACCAAGATTAGCCTACAAAGCATTAAAAAAAAAAAAAAAACTATAGAAAATTCTATGCAAATAAAAGTATTGTTAGACAGCATGTCAGGACATGGTGAGGGCCAGTGATTCAAACGTTATTCTAGCTTTAGAACCTGACCTTTAACAATTACGGTTATGGAATGGCTGCACGATAACTCTTAGCCCAGTCAGAGAAATGGAAATGGGAATCTGGAGATGCATCCAGACTACCCAGGAGAGGAAAGAGTAAATCTAGCTTAGGTCAGAGGTAACTCCTTTGCAGTCTGACTTCATGAGGTACCAATTACTATATCTCTGTCATCCGTGCTGAGAGCCTGTTCTTTTTCATTCCATTTCTCTCTTACCCGTTTAATCTGCATTGTATGTTTACTGTGTGTATGAGGTGGTGAAGATCAAAGAAGCAGTTGAAAAAGGGTCTTAACTTTTGTGGGAGGGAGACACACAAACCAAAACTCAAATGCCACCAATGACATCTAGTACTAAAAACTCAGACTTTGGACACAAATAGACCTGAGTTTTAATCCCAGGTTGACTGACCAGCTGCATAAACCCAAATAGGTCATTTCAACTTTCCGAGTTTAGCTTCCTCATCTGCAGTCAACCAGTGAATAACGATGATGATAATGATATTCATTTCATAAACCTATAATTACTTAAGTAACATGCATATAAAAGGTCATGGACTCGATTATATATATGAGCCTCCAAAAATAAGAGTTGTTCGGAGTATGCAGAGATGAGAGAGTCATTAATTTTAACCAGGGTCATGGTACAGGTTTCCTAGATGCTTCACAGACTCACTGCCTTTGATCCCACAGAAGAGTCCTTCCTTCTTGAAACTCACTTGGTTTTGCTGGTCGTATAGCCTGATCCAGTGTTTATCTCAAGATCTGTTACAAAGGCCTCTCTGATTCTTCGCTGACTCCTTTTCCTTTCTCTCCCCCAAGGTTTAGTCCTTGAGTCCTGCATCTTCCATTTGACCAGATTCCCTCTTAGGGATCAACTGCTACATCTGTGCTTCTGACACCTTCATCCCCACCTTCAGAGCTGAGTCGACCTCCAAACTGGAAGGGCAGAGCACACACCAAAAAAAGCCAGACAGGGCAGGGCTACAACATTCGCCAGAGAACACCAAGCTGAAAACCAGAGGGCAACTTCTGAGCTCACTGCAAACACAAGCCCTCTTTGCAAAGGTCCACTTCTTCCTGTCAGCTTCTCTGGGTTGGGGGAAACCCTGCCGTGCAAACTTCCTAAAGTACTGCTCTTATTAGTTTTCCTTCCTTCTTCAAGGTTTCCCTATTACCTTGCGCTTCAAACATAAGCTTCTTGGCAAGGACCCCTTTTCTGCACTCATCACTACACTGACCACCTCTCCCCAATGCTACTCTCATCAAGCCATCTCTTTGCTGACAAATTTGGTAGCCTGTTTATTTCAAAGTAATTATAGATGCAAAAGAGCCTAGTGCTTTACCACACACCTAGGCTGTTCACTAACAACTCATATTTTTAGAGAGACGAGGAACCGTTTTGTGGGTTGGTAGATCGTGCACACATATGTGGGTATGGTTTTGCCATTTCCGTGTAGTGACTCCACACGCTTGGTGTTCCCTTTCCATGGATACCCTTAGAGATGGACCTCTCTCTGCTATCCCCTTTACAGGGAAGACTTCTGACTTGCCTCTGCATACAACCCAAAATTTCTAGACACAGGCTAGAACGGTCAGAGCCAGAGGGGAAAACAACTATAGCTCTATTGCAGGTCCAGATGCAAGATATTTATAGTGTTATATACTACCTTAATGGAAACTTGTAAAAAGAACAAGCAATGTTCTAAACAGATACTTGCTTTTTTTCTGTAGAACAGAGAGTATGTTTTTTATTGCTCAGTTAAATCTGAACCTCTCGGTTGGAAAGACAATGAGATTTATGCTTCCCTAAGAGTTAAAGCTGCTCAAACTGCACATCTGAAGACTCAGTTGACATTCACAGAGAGGGAGAACTCAAGCTCTCACTCCAACAAAAATTTATTGAGATCATGTTATGGTCACAGCCCTGTGCTAGATACTTTATGGGGCAAAAAAACCCTCAAGAGACCTCTCATCTATTAAAGTGCACTAGATAACTATGGAAATAATGCAAAGATTCACATTTTGGTAAGACACAAAGAGAAAAATATGTGTTATAAATGACTGAGGAAATCAGGAGATCAAATGTGTTTGGAGAGATCCTAGTATATTTACAAGTATCCTGTTATTTGAACTGGAATAGTAGGTAAAATTTTTGACAGGTAGAGGTGAGGAAGGAATTTTATAGGTTGAATGATATGAGCAGAGTATGGCATGGGGTTCTGCAAAAGACAACGAACAGCCTAGTTTGACTATACATACAATAGGTTTGCAGAAGTAAAATATGACAGGGTTGGAGAGGGAGGCAAAGGTCTAGACATGAATGGCCTAGTTTTCAAGCTAAGGCATTTGTTTTTAGTTTAAAAGTAAGTTCAAATCTACTGAAGGATTTTTGATCAACCAAGATCTACACTGTACTTTGTGTGGCTAAATTCCCAGATGATCTTAAAGGCTTTACCCATGAGTCAGTCAAGGTCCTCCTCATTTTTTTCTTGTTGGAGTTATTGGCATAGTAACCAGTCTTCCATCGAAAACTAATTACCTGAGGGTATTCATGAGTAAGTATGTTGTTATTGCGTGATATCTGTATTGTCTGACCTACTAAATTCTGTTCTGATTATGTCATCACCTAATTTTCTCTCCTACTGTGGCAATATAATACTACAATATAATATTTTAGATGGCAGAGGCCGTATCTCACTGGTCTCTCTATCCCCACTGATTAGCATAATGTTGACCTGTGGTAGATTTGTCAGGACCTTGTATTGTAGTCGTGGAGTAAATGAATGAGAACGTGCAGGCAGAAATGTCACTTGGAGGATTACTGGTGTGAACCAAGTGACAGCGAGGCTAGAACTGAGGTTGGAGTATTGGAAACGAACATGAGAGATGCAGCAAAAATAGGTTAAGCCCTAGAACATTTTCCAAAACTATAATGGAAAAGTACAATCTTGTTCCTCTTTTGTGAGTTATAGACTACCTTAGTAAATAATGATTTAGGCTTACTGGTCTACATATTTAACAAAGAAAGCATGGATCAGGATAGTTGTCACAGAAAATACAGGAAATATGTCTTGTTCTCCTGCCTTGGATGTGGATGTGTTGGTGCACACTGCAACACACAAGCAAATGTATACATACATGCGCATGTGCGCACATGTGCACACACACACACACACACCCATCCTTGATTTCTGGATTTTACTACCAATTAAGAAATGAAACACAAGACTAACTATGACCAAAGAAGCAATGAGATGCAAAGAAGCAAATACATAACAGATGTTTCAAAACATGTAAGTCCTTAAGAAATAGTAACAATTAACAAAGCATCTTACCAACAGATATGACTTAGCCATTGAGCTAAATTTTTTGTGCCAGAAAAGAAAAAAAAAAAAGATTAAGTTAACATTGATAGCCAAACAAACAAAAACAAAAAATGTGGTTAAAATGGCTAAAATTTGAAACCCTGAAAAGCTAGCAAGGATGTGGAGCAAAAGGAACTCTCATTCATTGCTGGTGGGAATGCGAAATGGCACACCAACTTTGGAAGATAGCCTGAGAATTTCTTACCAAACTAAACACACTCTTACCATATCACCCAGCAATTAGACACTCAGGTGAGTCAAAAATTTACATGTCCACAAAAGTCTGTACACAAATGTTTATAGCACTTTTATTCATAAGCGCCAGACTCGAAAGCAACCAAGATATCCTTTAATACGTAAGTAGATAAGCAAGCTGTAGTATATCCATATAATGGAACATCGTTGCTATTGTTGTTTAGTTCCAAAGATATGTTCAACTCTTTGTGACCCCATGGACTGCAGCCCACCATGCTCCTCTGTCCATGGGATTTCCCAGGCAAGATTACTGGAGTGCCTGCCATTTCTTCCTCCAGGGGGTCTTCCCAACCCAGAGATCAAGCCCATGTCTCCCGCACTGGCAGGTATATTCTGTGCCCCTCACTGGGCTACTGGGGAAGTCCAGGAGGAGCTCTGCTGTTGTTCAGTCACTCAGTTGTGTCTGACTCTTAGTGGCCCCATGGGCTGCAGCATGCCAGGCTTCCCTGTCCTTCACATCTCCTGGAATTTGCTCAAACTCATGTCCATCATGTCAGTGATGCCATCCAACCATCTCGTTCTCTGTCATTCCCTTCTCCTCCTGCCTTCAATCTTTCCCAGCATCAGGGTCTTTTCCAATGATTCAGTTCTTCACATCAGGTAGCCAGAGTATTGGAGCTTCAGCATCAGTCCTTCCAATGAATATTCAGGACTGATTTCCTTTAAGATTGCCTGGTTTGATCTCTTGCAGTCCAGGGGGTTCTCAAGAGTCTTCTCTGACACCACAGTTCAAAAGCATCAATTCTTTGGTGCTCAGCTTTCTTGATAGTCCAACTCTCACATCCATACATGACTACTGGAAAAACCATAGTTTTGACTAGACAGACCTTTGTTGGCAAGGTAATGTCTCTGTTTTTTAATATGCTGTCTAGGTTGGTCATAGCTTTTCTTCCAAGGAGCAAATTTTTTTTTTTTAATTTCATGGCTGCAGTCACCATCTGCAGTGATTTTAGAGCCCCCCAAAATAAAGTCTATCATTGTTTCCATTGATTCCCCATCTATTTGCCATGATGTGATGGGACCAGATGCCACCATCTTCATTTTTTGAATGTTGAATTTTAAGCCAGCTTTTTCACTCTCCTCTTTCACTTTCATCAAGAGGCTCTTTAGTTCCCCTTCGCTTTCTGCCATAAAGGTGGTGTCATCTGCATATCTGAGGTTATTGATGTTTCTGCTGACAATCTTGATTCCAGCTTCTGCTTCATCCAGCCTGGCATTTTGCATGTTGTATTTTGCATAGAAGTTAAATAATCAGGGTGACCATATACAGCTTTGATGTATTCCTTTCCCAATTTTGAACCAGTAATCCATTGTTCCATGTCCAGTACTAACTATGCTTCTTGACCTTCATTGAGGTTTCTTTGGAGATTTATTCATCAATTTAAAAAATTAGCTATCAAGCCACAAAAATATAGGGAAGAAACTTAAATGTATATTTACTAAGTAAAAAGAAGCCAGTCTGAAAAGGCTGTATATTCCAACTATATGGCATTCTGAAAAGGTGAACTATAGAGATAGTAAGAAGCCTGGAGTTACCAGTAGGATGGAGAAGGAAGAAAGAAGTGAAGGATAAATACGTGGAACACAGAAGATTCCTCTATGATACTATATTGGTGGATACATATCATTACATATTTATCAAAGCATGTAGAATGCATAATATGAAGAGTGAGCCCTAAAGTAAGCTATGGGCTTAGTTAATAATAATGTACCACTGTCTGTTCATCAGTCTTATCAAATGTGATTTCTCAGGTGACTGCGAGGTAAAGAATCCACCGGACAGTGCAGTAGACGCAGGAGATGTAGCTCAGTCCCTGAGTCGGGAAGATCCCCTGGAGGAGGGCATGCGACCCATTCCAGTATTCTCACCTGGAGAATCCCATGAACAGAGGAGCCTGGCGGGCTACAGTCCATGGGGTTGAAAAGAGTTGGGCACAACTTAACTGGGCACCCATGCATGCAGTCATCATATGTACCGTATTAATGCAAACTACTAACACCAGAGAATCGGTACCTGAGAGTGGGAGGGGATAGATAATAAAACATAAACCACTGTTAATTATTTAAACCAGAGGGAATTTAATAACAAGGACTAGTTACATAGGTGAGGTGGAAGATGAGAATCAGAGAGGGCGCAGACAGTGAGGGCAACTTGATTTGCAACAGCAGGAAACAACAACTACCCTTAAGCTGAAAAGACAAAGGGAGAGAGCCCTTATGAGAGCCAGGGGCTGGGGCAGAGAGGAAGCTGGAACCACTATGGCCCATAGGAGCTGGGGACACCGAGAAGGTTGCTAACACCAAAAAAAAATGATACTGAAGTAGGAAAAGAGGAAAGAAGACCCATGCATCTCCCTTCCACCTACCCTGGTCTTGTGGGTACCATTTATTAGCTAACCCTAACTACTGTAGGAAGCAGGCAATGGGACCACAGGGATCGGAGCAAGAGAAGGGAACAAAGATGGGGGCACTCTGGCCCAAGATCAGCATAGCATCGGAAAATAGTAACAGAACAAAGATCCTAGTGAAGTGAATTCATCAGGTTTTTTAAATGCTTTAACTATGGAAGTACATTAGAAAAAAAAAATAAAGATGAATAGTAGATATTGCAACCAAAATTCAGAAAGTAGCATTGGTATTTACCAGAAATATCATTTCTGCCCAGTTTCCATGCCTCTTCTTGTATTTTCTGCTCCCCACCAATTTCCAGCAGTGAGATTACATAACACCTGAGCCCATCTGGTTCTCTCTTCTGGGAACTGACAACCAGAGACACTAGCTGAAGACATTACATCCATAGTGACAAGAAGAGGGGAAAACAGGAAAAATCTAACTTCCTAGTTCACAGTGAAAAGATGTGAGACAACCCCTTTATTCATGCTGGCTTGAGTGAGCTTGTTTTTGCTAACAGAATCCCTAAGATAGTCAGCTATAAAAAGTCATAATTGAAGATTTCAGATTGAAACTTTCGGCCATAATTCCTGTGATAACATGTATGAGAGACATGAATGGGACATTTTATCATCATTAAGTATTCATTGTGTGTGTGTTCATTCACTTGGTCATATTACTGATTAGGCCCAAAGAACTCTGAAGAGGACCCATGGTATGATACATATCTGTACCCCATTTAGAAGAGTGGAGTAATCAAAACAATGAGCTCAGAAGAATATAATGAGGTAAAAAGTTAAGGTTACCAGCTGTCACACAACCAAAGGAAAACATTTTCTATGCCAGTTGTTAAGAGAAAACACAGGTGCAAGGAAGATGTCTAGGCTATAGGAGGAAACACAGAAGATATTCAAAGGCAATTATAAAAAAATCTGAAAGCCCTACATCAGGATATGCCAGAGATAGAAAGGGTTATTGATTTATCATAAATTCTTTCAAGAGCAACTTTTTAATACTCCACACTTTTCTATTCTACTTGCTTTGAAATAGCTTTCCCCTTCATCTACACAGAAATTCTGGAGTTGAGGAATAACTGAGCCCTCAGCATGCATCACATGGTGTCAGTGGGAAACTGTAGAGAAATACGTGTTTGCATGTGTATAAAGCAGTGAGGGCTCTGGAAGGCATATTGACTAAATTCCTGAAAGCGTTTTCATTTGATTCTATTTGGAAATATAATATGGCACAACTTATTTGCATGCTTTTATTATTCTCCATAACTATAAAGCTATAAGAGAGTCTATATTTTATAAAGATTCAATCAAAAGGAATTATCATTGGAAAGAGAAACTTGGCATGATGATGTGATGAAAGTTCAGATTGTTCTTGCTGCAAATGGTCTACTGTATATATTGCCGCAAGATATGCTGTATCTTGCTTCAGAAAGACCCACTTTGAAAATATCAATCCTCCCAATTCTACTCTTCACTAGGTCTGAGAGGAGCCTAGGTCAGAAGCAAAGGCTACGCGTACCTTCCAGTTCTAGGCTAATGAATTGTTTTCCTGGTTATAGGCTAATGAATTGTTGTTTAGTTGCTAAGTCATGTCTGACTCTGTGAGATCCCATGGACTGTAGCCCCCTAGGCTCCTCTTGCCATGGGATTTTCCAGGCAAGAATACAGGAGCGAGTTGCTGTTTTCTTCTCCAGGAGATCTTCTTGACCCAGGAATTGAACCTGAGTCTCCTGCGTTGGCAGGTGGATTCTTCATCACTGAGCCACCAGGGAAGCCCAGGCTAATGGATAGTGACTGTTAAATCAGGAAATTCTACAGAATCATAAGAAATATCAGCTCCCGCCAAAATTGAAGACTACGAGACAAACAGTAGCGTCCCCCTCTTATATGGATGTTTTGAAGTAATTTATCCGCTCCAGAGTGCTGTTTATATACTGCAAAGGCTTACACTTAGGTTGAAGGACCTAGAGGTGATCTGGTTGCTTGTTTTTAATTTGTTGGATATGGGGCATGTGGGATGTTAGTTCCCAGACCAGGAATCAAAGCCATACCGCTTGCAGTGGAAGCATGGTCTTAACCATTGGACCACCAGGGAAGCCCCTGGGTTCTTATATTATAGATGTGGGAATACAGTTCTGAAGACTTTTGAAATGAACAAGTGTTTTAGTGTCAAACTGAACATTATATATCCTACACCTGAACTTCTTCGAATGTGCACAAAAAAATGAATGTTCTTTATATGCAGTGAAAATTAGCCAGAGACCCTCTACCTCTTGTCAAATTAAAGGTCTGTTTGGAATGAGCATCAATTTAATCGCTAAGAGTCTCTTTATATCCCCCTGTTACACAGACATTCCTAAAAGAAAACTTGTAAAAAGTACTATTCTTTTAAGAACTGTTTCATTTTAATTACTCAGATAGTACATATAACTTTTCTTTGTTAGGAAAAAACACTACCCAAATAGAGTTGTTCTTTCTAGAAGATCTTCATATAGAAGTTTTGGAATTAAAGCTTCCTTCTTACACTATCTGGATTGCAGTTTTACATGAAGCTATTTTTAGTAGAGTATAGTATTCTATAGTCTGTCAGGTATTTAAATCATCTTTCAACAGATGTCTTTTTAAAATTCATAATTTTGCATACATTGTCTCATGTGATTTTCACACAAAAAAAAAACCCTTTGAAGTAAGATACTGTTTTAATCTTTATAAGTACAGATTAACCAAGTGAAATTTCACAAAACTAAAGTAACAGACCAAGAGGCCCTCAGAAATACTGATCCATGTCTGAATCACTTAGTGAGGGAGGGACATGAAAAATTCAGATTCCCAGGCAATTCCCCCAACACTTCTGGATTAGAATCTTTGGGAGCACAGCCCAGGAAGCACTATGATAATCTGATCATATCTGACTCTTTTCTGAGTCCTAAGACTCTGCAAAAGATGTTCAGGGACTTCTCTAACAGTGAAAAGAAAGCTTGATGAGTATCACCACTCAGCATAAAATCTTGAACATACTAGGTTTCTACTTACAATTTCATTTTAAGGAAAAGTAGAGTAGGTGTTTCACTGTTTAATAATTTTTAAAAAGCACCTGCATTTTTCAGATGAAGAACCCAGTCCCATAAAGGCCAAAGGTCAAACAGCTCATGAGGACAAATCCAGGTTCTAATGCCTTGATTCTTATTCCAGGGCTTTTTTCCATTACACCACAGTGAATCTTCCTGCTAAGGAAATGTGCTCTGGTCAGAGCCTCTGCTGTTGCAGAAGATTTACAAATACCAGATGCGTGCACATAAGTACAAGATCAGCACTTCGGTAGAGCTTTTGCAAACCAGACTATTAATGGTTTTCCCATGAACCACTTGGTTAATCAGACAGCCTGCAGGAACTTGAAAGCAGGTAGAGAGTAGAGTGGGACTTGATCATCTGGATCCCTGATCCCTACCTATCCATCCATAGATGCCCCTATTCCAGAAGGAGCTTTCCCTCTTGCTGTATCTTTCTACTTTTCTACTTCTTATGCAGTTTTGGGACTTTAAAGACCAGAGTGATGAGGACAGACTTACCTTAAAAAATTATAGAAGTATAATTGATTTACAATATCATGTTATTTTCAGGTGTACAGCAGAGTAGTTCAGTTGCACACACACACATATATGATTATAAGAAGAAGATATTAAGAGGTGGCAAGAATACATAGAATTATACAAAAAAAAAAAAAAAAAACCATGATGGCGTGATCACTCACCTAGAGCCAGACATCTTGGAATGTGAAGTCAACTGGGCCTTAGGAAGCACTGAACAAAGCTAGTGGAGGTGATAGAATGCCAGCTGAGCTATTTCAAATCCTAAAAGATGATGCTGTGAAAGTGCGTCACTCAATACGTCAGCAAATTTGGAAAACTCAGCAGTGACCACAGGACTGGAAAAGGTCAGTTTTCATTCAAATCCCAAAGAAGGGAAATGTCAAACAATGCTCAAACTACCATACATTGCACACATTTCACATGCTGTCTAAGTAATGCTCAAAACTGTTCAAGCTAGGCTTCAACAGTATGTGAACCAAGAACTTCCAGAAGTACAAGCTGGATTAGAAAAGTCAGAAGAACCAGAGATCAAATTGTCAACATCCATTGGATCATAGAAAAATCTAGAGAATTCCAGAAAAGCATATACTTCTGCTTCATTGACTATGCTAAAGCCTTTGACTGTGTATACCACAACAAACTGTGGAAAATTCTTAAAGAGATGGGAATACCAGACCACCTTACCTACCCCCTGCCAAACCTGTATACAGGTCAATGGACTCGTTCAAATTGGGAAAGGAGTATATCTTGTTAAGCTGCTTATTTAACTTACATGCAGAGTCCATTATGCAAAATGCCAGGAAAGATGAAGCACAAGCTGGAATCAAGGTTGTGGGGAAATATATCAATAACCTCAGATATCTGATAGAAAGTGAAGAAGAACTGAAGAACCTGTTGAAGAAAGTGAAAGAGGAGAGTGAAAAAGCTGGCTTAAAACTCAACATTCAGAAAACAAAGATCGTAGCATCTGGTCCCATCACTTCATGGGAAATAGATGGGGAAACAGTGGAAAGAGTGTCAGACTTTATTTTGGGGGGGCTCCAAAATCACTGCAGATGATGACTGCAGCCATGAAATTAAAAGACGCTTACTCCTTGGAAAGAAAGTTATGACCAACCTAGATAGCATATTCAATAGCAGAGACATTACTTTGCCAACAAAGGTCCGTCTAGTCAAGGCTATGGTTTCTCCAGTGGTCATGTATGGATGTGAGAGTTGGACTGTGAAGAAAGCTGAGCACTGAAGAATTGATGCTTTTGAACTGTGGTGTTGGAGAAGACTCGAGAGTCCCTTGGTCTGCAAGGAGATCCAACCTGTCCATTCTGAGGGAGATCAGCCCTGGGTGTTCATTGGAAGGACTGATGCTGAAGCTGAAACTCCAATACTTTGGCCACTTGATTCGAAGAGCTGACTTATTGGAAAAGACCCTGATGCTGGGAGGGAGTGGGGGCAGGAGGAGAAGAAGGGGACTTTCAGCTTTTCACTATTGAGTATGATGTTAGCTACAAGTTTGTCGTATATGACCTTCATTATATTGAGTAAGTTCCCTCTGTGTCTACTTTCTGGAGAGTTTTTTTATCATAAATAGATGTTGAATTTTATTAAAAACTTTTTATCATCTGCTGAGATGATCATATGTCTTTTATTTTTCATTGTGTTAATGTGATGTATCACACTGATTGATTTGCAGCTATTGAAATATCTATGCATCCATTCAATAAATCCAATTTGATCATGATATATGATCCTTTTAATATACTGTATTGTATATAATGTATTGCACTCAGTTTGCTAGTATTTTGTTGGATTTTTGAGTCTATGTTCATCAGTGATGACAGTGAATGTGAAGTCGCTCACTCGTGTCTGACTCTTTGCCACCCCATGGACTGTAGCCCACCAGGCTCCTCTTTCTGTGGGATTCTCCAGGCAAGAACACTGGAGTGGGTTGTCATTTCCTTCTCCAGGAGATCTTCCCAACCCAGGGTTCGAACCCAGGTCTCCCGCATTGCAGACAGATGCTTTACTATCAGTGATATTAGCCTATAATTTTCTTTTTCTGTGGTATCTCGGTCTGGTTTTGGTGTCAGGGTGATGGTGGCCTCATAGAATGAATGAAAGTGTTCCTTTGTCTGCAATTTCTTGGAATAGTTTCAGAAGAACTGGTGTTAACTCTTCTCTAAATGTTTGATAAAATTCACTTGTGAAGCCATCTGCTCTTGGACTTCGGTTTGGTGCGAGATTATAAATTGTATATTCAATTTCAGCAGTTGCAATTGGTCTGTTCATATTTTCTATTTCTTCCTGGTTCAGACTTGGGAAATTGCACCTTTCTAAGAACTTATCCATTTATTCTAGATTGTCCATTTTATTAACACATAGTTGCTTGTAGTAAGTAGTCTCAAGGTTTTTTGTATTTCTGTGGTGTCAATTGTAACTTCTTTTTTTCTGATTTTGTTGATTTGGTTCCTCTCCTTTATCTCTTGATGAGTGGGGCCAAATGTTTGTCAGTATTTTTTATCTTTTCAAAGAACTAGCTTTTAGAATAAATTTTCTCCATTTCCTACAACCTGCTTGGAACAGCATGATCCATGAATTGCCGTGAAAGGTCATAATTGTACCAGGGATAAACTCAGTGTTCAGGCTGCCTCTTCCTAGGGATTCAAATACAGTCAACTGAAAATACTTAGTGAAAGAAGAATATTGCAAAGAAAAGTCTGTTAAAAACAGTCTGGGGAGAAACCCCTGGGCTCACAGGTACCCACTAAATATTTCCGCCTTTGTATATATACATTGATCAAAGCAAAAAAATTTGACAATTTGAGTTTACTTTTCCTTTTTTAAAAAAAAATCCATGTATTCTCTATCCCCCTTTTGCCTCAACTCAATAAAACTAGAAATAGAAACTCCTGATATGTGATGATGTATAGCAACTGTACATGTCGCAATTCATGAAATGTGTGTGAATTACATAAAAATACTGGAATAACATCCAGCTAAAAGATTAATAATAAGTATCTTGGGAAACTCTCTTAGACAGTTGTACCCTACATATAGTATCACTTTTGACATCTTGGAGTAATTTGCTGAGGTCCCCAATAACTGTAACTTATGATGACAAGATGAACATGGTAATGTATATATGTCCATTTGTCATTCCTGGTTAAATATGTACCTAACTACCTATTTGTGCTGGAGATATGAGGAACTCTGCAGCCATAGCTTGTCTTACATGACCTCACTGCATCTACCTGAAACCAAGCGCATCAAGGTGAACATCACTGTGACCTGTGGGTGGATGTTTTCTGTTCCCCAAGGATCATGTGGAGATGAGTACTCATGATGTATACATAGGAATGCCAGAGAGTCTGCAATGACACACTGAAGTCAGGAGGGAGTGAAAGATTTAAATAAACAAAAGAATCTGCCAGAAGAAAGAAAAGAGCCAAAAAAGGCACCTAGAGGGAAACTAAAACTCAATGAGTGAAAGCAAGAAAGAGAAGTTCAGTTTTCAGTGGGTTTCCTCTTCTAGCTTCAGACCACATGCGTTCTCCCCAAAAGCCCCCACTGCTTGGGTTGTTAGGACAGTTCTCTATTCCTTTCATTCAGTGCAAAAATGCCTAACTAAATATTCAGCAAGAAACAGGAAATAGCAATAAATATTGAGTTTGTGTTTTATTTCATAAAGAAACTTAATTTTGAAAACTGACATTACAGTGTTCAAACAACCTACCTAAATACAAGTTTCTGTGGGTGGTGCTGTTAGTGTGTGTATATGTTTCAGCTAATGCCATTTTTTCTTTTAAAAGCAAGAAAAATAAGGGTCATGGTGCTTATTGGTATTTTCCATTAATTAAAAATTAAGTAGCCTAAAATTTTAACTATTCAACTATTTCATGCTTTTCTTCAAACTAAATGAAGAATTTGAAGACAGTTAAGAACTCAGCAAGTTGGGCATTGAATAAAAGCTAAGAAGAGTGAGTCTTCACTAATTCCTTTCTTCTCTAACTGTCCAGTAATCTGATGTATCTCAAAAGAGTCTGCCCAAATTCTTCAAAGTAAAATTACCTCTGGGCTTTGACCAGACATTTTTCAAGGATGGGATAACATATCTAAAAGAGATTATTTCAGAAGGCTTTGAACAACAGAAAGGAGTGGCTTATAATGAGAATTACTTTCTCCTTCTAACACAGCATTGTATGTGATATGGAATTTTCATGTACTCACATGTAGCTATTTCCTTATAAGCATCAACACAAAATAGAATCTAAATAGGAGCCATTAAGGTTCCAGGCACCAGGCACTGGAACAGGTGTCAGAGCCCAGGACCCAGCCTTGGCTCTTCTAAAATGTTACATGAGCTGGACCACAGTCACCTAATCTACCTAGTTTTACACTGATTTCTCTGAAAAGCATGCAACTAAACTAAGTCAGGTATCCCTTATTACACTGAAGTCACACTTGTCTTTTATCTGAAATTTTCTAGAAGCTCATTTAGAGGTGAGAGTGGTACTAAATATACTGTGTAGAGTAGCTAAGTTTTGTAATTAACTGTATTCCTTTTCACAGCATGAAGACAATGGGAGCAACCTGCTTAGAAAGCCACAAGAAAGTGAATTTTTATATGCTCAACAAGACAGGTATACTAAATGACCTATAAGGTCAATTTATGGACACAAATTGCATGATTCTCATTTCAGATAGACAAAGTACATCCTTACTGCCCCTACCAAGTGAAACACGGAGTAGCAGTTGGGACTTTGACCCATGAAATGTTAGAGCAACGATTTTTCAGCACTTAATACAGTGGCAAGTAGCATGGTTGATGGCTCTTTCACCTGAACTTAAACCTGGAGAAATACCAACATACAATATTAAGGAAGAGTACAGAACGTTGCTAATAAAAAATGAGAGTAGCTGTAGGGGTGCAGAAGTATTCGTTTGGTTCAGGAGGAAGACAGGATAAATAAACTTCAAAATGAATAAGGAACAGAAATTTAGGTGTGAGCTTTTATAGCTTAAGAGGAGTCTCCCAAAAACTAAAAACAAAAGCATAACTTTAAAGTCAGGAAAATGCAATAGATATAGGAAAAGAAACATACAAGAAGCAAACAGAAAATACAAGATATTTAAGTTAAAAGATGTGTACTTTAGCAGTAACTGCAATACATATAATTTTTAACTACACAGATCAAGACTTTCAGATTGCACTAAAAAGGACACTATCCAGCAATACATCCAACACAAGAGACATTCTAAGAGAAGAATATAGAAAAGCTGAAAACAATGAAAATGGGTAGATGCATTAAACAAAGATGTAAGCAGTGAGCTGAATTTTGTTTCAGCTTCAATATGCAAGTCCTTTTCTCACAAAAGCAACCTGAACAAAAAGAAAATCAATAACTTTTCTTAAATCAGAACTGAGTCTGTAGGACTAACTACCATCTCAAACTCTGGAAATATAGACAAACTCAGAGAGTTACAGCCAAGATCTGCTCAGAAGCCATAGAAGCCACACAATGGTAGGAATGCTTCAGTGACAATTTTTATTCATTTCTGGGAAATGAACATGTATTAAAAATGAAAACCCAAGGGTCATTTTGTCCTTATCTTCAGGAACCCCATGAGGTTCTCTGGGTAAAGATCCAAGAAAGTTCCCACTGTGGCTCTAAGAGGAGTCAAGGCCAGGAGTCAGTTCAGTCCCTCAGTCGTGTCTGACTCTTTGCGACCCCATGGACTGCAGCACTCCCCCTTCCTCATCCATCACCAACTCCCAGAGCTTGCTCAAACTCATGTCCATAGGGTCGGTGATGCCATCCAACCATCTTGAACTCTGCCATCCTTTTCTTTTACTGCCTTCCCATCTGTCCCAGCATCAGGATCTGGTCAAATGAGTCAGTTCTTCGCATCAAGTGGCCAAAGTATTGGAGTTTTGGTTTCAGCATAAGTCCTTCTGATGAATATTCAGGACTGATTTCCTTTAGGATGGACTGGTTTGATCTCTTTGCAGTCCAAGGGACTCTCAAGAGTCTTCTCCAACACCACAGTTCAAAAACATCAATTTTTTGGTGCTCAGCTTTCTATACAGTCCAACTTTCACATCCATACATGACTAGTGGCTAAAGCCATAGCTTTGACTAGATGGACCTTGTTGGCAAAGTAATGTCTCTGCTTTTGAATATGCTATCTAGGTTGGTCATAGCTTTTCTTCCAAGGAGTAAGCGTCTTTTAATTTCATGGCTGCAGTCACCATCTGCAGTGATTTTGGAGCCCCCCAAAATAAAGTCTGACACTTTTTCCACTGTTTCCCCATCTATTTCCCATGAAGTGAGGGGACTGGATGCCATGATCTTAGTTTTCTGAATGTTGAGCTTTAAGCCAACTTTTTCACCCTCCTCTTTCACGTTCATCAAGAGGCCCTTTAATTCTTTGCTTTCTGCCATAAAGGTGGTGTCATCTGCGTACCTGAGGTTATTGATATTTTTCCCAGCAATCTTGATTCCAGCTTGTGCTTTATCCAGTCTGGTATTTCTCATGATGTACTCTGCATATAAGTTAAATAAGCAGGGTGACAATATACAGCCTTGACGTACTCCTTTCCCAATTTGGAACCAGTCCATTGTTCCATGTCCGGTTCTAACTGTTGCTTCTTGACCTGCATACA
This sequence comes from Oryx dammah, assembly GCF_014754425.2. NCBI lineage: Eukaryota > Metazoa > Chordata > Mammalia > Artiodactyla > Bovidae > Oryx > Oryx dammah. Next base: position 9,399,375 of record NW_024070196.1, read on the forward strand.
GATTCCTCGGGAGGCAAGTAAGGTAGTCTGGTAATCCCATCTCTTGAAGAATTTTCCACAGTCTATTGTGATCCACACAGTCAAAGGCTTTGGCATAGTCAATAAAGCAGAAATAGATGTTTTTCTGGAGTGCTCTTGCTTTTTCAGTGATTCCACGGATGTTTGCAATTTGATCTCTGCTTCCTCTGTCTTTTCTAAATCCACTTGAACATCTGGAAGTTCATGGTTCACATACTGTTGAAGTCTGGCTTGGAGAATTTTGAGCATTGCTTCGCTAGTGTGTGTGATGAATGCAATTGTGTGGTGGTTGCAGAGGGTAAAAGCATCTGCCTACACTGTGGGAGACCTGGGTTTAATCCCTGGGTAGGGAAGATCTCCTGGAGAAGGAAATGGCAATCTACTCCAGTATTCTTGCCTGGAAAATCCCATGGACGGAGGAACCTGGTACGCTACAGTCCATGGGGTCGCACAGAGTTGGACACAACTGAGAGACTTGACTGACTTTTGAACATTCTTTGGCATTTCCCCTCTTTGGAATTGGAATGAAAACTGACCTTTTCAGTCCTGTTGCGACTGCTGAGTTTTCCAAATTTGCTGCCATAGGGAGTACAGCAATTTCACAGCATCATCCTTTTGGATTTGAAATAGCTCTTCTGGAATTCCATCACCTCCACTAGCTTTGTTTGTAGAGATGCTTCCTAAGGCCCACTTGACTTCCCATTCCAGGATGTCTGGCTCTAGGTGGTTGATCACACCACTGTGGTTATCTGGGTCATGAAGATCGTTTTGTATAGTTCTTCTGTGTATTCTTGCCACCTCTGTCTAATCTCTTCTGCTTCTGTTAGGTCTATACCATTTCTGTCCTTTATTGTGCCCATCTCTGCATGAAATGTTCCAATGATATATCTAATGTTCTTGAAGAGATCTGTAGTCTTTCCTGTTCTATTGTTTTCCTCTCTTTCTTTGCATTGATTACTGAGGAAGGCTTTTTTATATCTCCTTGCTATTCTTTGGAACACTGCATTCAAATGCATATATCTTTCCTTTTCTCCTTTGCCTTTAGCTTCTCTTCTTTTCTCAGCTATTTTTAAGGCCTCCTCAGACAACCATTTTGCTTTTTTTCCTTTCCTTTCCATGGGGATTGTCTTGATCCCTGTCTCCTGTACAGTATCACAAACCTCCGTCCACAGTTCTTCAGGCACTCTGTTTTTCAGATCTAATCCCTTGAATCTATTTCTCACTTCCACTGTATAATCAAAAGGGATTTAATTCAGGTCATACCTGAATGGTCTAGTGGTTTTCCCTACTCTCTTCAATTTAAGTCTGAATTTGGCAATAAGGAGTTCATGATCTGAGTCACAGTCAGCTCCCAGTCTTGTTTTTTCTGACTGTATAGAACTTCTCCATCTTTAGCTGCAATGAATATAATCAGTCTCATTTCGGTATTGACCATTTGGCGATGACTATGTGTTGAGTATTCTCTTGTGTTGTTGGAAGAGGGTGTTTGCTATGACCAGTGCATTCTCTTGGCAAAACTCTATTAGCCTTTGTCCTGCTTCATTCTGTACTCCAAGGCCAAATTTCCCTGTTACTCCAGGTATCTCTTGACTTTCTACTTTTGCATTCCAGTCCCCTATGATGAAAATGACATCTTTTTTAGGTGTTAGTTCTAGAAGGTCTTGTAGGTCTTCATAGAACCATTCAGCTTCAGCTTCCTCAGCATTACTGGTTGGGGCATAGACTTTGGTTACTGTGACATTGAATGATTTGCCTTGGAAACAGATCATTCTGTCGTTTTTGAGACTGAACTCAAGTACTGCATTTTGGACTCTTTTTTTTTTTTTTTAAACTAGAAGGGGCTACTCCATTTCTTCTAAGGGGTTTTTGCCCACAGTAACAGATACAATGGTCATCTGAATTAAATTCACCCATTCCAGTCCATTTTTAGTTCACTGACTCCTAAAATGTTGATGTTCATTCTTGGCCATCTCCTGTTTGACCACTTCCAATTTACCTTGATTCGTGGACCTAACCTTGGTAATCCTTGGTAAATATGCCCAGAGACTTTTCTGTTTAAAATAAAGGCCCACTTTCCAGGAAGAAATACTTTACCAGAGCCTGTGCAATATTTGTAGTGGGAAGGATGTTCCTTTCACTCCGGTCCTCTCCAGGCTCCCTCTGTCACCTAAGAGGAGTTGGAAAGTTACACCAGAAGAAATGCTGGTGAAGATCACAAACCAGACACTATGGCTCACCAAAAGACTGAAACTGACTTCGAGTATTCCAGAATACTCACCCACTCCTGTCCACTACAATGATACCAGTAGGATTCCAGGATTATAATAGTAGATCACAGCAGAGAAAAACACTCTTTCTGAAGAGGAATACTCAGTGAAACCAAAAGTCAAAATTAGTGATGTTGAGCATTTTTTCACCCGTTTATTGGCATCTGTATGTCCTCTTTGGAGAAATGTCTGTTTAGATCTTCTACCCATTTTTTGATTGGGTTTGTTTTTTTTTTTTTTCTTATATTGAGTTGTATGAGTTGTTTGTATATTTTGGATATTAACCCCTTGTCAGTTGCATATGATAGTACTTTTTATGCTGTATTTCACCCTAATATAATAGCTTTAATTTAAAAATAAATGTGAATAATAATTCAGCATAAGATCAACTTACCAATGTGAAAAAGATTCTTCTATACCTCAAAATAAAATAGAAAAGAAGAAAACATTTTAAATAACAATAAAATAATAATGCATTTAGGAATTATCCTAGTAAAAGATTTTTTTTAAAGACCTTTATAAAGAAAAAGCTTAAACTCTTAAGGATTAAAAAGTTAGCAGAACTAAATAAATATAAAATACAAGGTAATATTATAAAGATATCAAATCTGCAAAGAATTTTTCCTGAATTCAACTTAATGGAAATAAAGATGTCACTAGGAATTCTTTGTAAACTTGAGAAACTTTTCCTAATATTACACAGAAAAATAAATCTTCATAAATAATTTTCAATTTTATTTTGTATTTGTTTTGCATTTTTGTAAACTTCTGCCCATAATGAAAATGTTTTTATCTTCTTCTGATTATACAAACATAGTCACTGTAAAAACAATTCAAATAATTTCTAAAAATGTAAAGATATTTTAAATTTCACCACCCTGTGATAATCACCTATAATATTCTAAAATCATTCATTGTTGTGTTACTTATGCATTAGGTATACAGATATAATTTTATATAGGTGTCAAATCGTGGATATCTTTGCTCCACTGTGATCGTCAATTTCATGCTAATATTCTATTTTTTCCCATTATCATGTCCTACACATACATATATGTTCTGATTTTCATGGCTTTAAATATTATATAGAGTTTGAAGCATAATTATGTTCATCTCTTTAGTCATATTCTTTGCCTTGCTTTTGGTCAGTATAAAGAATGCTGCAATAGATGTCCTTGTAAGTTGTAGGTTCATACAAATGTGTACTTTTATTTTTGTGGATAAGATTTTTGTTTTTATTTCTATAATAGAGGTTTTGGGAATAGAATCATTGAGGAGAAGAAAATATGTATTTTTTCCAGTTTTACTGAGAAATAATTGACATGCATCACATTCTAAGTTTAAAGTGTACAGCATGATGGTCTGATTGACATATGTTTTAAAATGGCTATCACGATAGGTTAACATCCATCTCATATATGTACAATAAAAGGAAAGAAAAAGATTTCTCCTTGTGACGAGAACTGAGTTCTACTCCATTAACAACTTCAGTATATATCATATAGCAGTGTCAGCTATAGTCATTATGCTGAATATTACTGTATTCCTAGTACTTATTTATCTTGTAACTAGAACTTGATAGGTTTTTATCACTTTCAATTCTCCCTACATGACCTTTACTTCTGGTAACGACAAATCTGATCTCTTTTTCAAGAGTTTGGTGTTCTGAGTTTTGGGGTTGTTTTATAGATTCCACATGTAAGTGAAATCAGGCAGTTTTTGTCTTTGTCTGACTTATCTCATTTAGCATAATGTCTTTGAGGTTCATCTATGTTGTCACAAATTGTAGAATTTTCTCATTTTATGGCTGAATAATATTACATTGTATGTATAAATCACAACTTTATCCATTCATCCATCAACAGACAGGTTGTTGCCTTATCTTAGCTATTTTAAATAAAGCTTCTACGAACACAGGGGTACAGATTTTTTCTGAGTTGGTATCTTTATTGTTTTATACTTTCTCAGAGTTGAAATTGCTGTATCATATGATGCTATTTTGTTTAGGATCCTCTATATTGTTTTCCAAGGTGGCTATGCCAATTTGCAATCTTACCGCAATGCCCAGGGTTCCCTTTTCTCTGCATCCACCCAACATTTGCTATGTCTTGTCATTTTGATAATAGCTGTTCTCACAAACATGAAGTGATAACTGATTGTTGTTTGAATTTGCATTTCCCTAAGGACTGGTGATGTTGAATAACTTCTCATGTACCTATTGGCCACTCATATATCTTCTTTGGAAAAATATCTATTCAGATCCTCTGCCCATTTCTAAAAGGATTATGTGGGGAAATTTTTGCTATTGTATGAGCTCTTTATATATTTTGGATATTGTCCCTTACCAGATATATGGTTTGCAAATACTTTTTTTCCATTCTGTAGGTTGCATTTTCACTCTATTGGTTTCTTTTTCTGTGCAAGCTTTTTAGTTTGATGTAGTCCTGGTTGTCCATTTTTTATTTTATTGCTTGTGTTTCAGGTGTGTTTTTTTTTATTCTTTTGTAATTGGAGGAAAATTGCTTTACAGTGTTGTGTTGGTTTCTGCCATACAACAATGCAAGTCAGTCATAATTATACATATAATACCTCCCCCTTGAGCCTCCAACATATGTGTGTTAATATATGACTTTTGTTTTCCTCTTTCTGACTTACTTCACTCTTTTAACAGGCTCTAGGTTCATCTAGCTCACTAGAACTGACGCAAATTTATTCCTTTTATGGCTGAGTTATATTCCATTGTACATATGTATCACATCTTTACCCATTTATCCACTGATGGGCATCTAGGTTGCTTCCATGTCCTAGATATTGAAAATAGTGCTGCTATGAGTATTGGGATACATGTGTCTTTTTCAATTATGATTTTCTCAGGGTATATGCCCAGTATATACCATATTACTGGGTTATACAATAGATGTATTCCTAGTTTTTTAAGGAATCTCCATAGTCTTCTCCACAGTGGCTGTATCTGTATCAATTTACATTCCCACCAACCTTGCAGTAGGGCTCCCTTTCCCTTACCTCCTCTCCAGTGTTCACTCTTTGTAGATATTTTTGATGATGGCCATTGTGATTGCTGTGAGGTCCTTACTTTTTCTGCGCATTTCTCTAATAATTAATAATGTTGAGCATCTTTTCATGTGTTTATTGGCCATCTGTGTGTCTTCTTTGCAGGAATGTCTGTTTAGATCTGCTCATTTTTTGACTGGGCTGTTTGGTTTTCTGATATTGAGGTTTATGAGCTGCATATATGTGTTGGAGATTAATCCTCTGTTAGTTGTTTGGTTTGCAATTATTTTCTCCCATTCTGAGGGTTGTCTCTTAATCTTGTTTGTTGTTTCTTTGCTGTACAAAACTTTTAAGTTTAATTAGGTCCCATTTGTTTACTTTTGTTTTTATTTCCTTTATTCTAGGAAGTGGGTCAAAGAAGATCTTACTGTGATTTAGGTCAAAGAGTATACTGCCTATGTTTTCTGCTAACCCCTTTATAGTTTCTGGCCTTATATTTAAGCCTTTAATCATTTTGAGTTTATTTTATTGTGTTTGGTTTTGGGAAGTGTTCTAGTTTCATTCTTTTACACGTGGCTGTCCAGCTTTTCCAGTACCACTTATTGAAGAGGCTATCAGGTGTGTTTTCCAAAAATTCACTACCAAGACCTCGTGAGGAAGATATTTTCCTTTATTTTCTTCTAATAGTTTCATGGTTTCAGATCTTACCTTTAAATCTTTGATTCTGATTTAATTTGTATGAGTGAGGTAATAGAGAGATCAAGTTTTCATTCTTTTGCATGTGAATGTCCAATTTCTCCAGCACCATTTATTGAAGACTGTCTTGTCTCTGATGAATATTCTTTGCTCTTTTGTCAAATATTAGTTGACCAAGAGACAGTGTATTTTTAGTTTTAGTAGATTTTAACCAATTTCTTTTCCAAAATTCTATACATCTTAAGAGTCTCACCACCAATATTTATCATACTGCCCTTTCCTCTATATCCATGTCCAATGAGAAGAATAGTTCATTTAATATTTCTTTCATATGAAGTTCTCTGTCATCTTGTGTACTTCTGTTCATATTTGGCCATTTAAATTTTAATTTTCTGAATTATCTCTTCATATCATCCATTTTTAATTGAGTGGTTTACCTTTGAATAATATAGAAATTAATACTTCTTTTTTATCTGAGTTACAAATGTGTTTTTCTTGTTCCTTCATTGCCTATTGATTTTTTATGGGATGTTTTGCCATTTAAAAAGTTTTAATTTTCTACATAGTCAAATATTTCTATCTCCTATTTTATAGCCTCTGGATTTCCAGTTTCACTAGGAAGATCTCAGTAATCCATCTGTTCTGCATTTATGCTTATAGATACCTAGCCAAGTTTTAAAAATTATTTCTAAGCCTTTATTTGTCTGGAGTTAACTTTTGACAATAGGTCATATTTTTCTTTTTCCATATGAATAGCTAGTCAGTTTTGGTCAATTTTGGAAAAAAAGGAAAACAAAGAACAGGGACTAAACCTCTCAGATATTAAGGTATGCCACAAGCTGCAATAATTTGAGGCAATGTGGTATAGGTATAAAAATAAACAAACTGATCAATGGAACAAAGCAGAGTGCTTGAAGTAAGCTAATATTTATATATTATTTGCTATACCAATATAAAGTTGACACCAAAATATGTGAGAAAAGATGAAATAAGGCTTATTTAACAGATGATCTGGAAAACATAGTTTACATGGAGAAAGTCAAAGTGAAAAACAAAGATTTATGGGCTTTCAAGTGGCTCAGTGGTGAAGAATCCGCCTGCCAGTGTAGGAGACAAGGGTTTGATCGCTGATGCGAAAGATCCCACATGTCACAGGTCAGCTTGGCCCATGTGCCACAACTATTGAGCCTGGGCTTGAGAGCCCAGGAGCTGCAACTACTGAGCCCATGTGCTGAAACTGCTGAAGCCTGGTGAACCCTAGAGACCATCCTCTGCAACAAGCGAAGCCACAGCAATGAGCAGCCTGAGCACTGCAACCAGAGGTCAGCCCCTGCTTGTGGCAACTCAAGAAAAGGCCACACTGCAACAAAGACCCAGCACAGCCAAAAATAACCAAATAAAGGAGAGCAAAGATGTATTTCAATGGACTGAAGACTTGAGTATGAAACTTAAAATGATAAAACAAATAGAAAGTATAGGTGAATGTCTTGCTGATTGGGGGCTATATATATATATATGCTTACCCCACTCCAGTGCTCTTGCCTGGAAAATCCCATGGACGGAGGAGCCTGGTAGGCTGCAGTCCATGGGGTCACTGAGACTTGGACATGACTCAGTGACTTCACTTTCACTTTTAACTTTCATGCATTGGAGAAGAAAATGGCAACCCACTCCAGTGCTCTTGCCTGGAGAATCCCAGGGACGGTGGAGCCTGGTGGGCTACCATCTATGGGGTCGCACAGAGTCAGACACGACTGAAACGACTGAGCAGGAGCAGCAGCATATAAGCATATGTCAATATTTCTGTATGTATATGTATTTGTAAAGTTGGATAATGCCAAGTTTTTAAGAGAATATAGACAAAGAGATTTTATGCCTAAACTGATGGAAAAGTGGTTTTACTATATTTAGTGAAATTATAAATTTCATATCTTAATCTCACCACAATAAGAATATCCCAAAGAAATTCTTGACATGTAAAAGCAAGCAGTTTGCTAGTGGGATCTGGCAATGCTTTGTGTATTGATCACTAGCGGTACACTCATGGTATCACTAGTGGTTTCACTAGTGGGACATATAATGAAATGCTATAAAGCACTTAGAAACAATGCATTAGACATACCTGGGCCAACGTGGATAGCCTTAAAAATCATGATGCTGCATGAAAACACTTTAAAAAACAGAATGAGATCAGTAGCTAATTACTGATGACAGGTACAAACAGCTAATACCATTTGCAAACAGCTTAAATATACATATATCATGAATTTGTATAGGAATATATATACACACACACACCAAACATGCTGTATATTTTCCATATACCAGAATATGTATTGAAAGTATTGGATTGGTAAAATATGGAATGAAAAGAATGGAGATTAAGGATAAAGTAGAAAATAAAGTAAAACAAGAAAGGCACCTTGCTTAGAAGAATGTGAATGGTACTGTATTCCGAGGTAAATAATTAATAATCCAGTAACTCATCAATGACAAGAACAAAAATATATGGAAAAAATGATAGATCTATAAATGCCCTCATTTTCAATTCTAGAAACTAAGACCCTGAGAGATTAAGTTCTCTACCCAGGTAAGATTGCTAGTTAGTGGCCATACCAAGGCAAACCCAGGTATATAGACCACTTCACCCTTTGTATTCCCTTACATAAATTTAAAGATTTTATGGAAATATAATATAAAACCTGTCAGGACTCCAATACACTATAAAATGTTGTTGTTAAGGAACTCAGTCATTTCTGACTCCTTGCGATCCCATGGACTGCAGCACGCCAGGTATTCCTGTCCTTCACCATTTCCCACAGTTTGCTCAAACTCATGTTGTCCATTGAGTTGATGATGCCATCCAACCATCTCATCCTCTGATGCATATTTTTCAAAACCAACTTGAGTTCACTTGAGTCGCTCAGTCGTGTCCGACTCTTTGTGACCTCATGAACACAGCATGCCAGGCCTCCCTGTCCATCACCAACTCCCGGGGTTCACCCACACTCATGTCCATCGAGATGCTGATGCCGTCCAGCCATCTCATCTGCTGTCCCCTTCTCCTCCTGTCCCCAAACTCTCCCAGCATCTGGGTCTTTTTCCAATGAGTCAACTCTTCCCA